>NC_036853.1:12566473-12569849 GCF_002910315.2 Salvelinus sp. IW2-2015
TGTAGTGTTAGCTAGCTACATAGTTGTCTTGTTCTGTCTTCGTATCCAAGATAATTGTGTAGTTTAGAGTGTGTAGTTTTAGAGTGAATTATCTTAATTTACCGAGGTTAGCTAGCCAGCTACTTGTCGTCCTTAACGTAGGAACACTGCTAGCTAGCCAACAGCTAGCCAACGTCTACCGAATAGAACTTCCGCACTCAACAACCCGGTCGCATTCCGCTTCGCTCCACAGGTAGTATCACATTTCATTTTATTTCATTACAGTACAACGGTTTGATTTGTTTGATCGTAGCTAGCTACACAGCTAGCTACATAGCCGTCTTTGTATCAAAGATAATTGTGTAGTCTAGAGCGATTTTCTAGGTTAGCTAGCCAGCTACTGTCGTTCTTAACGCAACGTAACGTAATCAACACTGCTAGCTAGCCAGCTAGCCCCCGAATAGCAGCACTGTAGAAACTATTACACTCAACGGAACGACTTGATTAGTGTAGTGTCAACAACGCAGCCACTGCCAGCTAGCCTACAAAGTCAACAACGCAGCCACTGCCAGCTAGCCTACTTGCAAGCACCGACTTGCTATTCATCTCTGATCCCCCTTAAAAGATTTAGATGCACTATTGTAAAGTGGCTGTTCCACTGGATATCTTAAGGTGAATGCACCAATTTGTAAGTCGCTCTGGATAAGAGCGTCTGCTAAATGACTTAAATGTAAATGTAAATGACTTAAATGTTTATACTTGGTGGTCATGAAATTTTGTCAGCCAGTTATTGTCAAGGAAAAGACTGCAGGTCTCACAATAATTGACCATTTATTAACATAAACATGTTCAGCATCTTCAGGCCTCCACTCCTACAAGCCACATATAAGCCGCTGATGCACGCCTTTAGAATTTAAAAAAGTCTAGTAAGTTAATTTAATATACACCAATCTATAATTAATTTTAGTCAGGTCTAAAGAATATGAGTTGGCCTACTGTGTGTTATCTGTTTATGCTCCATGCCATAGACTGTTGGCTTGTTCATTTAGCTGACAATATATGCTAATAAGTCCCGTGACATTATTTTATATGATTTTATAGTAAGAAGAATATATTTGAACTTAGCTGAATAAAATATAATGGATATTTTTCCCATTCCGGAGTGAGTAAGCATATGAAGTGGCTTCTGTATGTTGAACGCAAAAGTGATAATACTGTACGCTTGATTTAGAGTTATTTGGCAACCTTAGTTGTGAATGATACAACCCTTGGAATGTCTTAGAAATCCAAACATACACTGAGCGTACAAAATATTAGGAACACCTGCTCATTCCATAACATAGACTGACCAGGTGAATCCAGATGAACGCTATGATCCCTTATTGATGTCACTTGTTAAATCCAATTCAATCAGTGTGGATGAAGGAGAGAAGCCAGGTTAAAGAATGATCTTTAAGCCTTGAGACAATTGAGACATGGATTGTATGTGTCCCGTTCAGAGGGTGAATGGGCAAGACAAAAGAATGACGTGCCTTTGAAAGCGGTATGGTAGTAGGTGCCAGGCGCACTAGTTTGAGTGTGTCAAGAACTTCAATGCTGCTGGGTTTTTCACGTTCAACAGTTTCCGGTGTGTATCAATAATGTTCCACCACCCAAAGGACATCCAGCTAACTTGACACAACTGTGGGAAGCATTGGAGTCCACATGTGCCAGCATTTCTGTGGAATGTTTTCGACACCTTGTAGAGTCCATGCCCCAACGAAATGAGGCTGTTCTGAGGGCAAAAGGCCGTGCAACTCATTATTAGGAAGATGTTCCTAATGTTATGTACATACGGTGTATATGGGCTGCATGATGTGACTATAGGCTATTGACAATTTGAGAAAGTCGCAAAAAAAGCTCACGCTCTGTTCCTTGCCTCAGTCTGCACATGCTGATGTCTCATCAAGTGATCAACTTTAAATTGAATCGCGTCTTTACTAAAATGTAAAATTTGTTTACATTTAGAATGGCCCAGGGACAGGAACAGAAACAGAAACAGGGCAGGAGAAAAAAGACATGTCATCTATATGCACTGAAATAATTAATGCTTTCCCACCAGTTTGTTTTTCAGTCATGCAGGGTAGGCTACTCCGGTTTTATAGAGGAACATGTGCTTAATATGAGCAGCTGAGAAATCAATATAGTAGCAGCTGGGATCCTCCTCTTTTTAGTGGCAACCATCAAAACTCTGCTTTCACACATTTGCACATAGAAATGTCTGGGCTTAAAGAAAACACTTATTTCACGCATCAACCACTGTTTGAGGAGCATACAGCCTCTCGCTGTGCGACAGGGGATATTCCGCCCAATCTCTGTACGCCATGGGCTCTCCAACCCTGGTCCTGCAGCTACCCAGCGCTTCAATTGGGAGCAAGGAAAATCAGTTCGGGAACATTGATAGTAAAATGTTTTCGCAGCGAAACATAATTCACTGAACTGTTGACAGCACCTCCCTCTGCACACTGGAGAAAGGAAGGAAGGAGAGAGGAGATGGAAACTCCCGATGGTGAGATATTCTGTAGCTAAAGGTAATGTGTCAGCCTATTCATTATGAATGTATAAAATACTAGACTATTCAAAATAAAATAGTAATTCACTATTGTAGGCTAACTCTGTAAGCCAACCTGCACAATCAATGAACCAACAGCATCGCCTAGGCCTATACGTTCTCTCCCAGACTCATTGATAGAACGTTTGGTGCGTAGCATAAGGTAACCAGTCCATCCAGTATGCATAATAATACAGTCCACACTCAATTACAAGAATTTGTGTAATTTTTTTGTATAGGCTAGACCAATTATGTACCAAAGACATCTTTAATCAGTTTAATAAATGTTTTTTCTACTGTGCGTAATATGCAGTAGGTTATAATAGGTTATAGGTTCTATAATAGTAGGTTATAGGTTCTAATCTTAAAAAAAATATATATATAGGTCTATGCATATGTATAAGCTCTAATATGTGTATTTCTTTGGGTTAAGGCTTTGAAACAACATCCACAACAACCATGTTTTCCACTCAGTTTCAACCTGTTGTTGAACTTCTTCAAATTGATCATCACAGCGAGGTGAGTTTTAAAATTATGATACTGTTTTGATGATAAGTGTTTGATTTGATTTTGGATTGCATTTGCATTGCTGTCAGAGTGGTTAGAGGGACAATAAAGCCCTGAGTACCAGGCCATTAGGACCTGATGGAGGGACAATAGAGCCCTGAGTACCAGACCATTAGGACATGATGGAGGGACAATAGAGCCCTGAGTACCAGACCATTATAGGATGATGGAGGGACAATAGAGCCCTGAGTACCAGGCCATTAGGACCTGATGGAGGGACAATAGAGCCCTGAGTACCAG
>NC_036853.1:12569869-12581428 GCF_002910315.2 Salvelinus sp. IW2-2015
TAGAGCCCTGAGTACCAGGCCATTAGGACCTGATGGAGGAACAGTAGAGACCTGAGTACCAGGCAGTTAGGACATGATGGAGGGACAGTAGAGCCCTGAGTACCAGACCATTAGTGACCTGACGGTTGTTAGCAAGTTGGGTCCTACCAACGCATGTCCAGAGTGCATATGAGAAGATTACCGTGACTCAGTGGTCACATGAAATTTGACTGCGGTCATGACTCATGACTACTGGTGTGTGGGTAATACGGTAACCACAACAGTCCTATTCATACTTCACTTATACTGAGGAGGAGTTCACCATTCCTTTCACATTTCGCCCTAAAAATGCAGGGTTCACTATGGCGCTTCACATTAAATTGTGTACTGTGCAATAATATGCTGTGGTCTCGGTGTGAGGGAGAGGTCCCGATGAGTGTCTGTGTTTCCATGGCTCAGCTGGAGAATGTGGCAATGAGGGCTGCCCTTTCCTGGTAATGAGAATGAACCACCATTGAAATGCAACTTCCATATCTGGAGCAGCACGTTCTCCTCCCATTCAGACCCAATGTGTTTCTCTCTTTCTCCTCACAGAGAGACGATGCACATCGCAGTCTGAAAGGCCATTAGTGAGTGTCGCTTTTGGAGCCACTCTGCTTTGTGGCCGTGGCTGGGGGAGACAAAGCAGCTGGAGCAGGGAGGGGTGAGGAGGGAAGAGAGGGGAGGGGGGCAGGTCTCTCTCTGCCCCACCAGGCTGACAGCAACCCTCCCCTCGCCGACTCACTTATTAAACCTTAATGGAAGCCGCCTTGACTGTCAGCCTGACGAACGCTGAGCACGTCTTGGGCTTGCAGCTCCAATTACAGGAGAACAAGCGCGGAGGCAGGAGAAGCCTAGTTAGAGCTGGAGGTAGGGAGAAATGGGCCAGGCGGAGGGAAATTGAGCTATGGAGGCCGACTAACTAACTGCCATGTATTTGTTTTTGTTTTTTTCTGTGTATTCACCAAGCTACAGGGCTCACATTCTTTCATTTCTATGTTGCCGTTAATCTTCCCCATATCTCTCCATTCATCTGCAGCCCCCGTCTTCTATTCCCTCGCTTCCCTGATCTGCTCTTCCTCTCTCCTCCTCCATTCCAGTGGCATGTCCGTTAATCTTCCCCTGTCTCTCTCTGCATCTCCAGAGATATCCCTCTGATTCCTTCCCTTCATTCCTCCACCCTCCATCTCTTCCCTCGCTCCCTCCTGCCCTCTCTCCCTCTCTTCCCCCCATGGACCCTGGCTCGGAGTAGGCCAGCCTAATGAAAAGCCACAATAGTTAAGATTCTCTTCATTAAAACACTGGCAGTGTATGGATTTGCTATGCCCATGCTCACAAATTGGCAGGCCTTTCAGTGGTGAAGTTATTGATTTTCAAACCCAACGCGGTGTCAGTGACGGCGGGTATGTGGTGACTGGAAACATGCAGTTATTAACTGTGATGCTGGCTGCTGCAGTAGGGGATAGAACAGGCTGGGGATATGGAACTACTGTTCCAGAGAGTGGGTTGGCTCACACATGAAACACATCCTGCCTTCAAACTACAGTACAAAGCAGCAACACTCCTGATGGACATGCATATGACATAAACGCATCTGAGGTTGAAAGCGACTGACATTATCGGTGTTCTAGAATGATCTGAGGGACTTTGACCTAGGGACCCACTGTTTCTCTGCATATCAATGTACTTGTACGTACAATGTGCATGCACATGTCATTTTATGTGTGTACTGTGTGTACTCAGTGGACAGCTTATTAGGTATACCACCCCATTCACGAAAATGGTTCGCTCCTACAGACAGTGGGTCACGTGGCCGTGGCTTGCTATATAAAGCAGGCAGACAGGCATTGAAGCATTCAGTTACTATTCAATTGAATGTTAGAATGGGTAAAACAGTTTGAATATCTCAGAAACGGCCGGCCTCCTGGGCTTATCACACAAGACAGTGTCCAGGGTTTACAGAGAATGGTGCGACAAACAAAAAACATCCCGTCAGCGGCAGTCCTGTGGGCGAAAATAGCTGGCAAGAATCTTGCAAGCTAACAGGCGGGCCACAAACAGGCAAATAACGGCACATTACAACAGTGGTGTGCAGAACGACATATCAGAACCCACAACTCGTCAGACCTTGTCAGGGATGGGCTATTGCAGCAGACGACCACACCGGGTTCCACTCCTATCAGCTAAAAACAAGAAGAAGCGGCTCCAGTGGGCATGCGATCACCAACACAGGACATTTGAGGAGTGGAAAAGAATCGCCTTGTCGGACAAATCCCTGTTCCTGTTGAGTCAGGATTTGGCATAAGCTGCGTGAGTCCATCCTGCCTGGTGTCAGCGGTAATTACTGGTGGCAGGGTTGTAATGGTGTGGGTAGTGTTTTCCTGGCACATATTAAGTTCCTTGATACCAATTGAGCAACATTCCCATGCCTCAAATAATTCAGGCTGTTCTGGAGGCAAAGGGGTGTCCGACAGGGATTTAGATGGGTATACCTAATAAACTGGACACTGGAGTATATATAAACGTAAGTGTGTGTGTCTATGTGAATGTGAGTGTATCTATGTGTGTGTGTATGTAATATATGAGAATTATGGACTGAATGCACTCATGGCTCAGTACTCTTTCTACCATTATTTCTATCTTTGTTTAAAGAAAGACTCCAGGCACTATCTTCCCTATTCTCTCTCTCTCTCTCTCTCTCTCTCTCTCTCTCTCTCTCTCTCTCTCTCTCTCGTCTCTCTCTAAAATCCAAAATCCAAAATCCAAAATGGTATTTGTCACATGCATCAAAAACAACTGGTGTAGACTTTACCATGAAATGCTTGCTTACGAACACACCCCAACAAATAGTAACACAAGAGGAATAAAATGAAATACACAAGAATGGAGCTATATACAGGGAGTACCAGTACCAGATCAATGTGGAGCTATATACAGGGAGTACCAGTACCAAATCAATGTGGAGCTATATACAGGGAGTACCAGTACCAGATCAATGTGCAGAGGTACGAGGATTGTAGTGTATGTGAATGTGTGTGTATTTTTTCGTGGGAGTGTCAATGTAGTGTGTGTGAGTGAGTATGTACTGTATATGGTGTGTATATATAGTCTAGTGAGTGTGCATAGGGTCAGTGCAAGACAGAGTCAGTGAAGATAGTTCGGGTACCATTAACTAACTACTTAGCAGTCTGGCTATTTCAGAGTCTTATGGCTTGAGGGTAGAAGCTGTCTCAGAGCCTATTGGTCTGAGAGCTGATGCTCTGGTACCGTTTGCCGGAAGGTAGCAGAGTGAACCGTCTATGGCTTGGGTGGCTGGAGCTTGGCCCCAGTGATGAACTGGGCTGTCCGCACAACTCTCTGTAGCGCTTTGCGGTCAAGAGAGGTGCATTTCCCATACCAAGCGGTGATGCAACCAGTCAAGATGCTCTCGATGGTGCAGCTGTAGAACGTTTTGAGGATCCGAGGGCCCATGACAAATCTTTTCAGCCTCCTGGGGGGGAAGTGGGGCTGCTGAGCCATCTCTCTCTCTCTGTCTCTCTCTCTGATCTGGGTTCCTCTCCAGTGTGGTCTCCTTCCCTCCACCACTGCTCTGTGGTCAGACATGTTGGAGCTCCATAGCCTTGCTACATCATAAACATTGTGTTTACTCATAGGGTTGATTATCAAGGCATTTATAGTTCCTCTGACTACATTACCAAGGAAGAGTCATGACTGAGTGAGCTGGCTAGAGGTTGTGTAGAACCTTATAAGGGCAGGTCTAGGTGGCCTCTACTGATCAATATGGTAAAACATTTATGAACCCCAGCATGTGTTTTCAATTAAAATTCCATAACATTTCCACAAAACTCTGCTAATAGAATCAGGTTTTCAGCCGCCCTATTAGTAAAGGACAGATTTAAGTTTTACTAGCTCGGGCTCAAGGTACTTATTCCATCATAAATGCATCCACACAGTAGTCCACTGTGCTGCTACAATGCCATTGTGCTAAATGATAGAGCATAGTTGTTTTAATAATGGTGTGTGTTCAATTCATATCTATCACAGGAAGTTGACTCCATCCCATGCTCAATTTGATGAGAGGGAAACTGTCGGTCAGTTGACTGGTTCCTTTGTTATATTTTGTAACACTTTCTATTCACATGTTCCACACTGAGTGGGCTTATATTAGTGGGCCTATATTTTGAGACCTTTCTTTTCTTATCATGCCAGCCTTTAGGAGCAGCTTAACAAGGTTGAGGTTGTTAGCACTTTCAGCTGCATACAATCCAAATACAACATCTGGACTGTGGAAGAAGTGCTGAAATAAATCGTTTTCCAGAAAAATGCGTCTCGGAGCGATGTGGCTTTTTTCTCCCTTTCCCACTACTACACCCCGTGGCCTACGGTTATGGTCGGCGTTGGGCAGTAATTGATATTCTCAATTTAGGTGCGAAGGAAAAGCACACCATGGAAACTAATAACAAATATTCAAAAGATATGTCACAGGCAATAAATTCAAAATCCGGGCCGTGTTATTAGTTTAACGATCCACCGAGGGTTACAATCGCTCATTCTCCAATCAGGTACCTCGCAATCTTTCTCACATGCTATAGACAGAAATCTAGTGTGCCATGGCTGTACGCACCAGAATACACAGTATGGCCGCCAGCTGAAAACACAGAACTATTTGTTTTGGTGTTAACACCTCAGTGTTGTAGCATTGCATTTGTTCCCATCACACACTGTTTAAGGTTTAGTAGTGGGATGATTAAATCATCCAGCATTGGTTGGGACTCCAGCCCATCTGGTTGGCTGATTGAATCAGCTCCTCTGCCCTGCTCCTCTGATTTACGACACACGCTTAATGAAATGCCTTCAGCACCATACCGCCGCTCCGCCACAGGCCCATGGCTTTAGAAAATCCTCCTGTACAACAATGAGACCAATCCTCAGTGAGATGAGGCATCAGATAGACAGCTTTTGTGGTGAATTGAACAAAATCCCTTTAAGGTGATCGATACACTGGGTGTGGAGACTAGTGAGGTGAGGCCGAATGTTACCTGGGAACAGCATGCCTGATTATAGTCTCAGTGAAAGATAATGCCACGAGTTTCAGAGACGATGTCACTATGTGAGGGTTAGGAATGAGGCATTATGTGGCTCTGGGACTTAACTAACTGCTGAACACTTTTTCCTCAGCCATGCAGCGTGAGGCCTTAGAACGCAGTAGACTGAGGCAGTCAATCATCCTTCGCCAGATCAGCACTTTACAGTTCGAATGAATTTGTGTCTATGGGGTTCTTTATTTCCTGTTGACACGCAGAGGCCTGATGGCGGTGTGTTTGCCAGCTATCGGCCCGGCTCGGTCGGCACCTCACGGCAGCTGTTTGTCCTTTCATGCTCTCTCTGATACCCATCAGTTTTCACCTTGCTGCCTACTCTCTCTCCTACCACTCTCTTCTCACCACACTCCTTACAAGAGAGACCCACATGAAAGAGAAGAAATCCTTCAGGAGTCCTCGCACCTCTCTAGATATTCAGGTTTGATGCTGCACTTTGAAACTCCCTCACATTTCACAAACCTGCACCTCTCGTCAGACAGCAGGTAGGACAGGCCCAGCTCAAGCGTCTCAGATCTTTGTTTTGTGGCTGAGACGTATGTGAGAGGAACACAGGCTGGCGTCTGGGGCGTGTGGGTCGCCCTCCTCCTTCTCGTTGTGCGAGGAGCAGAGCTTTGATGGTCGGGCACGGATGACTTCGGCGTAGTAAAGGTCACCAAGATCTCAGACAGAGCAGTTCTCCTAGAGTGATTGCTGCAGTGTCTCTGCTGGGTTCAGCCTCAGGGAATGCATTTGTCATCTAGAGGTTTAAAAACTCTACTTACTGCTCCCACAATGAAAATATAAAGCACTAATCTTTACCGGCTCCTTTCAGGCCTCTAACCGACACAAATTAGAATGTGGTAAATGTGCTAACAAATGCTCCCTCCCGCTTCCTCTCCCCCGGAGTCCTTGCAGTTGTCACCCACTAACATGACGCAACCGCGTCAGATCTCTCCTGCTCTCGCTTCATTGCTGTGCTGTGGACCTCAATTAATTTGTGATTGCAACCCGCTGTTCTCCAGGGCAAAACACTGCCTTACATTGAGAAATATTTTCACAGCACCATAATTGCTTCCATCTGTAATGGCTTCGCTCGCTGGTGAGGGTCTGTCATTATGCCTGAGTGCTTTCAAGGCAGCGTGGAAGGAGTGAATGGTGAGCGAGCAGCGAAGGAGCGTAAGAGTTGACTATCGCGTTTTGTCTTGGTTCACACAGACGGAAACCTACTCGGCTTCCCTGAGACGTCTTTCTGGGAAAAGGTAGATTTGAAATGCGTTGACTTGGAACAAGTGATCGTGCCAGTGACTCTCTCCTGCAGTGACAGCATCCTCTCCCATTTGACGCCTGGTTTAATACAGTTGACATTAGCTGATGAGCTTCTTGTGCGAACAGAAATGCCTGTTGATTCCCACAGCGTTTGCTAGTGAAGCCAGTGGGTGCATTGGAACCGTATCACTGATACCAAGCTGTCTGGAGCGTTTGGGTGAAGAAACACCACTACAGGGTTCTAGCCTTTTCCTATGTACATAGTTTTACATTTTGTGAGAGGTAAAGGTCCCTTTCAACAAATGAAATAATAGACGGTTGATGTCTAGCCTGACACTTAGCTGAGCTTACCCTGTTGTAACTGATACTCCTGCAAGTTAGGTCATGACCTGGACAACCTGCATTCTGCAGTCGCGTGGTGCAATAACTGCTCATAAGTGGAGCTGACACGTTAGACAATCAGATGACGCCCGGACTCAAACCCTGCTCATTATTGTGTTTAGACTGCTGGTGTTTATTACCTGACAAGTTTAGAGGAGTTTTCAGAGCTGACTGGGTTCAACTCAAACATGATTAAAAGTCTAAGTCCAGCATTAGGCTTGGGCTGCTCTGGGGACAGAGTGATTGAGCTGTAGGCTGTGGGCTGACGCGAGGTAGGATAGGCCCAGACCCTCAGCATGCAGAGCCACGCGCATGCAAACACAAACTCACACAGGCTCTCCCTCTCTCGCTCACACACACACACACAGACACAGAGCTCTGATTGGACTCATCTGACTAAGCAGCCCTTCACCACAGGTCAGCTCAATTAAAAGCTGTGATGTCTCCATCTGCTTTGATCAGGCCTGATTTAGAGGAGTCAGGCATCCAAACGTCTGACATTTCAGGGGGGAAATCGCAAGCCCATGTCCTGAACTGATCTCTGTGTTGTTGAGTAGAGGAAGAGAGACAGTGACTGCCTCTCTCCTAACCTGGGCTGGGCTGAGGTAGACCACCATGGGATATACTGTTCCTGCACTGAATCATGCTCTAACTTTGATACTGTAGAAGGATAGATGGAGAGGGAGAGCAAAAGCGAGGTGTGAGAGCAGGAGTAGGCAGCCTCCATGTGCCAACTGACAGAGTAACTGCCTCGTCACGCTGTCGCTAACGGGAGCAGTGCCAACACGGTGACTCCAGACACGGCGGTGGCCTTCTCACTCCATTTGTCACGCCCCTGTCCAGGACCCCGGGCTCAGCCATGTCTCCTCCCTCACCCCCTCCTTCAGCCCCTCAGCCCCTCAGCCATCACGGCTGCACACTGCTTTATAGAATCACTCCTGATATTTATTAGACTCAGATCGAGCCAAAGAGGAGATGAAAATCGATTCCCCCTCCTCTCATTCCAGGGGTACTTTTCTCTGGCTAAGGAGAAGGACAGGCAGTAAGATGGGCTGTTAGCAGGGCTGTCCATCCATCTTCCTCTGTGGGGCGCCAAAAAGGGGGGGGGGGGGGTCTGGCTGGAGTTTGGCTGTGGCTTCAGCTCGGTGGGCCCTAGCCCGGCGCTGTGTGTGTGCAGTGGGGGCACCACTGAGGAGCGGCAGAGCCTGGCTACGCTCCCTCACTCAGGGAGAGAGAGAAGGAGGGAGATGGTGATGAATGCTGCATTAACCCATAGATAGATGGATGGAGCGCAGCAGGCTCTTTTCTATCTGCCTGCTACAGACTCAGACAGATGTCAGATAGAGAGATATGGACTGATATCCTTCTGTCTAATCTACCTCAGAGCTTTGGAGACTCACACCTGCCTTCCGTGTGTGTGTGTGTGTGTGTGTGTGTGTGTGTGTGTGTGTGTGTGCTGTGTGTGTGTGTGTGTGTGTGTGTGTGTGTGTGTGTGTGTGTGTGTGTGTGTGTGTGTGTGTGTGATGTGAGAATGAAGACGATACTTCACAGGTTTCAAACAGTAACACTATGAATGATGAAATGTCATAACTGGTCTCTTTTCTACAGCTTTTTGTCTTCCACAGACTGTCTTGTCTATTGATAGATACAAAGATACAGAGATCTGTGTAGACCATGTGAGCGATGTACACTGGGGGAACTATGTGCTGTAAAAACGGATTTAGCATCAATAGGAGGAGGAAATTGAAGCAGAAGTTCATCACTATCTAAGACACAGTGTCTAATGATTCTGGCAGCTGATAGACTGATTCTGACGCACCCTTTTGGCAAGCGTACGCAGGGCTACGGAGCACCATTCATCTTGAGACAACCAACAGCACCTCTGTCAGCAGAAGTCAGGGCCACCACACGTTTGTCATGTCAGTATCAGAACCGTTATCAAAGACAGCTCAGATTGGAGAATCCTGGCCACATTCGGAGCTGAGGATAATGCACTTCTATCTCTTCTGACCACACAGGGTCAAGCAAGCTTAGAGCAAGAATGACAAGCCACCGGCCCAGCACCCGTAGACAGAAAAAGAGCAGGACCCAGAGAGGTCCAGGGGTGGGAGAGCAGCTTCAAACAGCCCCTCTGATGCAGGATTAGAGGCACGTGTGTGACCGTTATGTACTATATATCTGAGTGGCTCTCGAGGTGCACTCTGAGAACTTGAAGAGGTGGAGCAGTAATAGCACACATGTCTCATCAGAATTAGCGGTGGGATCAAAAGAGCCACGGGAGTCGAGGAGATTTCTCTCCGAGGAATCGCTTTGCTGTGCCACCTTCATTTTCATAACAGAACACAACTAGGAAAAAATCAAGGTGAGTCTTCTCAGAGATGCATAATAATTAGCCAGAAGTGGAAAAAATTAAGCAAAGCTAGGGAAGAGAAAAAAGGAAAGATTCTAAACATTGCCAAAAGATAGAGAAAACAGAGAGGAGAACAAAGATGGGTAAAACAGACATGGGGATTTCATCATGGCAATGATGATATGGAGCTAGGCAGCAGTAGTGTATGATGTTCTGCCCTAGAGAAGGCAATTACGTAAGGAACACAGAATCAACACTAATACTTCTCAACACAGGTTGAGAGGATGGCAATAAACAGAAAGAATAACATATCTCACCGTCACAGTCGCCCAAGTGGGACACGTTGCCGTGTTCTACGTCTTGCTCAAACGGCAGTCTGGAAGAGAGGAAAGACGCAGTCATTTATCAACGGACACAAACAATACATAGTGTAACTGCTTTGGTCTGACAGAACTTTCTGCTTTTCTCTGGTAAACAAAACACTATGAAATGTACCAGAAAGGACAGGAAGAGTTTTTAGTGTGAAGTTGATAGTACTAATACTGTACAGTATACCCCCACCTCTGAAAGCACGTCTGGATATGCTCTTTCCCCTCGTACTTTAAAAACAATTTACCATTTCTACTTTGGTAATATGAGACCTTGGAAAACTAAAGGGAGCTCTGACATTATATGATGAAGCGACAAAATAAAAAGGAAATTAAACCAGTGAGTTCCAGCAGCAGTGAGACCAGACCAGGTGCATTATAGTCCCCTGGAGAGAGCAGGCCACTCTTAGTCATGGCCCATATCCAGAGAAACATCAGCTAGTTATTCTAATCTAGTGAATGTATACCATAAAGGCCCTCTAACGAGGAGAAATGGCTGCAGTTTGACTTCAAAATGGCCCCCGTCCAATGATGTAATTTAAACATGGAAAGTGCCCAGGGCTAGAGGGCAGGCTGCACAGCAATAGTCACAGACAGCTCACTGGGATGTGTCCCCTGCTCTACGATCTGCAATTAGTTAAAAAGGCCCAGACAACAAGCAGGCCAACTGAGTGTTTTACTGCCTGAGAGTGACTTTGAAAAGTTAGTTTACACTGAAGAGGTTGGAGGCTACAGTAATTGTGAATATATTGCTCGCCCTGATAGGGTATATTGTGAATATATTGCTCGCCCTGATAGGGTATATTGTGAATATATTGCTCGCCCTGATAGGGGTAATTGTGAATATATTGCTCGCCCTGATAGGGTATATTGTGAATATATTGCTCACCCTGATATGGTATATTGTGAATATATTGCTCGCCCTGATAGGGTATATTGTGGTGGCTAAATGCAGGCTGTAATCTTTAGAGTAGATGGGTAGGATGGCAATGTTTTGTAACAATACCTTCAGCTGAGAAAATGCTCAATTGTTTAAGGACGAATTGTCTACAGGAGGCCAGATTACCGGTAAAGTTATAACTGAGCAATATGAATGTAAAGTCTGATAAACAGGCACAAAACACCTAAAGTAATAAAACAATATCAACACATAAACTAATCAGTAAGGAACTTAATTGTCTTTCTTTCAATATAGTCCACATTACAGTCTTATATTATATTATAGTCCATGTTACACTCCATGTTATAGTCCATGTTACAGTCTTATATTATATTATAGTATAGTCCATGTTACTGTCCATGTTACAGTATTATATTATATTATAGTTCATGTTACAGTCCATGTTATAGTCCATGTTACAGTCCATGTTATAGTCCATATTACAGTCCATGTTATAGTCCATATTACAGTCTTATATTGCAAACTACTGAGAGTTTCTTCATTGCCCAGCATTGTTTTGACTTTTCCAAATGGAATTCATCCTCAAACTAGAACTGGCGCATCACTCGATACAGGATCGATGGGTAAGTTGACCGCCCTTGCTAAATCAAATCAGAAACAACACAGGAGCCTTAACTGTATAACGGTGAGGCCGTAAGGTGCTCTTTAAGGCTCTGTTGTCTGATACTGCTGGCACTGTACCTGTTTGCACACATAAATCAATAAGCAGCCTCTCTAAAGAGATATTTTATTTCACTGGGCTGGGTGGCGTGAGGGGAAGTGGTGGAGGAGTGGTGGGGGAGCGGGAGGGAGCAGTGGGGGAGCGGGGAGGGAGAGGTGGGGGAGCGGGGAGGGAGCGGTGGGGGAGCGGGGAGGGAGCGGTGGGGGAGCGGAGGGGGGGGGGGGTGGGGAGTGGGGAGGAGCGGTGGGGGAGCGGGGAGGGAGCGGTGGGGAGCGGGGAGGGAGCGGTGGGGAGCGGCGAGGGAGCGGTGGGGGAGCGGTGGGGAGCGGGGCGGGAGCGGTGGGGGAGTGGGGAGGGATCTTCCTATGGCAGGAGCACAAGACCCACACAACCCTGACAAAGACGTACACCCAGCTCTGGATATTAAGCTGTATTGAAAATGCAGCATTGTTGTGAACACACAACGGCAATAG
>NC_036853.1:12581453-12597264 GCF_002910315.2 Salvelinus sp. IW2-2015
TCGAGAGAGATCCACAGAAACATCAGCTAGTTAAGAACTGTGAATGTATACATAGTAAGGGTCTTCTAAATGAGAGAAATAACAGCAAGTTTGTTGCTTCACAAATGGCCCCGTCCAATGATGTAATTTAAACATCGGAAAGGTGCCAGGCTGAGAGGGGAAGCTTGACACGCATGTCACCAGACAGCATCACTGGGATGTGGTCTTCCCTGCTCTACGATTGAATTAGTTAAAAGGCCTCAGACACAACAAGCAGGCGCAACTAGAGTGTTTCACTGCCTGAAGGTACGTGAAATTAGTTTACACTGGAAGTAAGTTTACACTGGAGTGGTTGGTAGGGTTAGATTGTGGATATATTGTCCTCACTGGATAGGGAGTATTGTGTTGGGTAAATGAAGGCTTGGCAGGCTGTAATCTATTGTTAGTGGTAAGAAGCGAATGGTTTGTCAGAATACGCCTCAATGGTGAGAATGTTAAATAAGTTGGTAAGGGTATTTATCGGTCGAGTCTACAAGGAGACAGATGTACGAGGTACTTTTATAATTGAATAGAAATTGAGGCTAATAAAGCAGACGCAAACCACTACAGTCAATAAACACAATATCACAGATAGATCTAATCAGTAAGGGAGCAATTTATTCTTTGTTCCAATATCTGTAACAGTCTAATTTGCAAACAACGGAGAGTTTCTTCTTTCCCAGCATTGTTTTGACTTTTCCAAATGGAATTATCCTCAAACTGAGAATGCGCATCACTGATACAGGATCGATGGGTAGATGACCGGCCTTATAAATCAAATGCAACACAGGAGCCTTAATTGTATAACGGTGAGGCGTAAGGTGCTCTTTAAGGCTCTGTTGTCTGTACTTGCTGGCACTGTACCTGTTTGCACACATAAATCAATAAGCAGCCTCTCTAAAAGAGATATTATTTCACTGGGCTGGGTGGACGTGAGGTGGAGCGGGAGGGAGTGGGTAGGGTTTACAGCCCAGAACAGAGGTGAGGTCTGCAAGACGCCAGGAATCGGTTCTGTGGCAGGCGTACAAGAGAACGCAACCCTGACAAAGATGTAACACGCAAGCTCTGGAAATCTACGCTGTGTTGAAGATGCAGATTGTGTGACCACACAATGGCAATAGGAGCAGATATTCTGGGATGAGATAAAGTACTACAGCTGTCTGACAGGGATGAATACATGAGGACATGTTTGCCTAGACCGACAGCTGTTGTGGTGTTGGCAGGCCTATAACTGTAGTTGTCAGGAGCTTAGGTCCTAAACCGAGTATAGAATAGAGAGTGTCACAGGCAACCCAGGTGGTCCAGGCAATCGACTGAGACAGAGAAGACCAGACAGAGAGCAGGTACAGACCAGACAGACACCAGACAGAAACCAAACAGATAGCAAACAGAGACCAGACAGAGTCCCGACAGAGACCCGACAGAGACCCGACAGAGACCAAACAGAGACCAAACAGAGACCAGACAGAGACCCGACAGAGACCCAACGGAGACCCGAAAGAGACCAAACGGAGACCAGACGGAGACCAGACGGAGACCAAATGGAGATCAGACAGAGACCAGATAGAGACCAGACAGAGACCAGGCGGAGACCAGACGGAGACCAGACGGAGACCAAATGGAGATCAGATAGAGACCAGACAGAGACCAAACAGACCCCAGACAGAGGCCTGAAAGAAACAAAACAGAGTACAAAGGTACCAGCGAGACACGGGGCAGGTCCATAGCAGACAGGGAACAGACAGAGAGACAGACAGAGGCCAGAGCAGTGCCCTTGTCACCCCCAGCACCTCACCTAGTCCCGGGCCTGAGGAAAGAGCAGGTGCTTCCCCTGGTCCAACCACAGTAGGGGTCCCTGGAGGCGATGCAGTTCCTGGAGATAAACAGAGTAAACACGGTCTTTAGTGATGCACCACCCAGGGCACACAGACACCATGGATCCATTCCAAATGTGCACTGGAATACACACATGTATGAGTCCCCGGGTTCAGTGAACACATTACAGACATGTATGAGTCCCCGGGTTCAGTGAACACATTACAGACATGAGTCCCCAGGTTCAGTGAACACATTACAAATGTGAAATATGGTTTACTGCATGTCACACCTCACTAGGTCTGGAGACTGCTGGCATCAAGGCAATACGACTCAGTGATGGATCAGCAAGGCCCAAAGGCAAGAAAGTAAGACTTGTGTTGTGGTATTTTGGATTTACAGATCTGTTGAAGAGCACTTAGGGATGTGGTAAAGTATTTAGGTGCACTGAGGGTAGCAATTTTTAACGTTGGCAGAAGGTTTAGGGCCTGACTAAAGGTGTGATTTTAATGATCGGTACTGGGCGGGGCTTAGGGTGAGTGACAGATCTACTGTATGTGGCTGAAAAGTGTGTGTGAGCTACAGAGGACAGTGATGTGTTTGTAGGGTGTGTGTGTGAGGTGTGTGTGTGTGACTTACTTCATACAGCGTGAGTAGAGCTGGCATCGTGCCACAGGGACCCTGACCACACAAGAGGGGAAGGCCAGCAGCAGAGAGCGGCTCACCCGGTCCAGAGTCAGGGACAACAGATGCCTCGCCTGCGGAGTGTCCTCCCCACACCTGAACACACACAGAGTTAACGTATTAATGCACCTCAATATCAAACATCATATCACACACTGACTGCACAGAACCCTACTCTATTTCATATTGATCTCAATACACGTGACACCAAGACAACACTCACTGCTTAGTTCTTCACACCTAATGCTTCATGAAGTATAACTCAAACCAGTTTAACTCAAACCAGTATAACTCAAACCAGTATAACTCAAACCAGTTTAACTCAAACCAGTATAACTCAAACCAGTATTAACTCAAACCAGTTATAACTTCAAACCAGTATAACTCAAACCAGTATAACTCAAGCCAGTTTACTCAACCAGTATTAACTCAACCAGTTTAACTTCAAACCAGTATAACTAACCCAGTTTTAACTCAAACCAGTATAACTCAAAACCAGTAGAACTAAACCAGTTAACTCAAACAGTATAACTCAAACAGTATAACTTCAAACCAGTTTTACTCAAACCAGTAAACTCGAAACCAGTTTAACTCAAACCAGTATAATCAACCAGTTTAACTCAAACCAGATAACTCAAACCAGTATAACTCAAACCAGTTATAACTCAAACCAGTTTTAAACTCAAACCAGGTTTAACGCAAACCAGTATAACTCAAACCAGTATATTACTCAAACCAGTACTTTACACTACAAATAGCAGTATACTTCACACATGAGCCAGTTATAGGACATACAAACACCCGTATTCATACATCCAACTCATAAACCAGCTACTACTAAACCAGTTTAACTAAACGTAAACATCAAAACCAGTTAACTCCAACCAGTATATAAATTAAAAAGCACAACATAGCCAGTAAAAGCATAACGTGGCCATTCGGAGCATAGAATTGCTTGTTGTCACAGTAGTCAATCTTTAGTATGCAGGTGCTGATGGTGATTGGGTGAGGTCTAGGAGTTGGTGGATCATCAACAAGCCAGCCCAGCATACACCCTGCATTAGCTCTACATTGGCACTTAGACTCCCTGTTTCATCTTTCCCCACAGTCCCACCTTCCTTTGTAGGCTGGATCTGTATCGATCTATATACAATATGTGGGACTCATGCATGGGGTTATGGGTAATTACATGTCTGAGAGCTGAGGAGTCATTAGGGGGGAATTTATCACACACTACAGGTTTTGAGATTCTACAGAAATGTATAAATGTATTATTTATTATTATTACATGCGTACGCGCGCAAGCTGTGAGTCATAACCTCACACACAACATCTACTATGTGAGGAAACCAGACTGACGGACGTGAAGAGGAGACGGAGAAATAGAGAAGAGAGAGAGAAGAGAGAGCAGAGAGGAGAAAATAGAGTGGGAGAGAAAAGAGAGAGAGAGAGAGAGAGAGAGAGAGAGAGAGAGAGAGAGAACAAGCAACAAGTAAAAGTAAGAAAGAATCAAATGGAGACAGGTAGCGAGAATAATGAAAGTGTGGACCATTATTCTCTCCATTTTCACCCCGTCATATCCTGGTTCATTATGGCAGCCAATCACAAACCAATTTGGGCTTTGTGGATCTCTCTCTGTGATGTCTTGTATTCCCGTTGCCCCGGTGATGGTAGCGGTGGCCCGTCTATCTACCCTGGACCCATTAGGAGAGATGGTCTGGGGTTAAGGAAGGGCAGGCTGGGAGAATGCTGATCTGATTTCTCCATTACCTGTCTACTGATTAGCTGGCTCCCTGCTATGAGGGGGACTGCCAGCCCTGTCATACACCCCTATACCAGGCTCACAGTCACGCAACCGTCACCGCACAGCAAATCACTTCCAAACACACTCATACACCGGCACCACTGCCGCTACTGCTGCAGCCGTAACTAATTGTTCCTGTGATCTGACTCCTCTGCGCCCCATGTAAGTTGTTTGTGTAATGGAACATTGCGCTGACACCTAAATGAATGCATTGTTTTGAAGGGTAGCGAAGTTACGCTTGGAACCTCCTTTCACCTGCCGGGTAAGTTTGTGCTGCTCCGCTATAGTAAAATGAGCCCCATCTCCCCCTCAGTTGAAGCAGAGAAGAGATTTTACATTCATTATTTAATTAGGCAAGTCAGAAAAAAAATATTATT
Source organism: Salvelinus sp. IW2-2015 (assembly GCF_002910315.2). Classification (NCBI taxonomy): domain Eukaryota; kingdom Metazoa; phylum Chordata; class Actinopteri; order Salmoniformes; family Salmonidae; genus Salvelinus; species Salvelinus sp. IW2-2015. The sequence goes on from NC_036853.1 coordinate 12,586,152, forward strand.
TACAATGACAGCCTACCAGGGAACAGTGGGTTAACTGCCTAGTTCAGGATGACAGATTTTTACCTTGTCAGCTCAGAGATTTGATCCAGCAACCTTTTGGTTACTGGCCCAACACTCTAGGCTACCTGCAACCACTAGGCTACCTAACCACTAGGCTACCTGCAACTAGATCAGGGCGCACAATAACCTGTTAACCCTTACTTGTCAGGGTTGAAGCCCTCCAGCTCCTCCAGGAAGACATTGCTGCTGGACACAGTGTTGTCCCAGTTGGGGACGATCAGGAACTTGAGGATGGTCCCCCGGCTGGAGCCCAGGAAGAGCACCGTTCGGTTCCGGTAGGGGCCAGCCTCTGTGTCCATCACCATCTTATTCAGCTGGTACCTGGACAGGCAGATATAGTGGGGAGATAAAGACAGTCATTCCAATGAGATAAAGACAGTCTATCCAATCCCATGTTGACCCCTAGTGTGGACCTGAGAGGATTGGAGTAAGCAATATGGTGTTAATTCCACCTAGTCTGTCAAACGGCATAGTGCAGCTGCTATTACAATTTTAATTAGGCTTAAATGATCCTATCAAATCGTACATGAAGTTACTTAGGGTAGTGTCTAGGGCTCAATTTGGAATAGGGCCTACCTGCATGCCTCTCACTGTCTACTCATACTGCATTGACACTCCAGACCAACTAAATGAGATTCACACAGTAAAATATTCATCTCATTTACATACAGAACTAATTACCAAGAGCACTCATTAATATCATTCAGATGAATGGACTTGTCTTGAGACAATAGCACCGCAGTTGAAGTACATGAGTCCTGTGTGTATGAGTTAATGTACCACTGGGTATTTAATAGTCCACATACAACTTGTCACACTCATTTTCTCTTCCCTGCTCGGGCTCGGCTGGTGGCCAGTGGGGTTTGATGCATCCCAGCTGCTTGCCTCCTGCAGAAAACCCTCACAGTGAGCAGATCGAGTGACTGCCATAAACAGAAGGAGCACCAGTCCACAGACTAATGCCTGTGTGTTCATGCAAATGATGTCTGGGTGCATGGGTCCATGTTTTAGTTTGTTAGCAAGCCCTCAACACAGTTTGCCCTGAGACATGGTAAGACACCATAGAAGTCTACAGCCATATCTCAGGGCAACAGAACAGTATGTTTGTGTGTGTGAGTCTTATCTGATGTCTGTGATGAGAACAGTGGAGCCTCACCTGACCATGGTCCTGACAATCCAGGGGCTCTGTCCCAGTGAGGGCACAGCCTCATCCATCAAGGGGTGGGTCTTCACAAAGTTCAACATCTCATCAGGGAAACCATTGGATGAGTTGAACCTGGAGCCCTGGATGGCACAGCCTCCTGGCCTGTGGAGGGAACAGGGCTTAGCACAGGCTGACCAATATTTCTATTGATTTATTTGACCAGGTAAGTTGACTGGGAACACATTCTCATTTACAGCAACAACCTGGGGAATAGTTACATGGGAGAGGAGGGGGGATGAATGAGCCAATTGGAAGGCGGGGATGATTAAGTGGCCATGATGGTATGAGGGGCCAGATTGGGAATTTAGCCAGGACACCAGGGTTACCACCCCTACTCTTACAATAAGTGCCATGGGATCTTTAGTGACCACAGAGAGTCAGGACACCCGTTTAACTTCCCATCTGAAAGACGGCCCCCTACACAGGGCAATATCCCCAATCACTGCCTTGGGGCATTGGGATATATTTTTTTAGACCATAGGAAAGAGTGCCTCCTACTGGCCCTCCAACACCACTTCCAGCAGCATCTGGACTCCCATCCAGGGACCAACCCTGCTGAGCTTCAGAAGCAAGGCAGCAGTGGGATGCAGGGTGGTATACTGCTGGTGAAAGTACCATAGTACTTAGGCACAAGCTCACATTACCAATGTTGAACTGTGAGAAAGGAGCTATAAGCTATAAGTCAGCTAACATAGTATTATACGACTAGACTCATACAGTAGATCAATGCTCTATGTTATGTGATACAGTACCTTGGTTTGGGAATGAGCTCATCAGGAACAGGGGTCCATATAGACTCAGGTGACTTTTGCTCCTTGAATCTTCCATCAAACACCCCAGCCAGCTGCTCCATGTCGAAGGCACACACTGCTGAACCAGGGATACTACAGAGAGAGAACCAGATACAATGGATAAGGTAGGGGTAGATAGATAGTTAAATAGATAGAACTGGATGAAACAGAAATGGACAATAAAGATTATGTCCTGTATGACATTAAAGTGGTATGTGAAATGTACACTGAGTATACCAAAACATTAGGAACACCTTCCTAATATTGAGTTGAACCCCCCCCCCCCCCCCCCCCTTTGGCCCTCAGAACCACCTTAATTCTTCGGGGCATGGACTCTACAAGGTCTCGCTCAAACCGATGCGCCTGGCACCTACTACCATACCCTGTTAAAAGACACTTAACACTTTTGTCTTCCCCATTCACCCTCTGAACGGGACACATACAATCCATGTCTCAATTGTCTCAAGGCTTAAAAGACTTCTTTAACCTGGCTTTCTCTCCTTCATCTACACAGATGGAAGTGGATTTAACAAGTTACATCAATAAGGGATCATAGCTTTCACCTGGATTCCCCTGGTCAGTCTATGTCATGGAAAGAGTTCTTCATGTTTTGTATACACCTCAACGTTTTGTATTAGAATCCGTGAATATAGGCCTACAGGAAATGAGTAGTTAAGGAAAGAGGAAACACTCTGAAGACAATACTATAGAGTCCATAAGACATGTACACAATAAAATGCCTACACAACTTGGCTGCTGCTAAACTCCTCTTGAACTCACTGCCCAGAATGGACACATCTGCTCTGAAAAAAGTCCCCACAATTGACTGAACCAAACACTACAGTGCTGTTACTGTGGACTAGACTGTAGTAGTTAGTGGAGAAGAGAGAGAGAGAGAGAGGGAGAGACATAGAGAGAGAGATAGAGAGAGGGAGATAGAGAGAGAGAGAGAGGAGAGAGAAGGGAGAGACACAGAGAGAGAGAGAGAGAGAGAGAGAGAGAGAGAGAGAGAGAGAGAGAGAGAGAGAGAGAGAGAGAGAGAGAGAGAGAGAGAGAGAGAGAGAGAGAGAGAGAGAGAAAACACCCCAACACAGGGGACAAACACCTGCCTGCAGGTGACAGCATTCCCTCCCCCATATGCCCCCTAGGCACAACTATGACAACATAACCAACAAAAAACGGGTCACAACTCCTGCCTGCCTGCAGGTGACAGCATTCCCTCCCCCATATGCCCCCTAGGCACAACTATGACAACATAACCAACAAAAACATGTCACAACTCCTGCAGCTCTGTCGCACGCTGGGTATGTACATAGTCAATGGTAGGCTTCGAGGGGACTCCTATGGTAGGTTCACCTATAGCTCATCTCTTGGCAGTAGCACTGTAGACTACTTTATCACTGACCTCAACCCAGAGTCTCTCAGAGCGTTCACAGTCAGCCCACTGACACCCTATCAGACCACAGCAAAATCACAGTCTACTTGAACAGAGCAATACTCAATCATGAGGCATCAAAGCCAAAGGAACTGAGTAACATTAAGAAATGCTATAGATGGAAGGAATGCAGTTTGGAACCTACCAAAAAACAATTAGGCACAGCAAATTCAATCCCTTTAGACACTTCCTGGGTAAAATGTTCCACTGCAATAGTGAAGGTGTAAACTTGGCAGTAAGAAATCTTAACAGTATATTTGACCTCTCAGCTCCCCTATCAAATCTAAAAATCTCAAATCGAAAACCGAAGAAAATGAACACCAATGACAAATGGTTTGATAAAGAATGCAAAAATCTAAGAAATAATTGAGAAACCTGTCCAACCAAAAACATAGAGACCCGGAAAACCTGAGTCTACGCCTTCACTATGGTGAATCATTAAAACATACAGAAATACACTACGGAAAAAGAAGGAACAGCACGTCAGAAATCAGCTCAATGTATTGAAGACTCCATAGACTCTAACCAATTCTGGGAAAATTGGAAAACACTAAACAAACAACAACACGAAGAATTATCTATCCAAAATGGAGATGTATGGGTAAACCACTTCTCCAATCTTTTTGGCTCTATAACAAAAGAATAAAGAGCAAAAAAAATTACATGATCAAATACAAATCCTAGAATCAACTATTAAAGACTACCAGAACCCACTGGATTCTCCAATTACCTTGAATGAGTTACAGGACAAAATAAAAACCCTCCAACCCAAAAAGGCCTGTGGTGTTGATGGTATCCTTAATGAAATGATCAAATATACAGACAACAAATTCCATTGGCTATACTAAAACTCTTTAACATCGTCCTTAGCTCTGGCATCTTCCCAATATTTGGAACCATGGACTGATCACCCCAATCCACAAAAGTGGAGACAAATTTGACCCCAATAATACCGTGGAATATGCGTCAACAGTAACCTTGGGAAAATCCTCTGCATTATCATTAACAGCAGACTCGTACATTTCCTCAATGAAAACAATGTACTGAGCAAATGTCAAATTGGCTTTTTACCAAATTACCGTACAACAAACCATGTATTCACCTACACACCCTAATTGACAACCAAACAAACCAAACAAAGGCAAAGTCTTCTCATGCTTTGTTGATTTCAAAAAGCCTTCGACTCAATTTGGCATGAGGGTCTGCTATACAAATTGATGGAAAGTGGTGTTGGGGGTAAACACATTATAAAATCCATGTACACAAACAACAAGTGTGCGGTTAAAATTGGCAAAAAAACACACACATTTCTTCACACAGGGTCGTGGGGTGAGACAGGATGCAGCTTAAGCCCCACCCTCTTCACCATATATATCAACGAATTGGCGCGGGCATAGAACAGTCTGCAGCACCCGGTCTCACCCTACTAGAATCCGAAGTCAAATGTCTACTGTTTGCTGATGATCAGGTGCTTCTGTCACCAACCAAGGAGGGCCTAACAGCAGCACCTAGATCTCTGCACAGATTCTGTCAGACCTGGGCCCTGACAGTAAATCTCAGTAAGACCAAAATAATGGTGTTCCAAAAAGGTCCAGTCACCAGGACCACAAATTCCATCTAGACACCGTTGCCCTAGAGCACACAAAAAACTATACATACCTCGGCCTAAACATCAGCACCACAGGTAACTTCCACAAAGCTGTGAACGATCTGAGAGACAAGGCAAGAAGGGCCTTCTATGCCATCAAAGGAACATAAATTTCAACATACCAATTAGGATCTGGCTAAAAAACTTGAATCAGTCATAGAGCCATTGCCTTTATGTGTGAGGTCTGGGGTCCGCTCACCAACCAAGATTTCACAAAATGGGACAAACACCAAATTGAGACTCTGCATGCAGAATTCTGCAAAAATATCCTCCGTGTACAACGTAGAACACCAAATAATGCATGCAGAGCAGAATTAGGCCGATACCCACTAATTATCAAAATCCAGAAAAGAGCCGTTAAATTCTACAACCACCTAAAAGGAAGCGATTCCCAAACCTTCCATAAAAAAGCCATCACCTACAGAGAGATGAACCTGGAGAAGAGTCCCTAAGCAAGCTGGTCCTAGGGCTCTGTTCACAAACACAAACACACCCACAGAGCCCAGGACAACAGCACAATTAGACCCAACCAAATCATGAGAAAACAAAAAGATAGTTACTTGACACATTGGAAAGAATAAACAAAAAAACAGAGCAAACTAGAATGCTATTTGGCCCTAAACAGAGAGTACACAGTGGCAGAATACCTGACCACTGTGACTGACCCAAACTTAAGGAAAGCTTTGACTATGTACAGACTCAGTGAGCATAGCCTTGCTATTGAGAAAGGCCGCCGTAGGCAGACATGGCTCTCAGAGAAGACAGGCTATGTGCACACTGCCCACAAAATGAGGTGGAAACTGAGCTGCACTTCCTAACCTCCTGCCCAATGTATGACCATATTAGAGAGACATATTTCCCTCAGATTACACAGATCCACAAAGAATTTGAAAACAAATCCAATTTTGATAAACTCCCATATCTACTGGGAGAAATTCCACAGTGTGCCATCACAGCAGCAAGATTTGTGACCTGTTGCCACAAGAAAAGGGCAACCAGTGAAGACAAACACCATTGTAAATACAACCCATATTTATGCTTATTTATTTTAACTTGTGTGCTTTAACCATTTGTACATTGTTACAACACGTGATATATATATAATAACATTTGTAATGTCTTTATTGTTTTGAAACTTCTGTATGTGTAATGTTTACTGTTAATTTGTATTGTTTATTTCACTTTTGTATAATATCTACCTCACTTGCTTTGGCAATGTTAACACATGTTTCCCATGCCAATAAAGCCCTCTTGAATTGAATTGAATTGAGAGAGAGAGAGAGAGAGAGAGAAGAGGGGGGGGAGAAGGGGAAATAGGAGAGAGAGAGAGAGTGACGTGTCAGGACAAACAGGGGCTGAATACGAGCATCTCTCTTTCTCTCTTGTCTCCTTCTCAGGGTCCTTCTCTTCATTTTGAAACCTCCTGTTTCTGGTAAGACGACGCGTGAGTCTGTAGAGTGACTTAGTACTTCTCTTGTACAGCACAAAGTAAAACCTGAAAGAGTGACTCAGTGCCTGCCGGCTACCTCACACCCACTCCCTTCTCCCTTTCCCAGCTCTGACACCTAATGTCCTGAGAGAGGGGGTGAAATAGAGAGATGGTGAGGGTGAGAGAGAATAAGAGAGAGAGCTACAGAGGTGCCGAAAGGAAGATAAAGAGAATAGGGAGAGAGCACCGCAGAGAGAAGAGAGAGAGAGAGAGAGAGAGAAGAGAGAGAGAGAGAGAGAGAGAGAGAGAGACGAGAGAGAGAGAGAGAGAGAGAAGAGAGAGAGAGAGAGAGAGAGAGAGAGAAGAGAGGAGAGAGCACGAGAGAAAAAGGAGTGAGACCTTGCTACTCACACCAACACTCCATCACTCCAGTGTTAGGGTCAAGTAGTGACACACACCGACAGAGGAGCTTATATGGTCTCTCTCTGCGCTGCCCTGTGCACCTTGGCCTGCCAGTAGAGAGAATTCCAGGGATTCTCTGAGTAAGCTGTCAGAGTTTTACCTCTTCTGAGTAAGCATTGGCTTTTTCCTGCAAGGTGCCATGCTAACCTCATACAGCATTTGACCAGGTCAACCTCTCTCCCACTCGCTTGCTATTCATACATTGTATGGAGAATATGAATGAGCCCCATGCCAGTGTGCTGTAGCAGAGCTTCAGGCTGACTACAGGCCTCTCACAGGAGGCACCAGATGTTGGCATGTGACACTGCTGCCAGCGGTACACTGGTCACAGCGTGGCCTCCACTCTCTCTTCTCTCTGCCCATGTCTGTTCTCTCTGCAGGTCAGTGGCTCTGTGAGGCTCCCTGCCTGTCTGACAGCCTACCCTGCCTCCAGTTCTATCTCTCTGTATTCTGTACTCGTCCTCTTCCTCTTCTTCTTCCTGTTCTTCTCTCTCCGTTTTATTTCTTTATTGTTCTCTCTCATCCCCTCTCCCTCCCTCATCTCTGCTCTTTCATCCTCTGTTTCTCTTCTCTTCTGATCTCTTTCTCATTCTCTCATTCTCTCATTCTCTCATTGCTCATTTGCTCAAATCTTTGCTCATGACATGACATTAGTTTGGTTTTATTGTGCCAATAAAAATGTAATGCAAATGATCTCTCTGTTCATACTATGCTTATTCTATTTCTGTCTGTGTGGAGCTGGTGGTTGACTGACAGGCAGTACAGGCTGAGCTCTGTGCTGTAGGAGGCTGTTGGAGTGGTCAGACTTTGTGTCAGACCACGTCCTCACAGTTTAACCAGCAGACTGACAGCTCTCTATAGCCCAGCTCCAGCTCCAGTGACAGCATGACGGCTGATGGAGGCTAGTGGGTAGGAAGGAGTTCTTCAGTCTAGGGCTCAAGGTGAGGTGAGAGGATGTTTTGTTACGGCTTCGCTCTCTCTTCTCTCTCCACCTGGGGCTTAATCTCTCTTTCCACCTCTCTCCCCATCTCTTTCTCCACTCTCTGCACACAATCAAACTCTTTGTCATTTCTGTCCATGTCTGTCTGCTTTCTCTTACTTTACTTCTCCCATCTGCTTCCTCATCACCTGGTAAGGCCCCAGTGTGTATTCTCCTCCTGCCTCAACCCAGGGCCCGGTGGACGTATCCCGGTGTGACTCCCACCCTGTCTCCCTGGTGTCACAGCCTCCCAGCTCCCCTGTCAACCTCCCAACTCCTTCTGACACTGTGTCTTCTTGATGGCTCCTCTGAGGCTGGGTCCCCAGAGAGCCCTACACTTCCCCTGAGGGAACTTCTCCAGCCGAGAACCAGGCACCATCTGGTCAGGCCAAATCTAGTACAACGAAACCTATTCCTAGCCCCAGGATAGCATAAAGCGTAGCCTAGCTGGACTTGTCTCACCTCCATGTTACAGTATCTTCTTAAAGTGTCTCTCTATCCTGCTGCTATAAAAAGCACCCCTCCCTTTCACCTGCAGGCTCGGAGGCGCTCTCATATCCTCCTCTCATAGCCTCCCCTGCTCCTCTAGCTCCCTGACCTCCTGCAGTTCCAGGGGGTTAGGTTGACCTGTGCTGTGAGGAGGATCAGGTGCTCAGAAGAAACCCAAGCCTCTCTTTAATCTACTCAGACAGAAAGGACCAGGGGCAGGAGAAGTGGACACGCTGAAGAACTGGAAACCCAGGAGGATTTGGCGTTTGTGTTGCTAGGCTAGCTAATGCTGACATCATAGACCAGGATTGGAGATAGAGGCCTGAGCAGCTGCAGGCTGTTTCATGGGGCTGTAAACTCTATTGTGGGTTTGTAGGTATGACAACCTGAAGAATAACAAGCAAACATCAAGGGAAGCTGGTGGGAAACTCTTAAACCAGAGCTCTTTCTCCACTATTCCCACACTGTTAGCACATGTGCACACGCGGGAGATGATAGAGTATCTCAAAATGGCCACTCCAGATTGACCAAATCCTCTTCCCTGCTGTTCCCAAAACACGCAATTTGTCTGGTAAGGCTTTTAAAAGTATGGTGCAGAGGACCACACGTGGTTGGGAAGGTTTATGGCGTACCCCTCTCTGTCTCTCTTCCTCCTCTCTCTCTAAAACATTCCCCTTTCTCTCTCTCTGTCACTCTCTCTCTGCCTCCAGCTGTTTATAATGGAGCATAGCTGTGGAGCGGTTCCCAGGCGGGTAGTGTGTGTTAGTGTGTGTTCAGCTGGGCCTCTCCCTGACATGCTGGTCACAATGTTATCTGGGAGTCATTGTTGGCCCTGTGTAAACCATCCATCTCTCTCTGCAGGCACACCGCTCCCATCCCTCTCCCAGCCCTCCGGCCAAAAGATAAGATGCAGCTGATGAAACCGTTTTAAGTCTTAAAGGGTGGCGAGCGGGAGAGCTGCAGATGTGTCCCATTATTGACTTCCTTGTCCTTCAAAGGGTTTGAGAGTGTCTTCCTCCACTCTCTCTTCTCTCCCTCTCCCTCTCTTCTTTCCCCTCCCTCTCTTCTCTCCCCCCTCCCTCTCTTCCTCTCCTGGCTGCCACAACAGCAGCCATTACGAGTAGAGGATGTTATTTGAGCTGGCATTAGTTGAGATTTGCCCTCTGCTGATATACATCCTGCTGACTCCTCTGCTGATATACATCCTGCTGGCTCCTCTGCTGATATACATCCTGCTGGCTCCTCTGCTGATATACATCCTGCTGGGCTCTCTGCTGATATACATCCTGCTGGCTCCTCTGCGATATACATCTTCTGGCTCCTCTGCTGATATACATTCCTCTGGCTCTCTGCTGATATATCCTGCTGACTCCTCTGCTGATATACATGCCTGCTGGCCTCTGCTGATATATCATTCCTGCTGGCTCCTCTGCTGATATACATCCTGCTGGCTGCTCTGCTGCTGATATACATCCTGCTGGCTCCTCTGCTGATATACATCCTGCTGGCTCCTCTGCTGATATACATATCCTGCTGGCTTCTCTGCTGATATAGCATCCCTGCTGGCTACCTCCGCTGATATACATCCTGCTGGCTCCTCTGCTGTTGATAAATACATCCTGCTGACTCCTCTGCTGATATACATCCTGCTGGCTCCTCTGCTGATATACATCCTGGCTGGCTCCTCTGGCTGCTATACATCCTGCTGACTCCTCTGCTGAGTATAACACCTGCTGGCTCTCTGCTGATATACATCCTGCTGGCTCCTCTGCTGATATACATCCTGCTGCTCTCTGCTGATATACATCCTGCTGCTCCTCTGCTGATATAACATCCTGCTGGCTCCTCTGCTGATATACATCCTGGGCTGGCTCCTCTGCTGCTGATATACCATCTCTGCTGACTCCTCTGCGTGATATAACTCCTGCGGTCCTCTGCTTATCATCCGCTGACTCGATATAAAATCTGCTGGCTCCATCTGCTGAATATCTCCTGCTGCTCCTCTGCTGCTGAATACATCCTGCTGGCTCCTCTGGCTGCTATATCACCTCTCCGCGATCACCTGCTGGCGTCCTCTGCTGATATACCATCCTGCTGGCTCCTCTGCTGATAACAGTCCCGCTGGCTACTCTGCTGATATACATCGTGCTGGCTTCCTCTGCTGTTGATATACATCCTGCTGCCTCTGCTGTATATACATCCTGCTGTGCTCCTCTGCTGATATAATATCCTGCTGGCCTCCTCTGCTGATATATCATCCTGCTTGACTCCTCTGCTGTATACAATCCTGCTGGCTCCTCTGCTGATATACATCCTTTCTCTGGCTCCTCTGCTGATATAACATCCTGCTGACTCCTCTGCTGATATACCCCGCTTCTGATTCAATCTGCTGGCTCCTCTGCTGATATCATCCTGCTGGTCCTCTGCTGCTGATATACATCCTCTGGCTCTCTCTGCGCTGATATACAATCGCTGCTGACTCCTTCTGCTGATATACATCCTGCTGGCTCCTCTGCTGATAACAATCCTGCTGGCTCCTCTGCTGATATAGCATCCCGGCTGGTCTGTTCTCTGCTGAATATATTATCCTCTTGGCTCCTCTGCTGATATAATCCT
>NC_036853.1:12597548-12609794 GCF_002910315.2 Salvelinus sp. IW2-2015
CTCTGCTGATATACATCCTGCTGGCTCCTCTGCTGATATACATTCTGCTGGCTCCTCTGCTGATATACATCCTGCTGGCTCCTCTGCGGATATACATCCTGCTGGCTCCTCTGCTGATATACATTCTGCTGGCTCCTCTGCATGGGAGACCTGCATCGATTCCCTATTAGAGTCTGCTCTGTATACACAGTACACACACTATCTCTCAGGTGATAGCCCAATGCTTCTGCATTATATACAGTATATAAGACACATGCACACAATGCAGCTCAGGGTACCTTTCCTCTCTTCCCTTGCATTGTTCAGTCTGTTTATTATGCTTTCTCTGCAAACATCTTCAGCCTCATCTAATCCTTCTATTACCAAGCAGCATCCCTGGTTCCTTCTCTTTCATCACTCCAATCTCTTCAAAATAACAACCCTTTTCTTCCATTTCATCACTCCAATCATTTAACAGAACGTTTTGCCTCTCTAAAAGCAAATGCTTGCAGCAAATAAATGTGCCTAATCCAGAACTGTATCTTCCCCATAAACCCCAACCATCGCCCTCTTTTCAGGGACTTCCCTGTCTATCAGTCAGTCAGTCTGTCCGTCTGTCCGTCTGTCCGTCTGTCCGTCTGTCCGTCTGTCCGTCTGTCTGTCTGTCTGTCTGTCTGTGTCTGTCTGTGTGTACCTGTTAGCGGGGGTGGAGAAGACTCCCAGGATGATGTCCCTGCCGTGCATCCTGATGACAGGGCTGGTGGAATGGAGCAGGTTGAAGTAGAAGTGGGAGTCTCCAGGGACGGAGCAGTTCAGTCTGGCCTTCAGGAACGACGTCCACTGCTTCTCCAACACCCTCTGAGAACCACCCAGGTCCCCCTTACACACCCGAGCCACCCGAGACACCTGTACCTGAACACACATGCACGCAAGCACGTGGAACAGACAGAACAGTCAATTACCTCGCACCAAACTACATATCAATGACCATGTACAGAGTTTTCCACGCTGGGACAGTTTAAAGCACACATATGTCACACATTAGATTTAGTGGTTGATTAATGAGCCCATGAATATATATTTAAGCAATAAGGCCCGAGGGGGTGTGGTATATGGCCAATATACCACGGTTAAGGGCTGTTCTTCCACACGACGCAAAGCGGAATGCCTGGATACAGCCCTTAGCCATGGTATATTGGCCATATATCACAAACCTCCGAGGTGCCTTATTGCTAATATAAGCTGGTTACCAACGTAATTAGAGTAGTAAAAATAACTGTTTTGTCATACCCGTGGTATACGGTTAGATATACCACGGTTGTCAGCCAATCAGCATTCAGGGCTCGTACCACCCAGTTAATAATCAGTTTTATACCACAATAAACATTCTTCCAAAACGAACATGAAACCCTTTTTAGCTCTTGGGTGATAAAAAAAAAGTATTTGCAATGCGTACGACCACATTTGACAGATCATTGTTTTAAAATGGTAAATTAATATGTACTATTCCAGGATATGTCAGTGCATTTCAAATGGGTTCTTTGAACAATCTCAACCCACACACAACTGTGGTACAGTGTAAGTCTCCACTTACTGGGAGCCCTATAAACATGCAGCACAAAATGCCTGCTCCAGCACATTTCCACCAAATGTGAATAGCTAATTTATTAGATACTGTCCTATTTTTTCATGAGCACGTATCCCAAATCTGATATGACTGATGCCATTTGGAGCTGTTATGAAAACGCTTTTCCCCTGTCTAATTCAGACGCAACGTTGTTCGCATAGCCCACTGTTATTATATTAGATATGCAACAGCACAGATACACAGGAACACAGATACACAGAAACACAGATACACAGATAAATGGAAAAAGGTCATCAGAAGCACTAGGCTGGTATTGACATTTGAATAATTACATGAGATGGAACATCCAGGCAGGCAGACACACGGCACACAGGGGCGTGTCCAAAGCTTTACCAGTTTGTCTCGTACCTTCTCCAGGTAGTTAAACTCCACGGCCATCTCTCTGAAGAAGAAGTAGATGTGAGGACCCCATTCCACTGAACTGACAAAGTAGGGCTCTGGAAAAGGAGGGGAGAGGGCCGTGTTACACAGCAATAGCTACCGTAAGAGCTATCGGATGCCTCCCTAAATCCCAGCCACAAACACCAGGGTTGTGTTTAGTATGCACCAAATTAGAGAACATGGATGGAAATAGAGGTGTCAGGGAGGTGGCTCATTTTCGTTGTCAGTTTCAACACATTCTTGTGTCATGCCTACTGAACCCCATCAGGCATAGCCCACAGGCACAGAGCAGACTAGAGCCCTGGCTCCTCTGACCTCAGCAGGGATGTAGTGAATCTCATCCAGATATTGATCCTGATACTAAGTGATGTGGACATAAACACATCGCCTTTAAACAACAACAACAGAGACAATACACACAAATACAAATAAATACGCACACACACACGCACACAGACACACGCATGCACGCACACACAATTGCACACATACACAAAGAAATACACACAAATAAACATGTTTAACCGAGGGGCGTACCTCTGAACCATTTTGAGTCATGTTTGACAGTGCGGAGTGCAGGACTGTCCCCCAGGCTACGGTAGATCACTGCATCTATCGCCAGGAAGTCCGTCACAGTGGCCGTAAACAGATTCCCCTCTGGCAAAAACACACACCAGATCAGTGAGAATGGGAAATAGAGACAGTTACAGCTCAACCTATAAAGAAATTGCAGAGAATAGTTTATATAATGACAGTACAGTACACTAATCAATGCATATGACTGTTGACCAATGAACAATGTATAATTAGATGACAACACACCACAGACAATGACGAGACAGCCTATAGGGTGGAGGTCAGAGACCTGGCCGTGTGGTGCCAGAACAACAACCTCTCCCTCAACGTGATCAAGACAAAGGAGATGATTGTGGACTACAGGAAAAGGAGGTGTAGTGGACCAGGTTGAGAGCTTCAAGTCCCTTGGCATCCACATCACCAACAAACTAACATGGTCCAAGCACACCAAGACAGTCGTGAAGAGGGCATGACAAAACCTATTCTCCCTCAAGAGACTGAAAAGATTTGGCATGGGTCCTCAGATCCTCAAAAGGTTCTACAGCTGCACCATCGAGAGCATCCTGACTGGTTGCATCACTGCCTGGTATGGCAACTGTTCGGCCTTTGACCGCAAGGCACTACAGAGGTTAGTGGGTATGGCCCAGTACATCACTAGGGCCAAGCTTCCTACCATCCAGGACCTCTATACCTGGTGGTGTCAGAGGAAGGCTCAAAAATTGTCAAAGACTCCAGCCACCCTAGTCAGTAGCTGTTCTCTCTGCTCACCGCATGGCAAGCGGTACCGGATCCAAGTGTAGGTCCAAGAGGCTTCTTAACAGCTCTACCCCCAAGCCATAACTCCTGAACATTCTAATCAAATGGCTACCCAGACTAATCCATTCCCCCCCCCCTTTACACCGCTGCTACTCTCTGTTGTTATCATCTATGCATGGTCACTTAATAACATGTACATACAGTATATGTACATATTACCTACACTAACCGGTTCCCCCGCATATTGACTCTGTACCGGTACCCCCCTGTATATAGTCTCGCTATTGTTATTTTACTGCTGCTCTTTAATTACTTGTTACTTTTATTTCTTATTCTTATTCATATTTTTTTTTTTATTAAACTGCATTGTTAGTTAGGAGCTCATAAGTAAGCATTTCACTGTTAGGTCTACAACTGTTGTATTCGGCGCATGTGACTAATGTATTTGATTTGATTTGAGATAATACCAGTTGTCACGGATCCCTCCGGAACTGTCATTACGCACACCGGGTCCCTATTCCCATTTGATTAGTAATTGTATAAGTGTGCCCTTTGTTCACCATTGTCCTGTCGATTATTGTTCCAATGTCCGTTGGTCGTGTGAGTACCTTTGCTGTGTTGTTTTGGCATTAGTGCCGCTTGTATTGTGCAGAAGATTACGGGTCTCATCCCGTGTGATAATCATTGTGCAATTGTGTATTTATTCGAGGTACTCCTCACTCTTTTGTTTGGGTCTCAACCCTGTGTTTTGTATCGTGTTTGTTTGGTCTTGGTCCCCGTGCCTATACATGGCACGCTGTAATTTGGATAAATAAAAACCCCTATTACGCATTCCTGCGCCTGTCTCCCGACCATTTATACCGACGTGACACCAGTGGTGCAGAGTGGACAAATTCACTCTATTTCTACTGCCCAGTAACGTGCAATAAAGGCTTCCTATTGTTTCAGCCACTGCCATTGTTGACGTGATGATGGGAACCTGCTACACAATGAGGTATTTAAAGCAATGATAGTGTTTTCTCCTCACCGGCGAACAGAGCCACGTTGGCGTGTTTAGGGTCATAGGGGCAGCGGGCCATGCCACTGACCGTCTCTCCCACCATCTCCAGTGTGTCTCCCTGAAACACACCCACACACACACAGTTCACTATATAGTGTTGCTGGGAAACAAATAGTGAAGTTTACCTTCACATACAGTAAACATATTTTTTAACTCGGCATAGTTGGGAAGTTGGGAAGGACTAGTAATCAAGCACCCATTGTACTGGGCGCATGTTACAAATAAAATGTTATTTGATTTGACATACATGCCGACAGATTATGGCAATTAGTAGATATTATAACATATTCACAGCATTATTATTATCCCTCTGCAATCGTGCAAATACTGAAGACAACAACAACAGGAACAAATACACCCCCTCACAGGCACAAATACACACAAACACAACCTTTTGAAATGCATGCAGCTAAACAACCACAGGCGAAATCAAAGTCACACAGACGCCAACACCGATTGAAAATGAATTAAATAAATGAAATGCTGTGGTTGTCATTAAAACCAGCTATAAATAAACCCTAGGTGTGCTAACTAGTCCCAGGAGAAGCCCTGAGGCCGTCAGCCCTACACAGGTTCCACTGCTCATTAACAGCCAGAGATAATGGGCCAGGTATAAAGGAGGGAGTCAGTGTGCTGGTATGACAGACTGAACATAACACTTCTCTGAAAGCCTTTGACACTTAAACTGGATGCCCCTATCCCCCATCTCCTTCCTCCCTCCCTCCTTCACAAGCTTTTTCAACTCGTTAGTCTGATTGGAAGAGTCTGGATGTGGCTGTCTAACGGAGCAGGTAGATAAGTAGCTCCGTGGTATGCTCTTCAAGGACAGAGTGTATGACCGGGGGGGGGAGCAACTCCAGGTACATGAGCAGTGCAACCACTTAGCATTTCCTTCTACTTGCCTGCCTGGGTTTCACCAGAGGCAAAGAAATGAACCAGCCAGACACATCATAAGAACCTCCTCCTTGGTTCCAGCTGACCCTCTCCCAGCCCTCAGCTCTGCACTATGACCATCCGTCTCTGCCTCTCTACAAAAACAAGCTCCACAGTTTAAGTGTGGTGCAATAGCTACTGATATCTAGCCTCTCTCTCTCTCTCTCTGCCTTAGGTACGAAAGAAATGACAGAAAACAAGTTGTAAATTTGTGAGTAAGCAACATGCTTAATCCTGTTTGTTAGCGAGCTCCAGGTTCCAGAGAAAAGGAATAGTCCATTTATTAACAATGCACCAATCATTAGGCTTGATGCATGGCTGGACTGCTGACAGGTAGAGATGTGCTCAGCTTCCCCAAGCAGCAAGGACTGCTGTTTGAGTTTGACAGACAGCGTGTGTGTTCTATAGGTACTCACAGTATAGTTGGCACACAGCGGATTGAAGGCGTTGGTCCCACAGACAAACAGACCTCCTTGTCGACTCAGCAAAACCTTCATGAAGTTCCGACACTCGTCCTGATAGGAGAGAGGGAGAAATGAGGAGGTCCTAATCAGAGTGGATAGTCTGTGACTTATTATCCTACTGCAAGGTGAAATGAGGCTTCTAAATGCATGATGGGAGAAATTATCACATCAGAATGATCAAATCAGAATGATCAAATCAGAGTGGATAGTCTGTGACTTATTATCCTACTGCTAGGTGAAATGAGGCTTCTAAATGCATGATGGGAGGAATTATCACATCATTAACACTGTCAATCTCCTCATTACTCAGCTCTACAGAGGTTCCCAGTCTGCCCGCCTGTAGCATCAAAGACTTTCCATTGGCTCACACCAGCTATTGATTGACAGATGGAAATCCCAGCTAACCTTGGACTTTCAAACACCACTCGCTTTACTGCGGTGGTACAACCCTTATTGCCATGATTACCATGTTAACAAGCAGCGCAGCAATCACCAGCAGATCCAATTTGTAATTGATAGTTCAACATTTTATTTATGTAATCTGTGTGAGTGTGTGTCAATGCAGTGAGTTGTATCCCTGTACATGTAAATCCCGACTGGCCTGTACCCCTCTCGCTCCCCTCTCCTGTCCAAGTCAGCGTGGCTCCAGCTCCTGGCCCTGTGCCTGGCGTCTCAGCCCCTCCACAACGGGGGAGCAGAGCCACTGATGTCATTGGAGGGAAAGGGGGGTGTGGGGATGGGAGAAGGGAGAAGGGGGGGGGCTATTCCAGATGCTCCAGCCCCAAACAGGGTTCTGTTTATCCACGGCCGAGCAGAGTGGCCGAGCAGAGTGGCCGAGCAGAGTGGCCGAGCAGAGTGGCCGAGCAGAGTGGACGAGCAGAGTGGCCGAGCAGAGTGGCCGAGCAGAGTGGCCGAGCAGAGTGGCCGAGCAGAGTGGCCGAGCAGGGGCGGCGGGAACGTATGTTGAGTGAGGCGAGGTTAGAATTCCTCACACCACTGTGGTACTAGACAGGGAGAGGTGTGACAGCCACTACTCACTGCATACTAAATCATGAGTGTGTGTGTGTGTGTCACTGCACAGATTCATTGTTCGTGTCAGTGTGATTTGCATGTTTTTTTTTCAGTGGGACTGCGGTCTATAGGCTGAAAGCATAAAGCCAGATGTAACACATTACATGCTTAACGACAGAACGAGACACAGCGCCAAAATCTCAGTTAAGATTGTACAATAAATACCATCACATGAAGTGTGGGCTTTTGGCATGGCCCTGCAACGTAAATTGAAATACAGGATGTCTGCAGTTTAAACAACAGGGAGAAAATAGTGTTTGGAAGCCTCTCATCTCTTGCATCATCGTGAGCCATGGTGTTTCACTTTATTCGCTTGAATGGTGTTTCGCTTTTATTCTTTTTTTATTTTATAATCTGCCTCCATATACAGATTTTATTTGTCTCCTGTATTAAACCACACAGCCTTGTCAATCCATCCCCCTGTTTCCCTCCTCTCTCCACTCACCATTTCCTCTCCCTGGGCACACTCCAGACAAAGCACCACCTGTGCTGGCTGGCAGTTCTTTCACGTGACCCACATCCAGACGATCGCAGCTCTACTTCTCACTGTCTGTGTTACACCACTGCATTATTAATACAGAGCAGCCCGGATGAATTGCGCAGTGTGCTGCACATATGAATACAAACATAAACATGTTGGTATTTGTGGTATGGTGTGTGTGTGTGGGGACACACACCCACACACACTGAGGTTTCCTTCCACTGCAGACCTCTCTCTGCTGATTTCCAGCCTCTAGCCCATCCCTCAGTCAGTCTCAGACAGACCCAGACCCAGACCTCACTCAGAGGAACAACAACCCTCTGTTACAACAACACATCTGCTCACAACAACCCACCTCAGTCAGAGAGCATTACTAACGAAGACTTCCTCCACCTAGACTAGTGTATCTGGTTTCCATTGATCTAATCCTCCTGATGTTGAAATTGGTTGCACAATTGCACACTTCACCAGGGTGGCGCCCCTTATTGTAAAGCAACAGTATGTTATTACCTAAGCATAGAGACTCAAGGAACCTCTAAAAGAAACCAACTTCCTTGGACCATGATGTTCTTACTAAACTGAGGAAGAGCCGAGTCTGGCCAGGCACAAACCACACACGTCAGCTACGCTGCTCCATCACAGGGTAATATTTAGCAAACAGCTTCTCACTAAAACCTTAAAAGTTTCCGTAGCATGCTCGATTGAGTCCATCACTGCTGGGATGAGGCAGAGCAGAGGTGTCTTTGCCAAGTGCTCCAGAGCCAGAACTCTTCCCACACTCCAGCAGGCTACTCGTGTCTCTTCCTCTCCTCCTCTTTGCTCTTCTCTCACCTCCCTCTTCTTGGGTGAGCCACGCTTGACTCTGATCATCAGCAGCAGGCCTGTCATTTCAAGGCAACAGTCTGACTCAGACTTTGACGTAAGGCAGAGTGACTGGGGCACGAGCAGGCGGGGGGTGAATGCGGAGGAACAATTAACAGCAGTGCTAAATTAGCACAAATTTGCCAGTACAAAAGCACTTCCTGCCCGCGTTCTCTCTTACTCAGCATGCTACTACTAATCCACATCCCCTCCCGAGCTTGTCTTGTCTCTCGCAGAGACTGTTTGATGCTAATCCTGAGTGAATGCACTACAGGCCAGCATCAACATCTCCGCTGAAGAAGAAGAGGAAGAGGAGGAGGAGGAGGAGGAGGAGATCCAGAGACTAATGAAGACAGCTTTGTGGCAGTAGTGGTCAGGACAACTGATGGGTGACCTGGAGATTGCAGGGTCAGCTCCCTGTCGAGTTCACGTCGATCTATTCTTGACCAGAACAACCCAAATTACTGCAGTATGTGGCCTGCTAAAAACTCAGAAACATGTTCACCATAGGGAGGAGGTCAGACCTGGTAGTGTGGTGCCAGGATAATAACCTCTACCTCAACGTGATCAAGACAAAGGAGATGATTGTGGACTACAGGAAAAGGAGGACCGAGCACACCCCCATTCTCATTGATGGGGCTGTAGTGGAGCAGGTTGAGAGCTTCAAGTTCCTTGGTGTCCACATCACCAACAAACTATCATTGTCCAAACACACCAAGACAGTCGTGAAGAGGGCAAGACAACGCCTATTCCCTCTCAGGAGACTGAAAAGATTTGGCATGGGTCCTCAGATCCTCAAAAGGTTCTAAAGCTGCACCATCAAGAGCATCCTGACTGGTTGCATCACCGCCTGGTATGGCAACTGCTCGGCATCCGACCGCAAGGCACTACAGAGTAGTGGGTACGGGCCAGCACATCACTGTGGCCAAGCTTCCTGCCATCCAGGACCTCTATACCAGGCGGTGTCAGAGGAAGGCCCTAAAAATTGCCAAAGACTCCAGCCACCCTAGTCATAGACTGTCCTCTCTGCTACCGCACGGCAAGCGGTACCGGAACACCAAGTCTAGGTCCAAAAGGCTCCTTAACAGCTTCTACCCCCAAGCCATAAGACTCCTGAACAGCTAATCAAATGGCTACCCAGACTATTTGGCATTGGCCCCCCCCCCCCCCCCCCCATTTTTACGCTCCTGCTACTCTCTGTTTATTATCCATCATAGTCACTTTCCTCAACCTACAAGTACATATTACCTCAATTACCTTGACTAACCCGGTGCCCCCGCACATTGACTCTGTACCGGAACCCCCTGTATAATTAGCCTCATACTGTTATTTTATTGTTGCTATTTTTTCTTTCTTCTTTTTTCTTTTTACTCTTTTACTTGTCTTTTAGTAAATACTTTCTTAACACTTATTTAAAATTGCATTGTTGGTTAAGGGCTTGTAAGTAAGCATTTCACTGTAAGGTTGTTGTATTCTGTTGTATTCGGTCATGTGAGGTTGTTTTGAGCAGCCGGAGAGTTGCTGTATATAGGCATCTGCAGAAATACTATAATACACAACATAAAATAAGCTGTGGACAATATCATGGTTCGACTGGTCCTGTCTGTATAGAGGACTGAAATGCAGACCCCCCTCTGAGAGTGGGTATCAACACATATTGATCAAACAATCTCACTAAGTGCTGCACATAACAATGCAAACCTGCTCTTTAAAAAAGTTATATGGAATTTCTTTGTTTGCATAGATGACTGGCCTTGCCCTTGTGCTTGGCATTGAGCCAGCCCCAGCTGGGGAGTCTCTCTCTCTCTCTGTTTCTGAGTCTAGGCTGCATACAACTCCGAGACAGTCCCAGGGTTGGCGAGAAAGAGAGGGAGAAAGATAAAGAGAGAGAAAGAGGCAGGGAGAGAGAAAGAGAGAGAAAGAGGGAGGGAGGGAGAGAGAAAGAGAGAGAGAGAAAGAGGGAGGGAGAGAAAAAGAGAGAGAGAAAGAGGGAGGGAGAGAGAAAGAGAGAGAGAAAGAGGGAGGGCGAGAGAAAGAGAGAGAGGGAGAAAGAGGGAGGGAGAGAGAAAGAGAGAGAGAGAGAGGGAGGGAGCCCATCTGCATTCAGCTGGACAATAAAATGCTCCTTTAAAGTCCACCAGGAAGGAGAAGGATGTTGAATTTCCCACCCAATTATGAGAATATGCCCTTTCTGATCAACCAACCAGAAACATTTAATTACAAAACCAATTAATTTGGTGGCGAATGTATCACATCTGACAAAACCATCCCGGGAGCAGGACAGGACATTTGCAGGAGGCGAAGTGGATAAGTGGATGGTGTGGATGGTGGAGGATGGAGGAGGAGGTTGGTGTGGGTGGAGGAAGAGGGTGGAGGGTAGAGGTGTGTGTTTGTACGTGTACATGGGTGAAGGCTAAGGGGATGAGGGGCCTGGTGCACTTATCTCTGCCTCATTTTTGTGTGACTCACTGCATTACCAGAGTCATTAGGGGGAGGATGGCCTTTTATTCTTCTCAGTCAGGCCTGTGACTCTTCTTAGGGGCAGGCAGGTGGGACTGACTCCCCCCATCTCTCCCCATAACCAACTTTGTCTCATTTTACATTTTAATAACTTAGCAGATGCTCTTATCCAGAGTGACTTACAGGAGCAATTAGGGTTAAGGGCACATTGACAGATTTTTCCCCTAGTCGGTCTGAGATTCGAACCAGCGATCTCTCGGTTACTGGCCCAATGCTCTTAACCAGTAGGCTACCTGCCGCTAGGCTACCTCCTCCACCTTCCTCTCCCTATTCTCCGTTGAGCCTTCATCTCGGGGTGTCTCACACAGATTTGATGTCAGGTGTTATTTTCAGTGTTAAGTCAGTCTTTTTTCGCTCTCCTACACAGACACCTTTCAATAATGCCCTGGTCGGTTTGTGTGTGGGTTGGTGTGTGAGCTGGGAGAATGTGTGTGAAGTCAGAAGGGAGAGGCTCTGATCCGCCCGCTGTGTGTTGGTGGGGGCAAGAGAAGTGCAGAGGAGGGAGAGTGGGTGTGTGAGAGATAGCTGAGGTAGTCATGCGTGGGTTGGGTTGACTGTGGGGACTGTTTCACTGTTCATTCTTCGCCACATCTCAGCTCACCTCCTTGGTTTCACCCCTCCCCCCTCCATTTGTGAGGGCACACACCACAACTGGAATGTCCTGCGAGGCGGCCATGTTCGTAAAGGGGGTGGGTGGGAC
Source organism: Salvelinus sp. IW2-2015 (assembly GCF_002910315.2). NCBI lineage: Eukaryota > Metazoa > Chordata > Actinopteri > Salmoniformes > Salmonidae > Salvelinus > Salvelinus sp. IW2-2015. The sequence continues at coordinate 12,608,979 of NC_036853.1, forward strand.
GGCTGGACCTCTGAAGTGTGTAGTGGTTTAGGTGAACAGGAGCACTTGGGGTGGCACATGGTGGTGCCCCCTCCGCTTAGTAGAGCCAGCAGAGTGCCAGTCAAACTGTTGGCACCATGAATGCCCGGCTCCAGGTGGCAAGGTGGGGCCTGTGCCATGTGTGTGTGTGTGTGTGTGTGTGTGTGTGTGTGTGTGTGTGTGTAAAACCTAACCGGACAACGATGGGCCAATTGTGCGCCGCCTATGGGACTCCCAATCACGTCCGGTGTGATACAACCTGGAATCAAACCAGGGTCTGTAGTGACGCCTCCAGCACTGAGATGCAGTGCCTTAGACCGCTGCGCCACCCGGGAGCCCCCTTGCTGTGCCTGTGAAAGGGCCTTTAGAATCTGAGTTAGGGTAAGAGCCTTAAGGAAGATGCTAACAGCTGATGTTGCATATTGATCAAGGCCCTGTATCTCTGGTGAATAAGCTGGAGAGGCTCTGGTTGTGCCAACCTCCTTTCAGACACCAGGCTTTGAATGTTCTAATCTGTAAATCTGCCAAAGCTATGTTATTGCAGCAGTATCGATCTTATCTCCTAGATCCAGCTCTGCCTTCCATCTGTTCTGCCTTACTCCTCAGCAGAAGGCAGGTTTCTCTCTCTCTCTGTGTGTGTGTGTGTTGTGTGTGTGTGTGTGTGTGGTGTGTGTGTGTGTGTGTGTGTGTGTGTGTGTGTGTGTGTGTGTGTGTGTGTGTGTGTGGTGTGTGGTGTGTGTGTGTGTGTGTGTGTGTGTGTGTGCGTGTGCACGTGCGTGTGCGTGTGTGTGTGAGTGA
>NC_036853.1:12610887-12698837 GCF_002910315.2 Salvelinus sp. IW2-2015
GTGAGTGCATGTGTGTGTGAGTGAGGCATGTGTGTGTGAGTGAGTGCATGTGAGTGTCTTTGGTGAGGGGAACAGGGTAAGCCTAAGCGCTCCTCTACTGAATTATTCACTGGTGGCTCCTCTAGGTTTGCTCAAAGATTCCCTCCCTAGGTTACCTCCCTCACAATACAGGACGGTGGCTAAGGGATGTGGGTAGAATTACCATCCACTTACTCTGTGCCTCGCTCATTGGGCTGGGTCAAAGTTTAAGCAGCCTACAAACAATCAAGTAGGGCGTAATCACATCCAGAGCACTTCAGGCCTGTCCAGTATTAACATATGAAAATGTGAACAGGCCTCTCAGTGGGTGTGGCTAAGCTAAGGCTGCTGTGGTTTGAAGAAGAGGCCAGTGAATATTGTTCTACGTCTCTTGTCTCCTTCAGGCTGTTTGATTGACCTCTCTGCTTTACTGTTGCATTTTACATTGTTTATGTTGCAGGATGTTCACAAGGAAGGCTAGGCCATCAATCTCCCTGACCACCACTAAAATGTCCTCCGACTGGCATTTGAAGACCTGCAAATTGAGTAAACAGAATATATACGTGTGTGGATTGCCGTTCAGATTTATAGGCAACAACCCTGTGAACTGTCCAAAGTGTTGTATTATTCTCAAATGCCTATTTTGGTCCGTTCAGACGCTGAGCTTCTCTAAGCCTTTCTGAGCTGTCAGACACTGACTTTGCAGAGAACGCCACACAAATAGATGAAACTGAAAAAGAGAAGTTTCTGACCAATCAGTGACCCTGACCCTCCCTGTGCTGACTGAGTGTGACTCTGTCGCTGTCCCTCTGTCTGCATGCTACTTCCTGTTTGCTATGTTACTCCCTACAGCTGAGTGGGCAGCTGTAGCCAGACCTGAGACAGCTCTATTCTGAAGCGTCTGTGGCGACTGTGCGTCTGTGTCACATAGATGATCCCCCTGTGAGCTTTGAGGTTTGTGTCTCTCCGTGGCCAGCGGATGGTCTGGTCTGGCAGCGACTATGCTCACTCTCACTCTTCAGCCTCTAATGGAGAGATAGATTCTACTGCCTCTCTCCTGCTCGCAAAATCCAGATGGCAAAATCCTCTTACGGTTTACCATAATTGTAACCAATTAATCATGTATTGGCCATGTTCCTTGGTAGCCTCTCTCCTTTTGGGATAAGCACTGCTCAATTGGTTTATTTCTGTGGATTAGTCCAGTGGATCTGGAGCTGTGTGACAGGTCCAGGGAGTCCACACATCTACTTATAGAGAGGAGAGCACTGGAGCGTGAGCTAATACAGTAGAGAGAGAGAGAGAGCAAGAGAGAGCTGAGGAGGAGGCTTGAAGTGCTGGGCACCTTGTTATGACATGCATTATCTGAATTAGGCCCACAGAATTATACCTGAGGAGGGGCTTCTATGGCGGGAACTTTGAATGTCTTTGAACTTCAGAGTTTGCTTAAGGTTGGACCTCAAGCTTGTGTGTGAAGAGCGGCACCAGAATTAAAAACATATCTTACCATTTTGTAGTTAATAAATCCAATGTCAAATGTGATAACTATAGTATCTATCCCTCACTAGCATTGACGGACCATAGGCGCTTTGTTGCCTGCAACGTAAAATAACGTTATTAACCGGTTCCCATGCATTTAAAACAATGGAACTGTTCCGGAACAGTATAGATCACTTTCGTTCCCGTTTCTAATTCTGTTCCTTGATAAAAAAATAAAAAATCTGGTTTTCAGTTCTGTTCCCTGGACAGGTTCCAACGCCCGGCGAATAGGTGTGTGTACTTTCTCTCGCTCCGCCAGGCTCAGGGTCTAATAGAGGGCCAGTTCGGGGGCTACAGTGTTGCTCATAAGTTCAGAATCCGGTCCCCTCCTATATGATAAGGCTTTCAGGACAGTTGGGCCAATTATTCTCTCCCCCACTCTCCCTCCGTCTCTCTCTCCATCTCTGGCCAGCCAATAGACGGGAGAGGACAGAGTGACAGAAGCTCCCCAACAGGTGCTTGGGGCTTAGGGCAGGGCTTTAATCGTTGCAGTATGAACACCTAAGCTAATGGTGACAGGATTTGGGCTCACTGGAGCCTCTTATCAGGCCAGCCACTCTGCTGCAGCTTTCAGGCAATCAGCCCGGCCTCCCCACAGGTACTCAGGCACCTTTGCACTTTTAAGTCTATCTGCTTGGCTTTTCGCAGCCCGACTCAACATTTATACACACAGACACACGCACGCTCTGCCTCCCACTAACTCTGGTTATTGAATTTCACTACCATCCGGTCCACTGAGACAGGCATTAGTTGACCTTTTCTATCATGTAACAGCAGTACTAAAACATGAGTCTCCTGGTTGTGGTTATATTTTATCACTAACCTGCAGTGAGACAGGCTGCGGTGACTACAGGCCTCCTGTCTTCAGCCTCTAGGTTTTATTATAAGGCTGTGTAGCCAGAGCGGCTGGAGCCAAATGCTGCAGGATTTGACATAATTATTTATTATTAGGCCTTTGGATTTGAGGTTAGAGAAAGGCCAAAGGCCACGGACCGAGTCATTTCCTGACACAGTATGGGGCTCCTTATTGGGAATGTCTATGGCATAGCTACCTAGTCTGCTGTAACCACCACCATATGTCTGCCCTACACAGACATTGGAGTCTTTTTAATAAGTTCCCAGTAATATTAAGCTTGTCTGTGACATCATCAGTCATATTTTAGAGCATTAGAAGAAGATTGATTTGTGTTTTCTATTTCTGGTTGGAAAGGGCAGACAAGACAACAGATGTAATTGAACAAACTTCCACACCTGTGTGACCTCTGGTCCAACACCACCCATCAACAGACTAGTCTAACCAGAATCAGCACATTCGGTCTCCTGGCTGGCTCAGCCCAGCCTGGCCTGACCGACACTCTGCGGGTGGGAGTCAAGCACTCACTTCCTTTTTTGTTGTTGTTACTATTCTTTTTTTTTTTACCCTTTTTTCTCCCCAATTTCATGGTATCCAATTAGCAGTTACAGTCTTGTCTAATTGCTGCAACACCCATACGGACTCGGGAGAGGCGAAGGTCAAGAGCCGTGCGTCCTCCGAAACACAACACAACACAACCCAGCTTCTTGACACAATGCCCGCTTAACCCGGAAGCCAGCCACACCAATGTGTCAACACCGTACACTTGGCAACCATGTCAGCGTGCACTGCGCCCGGCCCACCACAGGAGTCGCTAGAGGAGTCGCTAGAGCACAATGAGACAAGGACTTCCCTGCCGGCCAAACCCTCCCCTAACCCGGACGACGATGGGCCAATTGTGCGCCACCCCATGGGTCTCCCGGTCACGGCCGGCTGCGACAGAGCCTGGACTCGAACCAGGATCTCTAGTGGCACAGCTAGTACTGCGACCAGTGCACCACTCGGGAGGCCCCAAGCACTCACTTCTATAGCCGCGGCCACCACTAGCTCAGATAATGTCCTTTGCGAGCTTTGAGATTGATTTGATACAAATGTATTCAGATTCAATGGCATTTACTTTCATATGTGATTGATGATACACAGACAATGTATGCAGGATTATTAAAGATGGCTGAATAAATACATTAATGCTCGTGGCTAAAATCTGATGAAAACATTTATATTTGTGGCTAGAAATATACCTGGCTCCAATGTAGAGGGTCCGGTTCACCTTGAGAACTCTCTGAATATGCAGTGGCTCCTGTCTCAGGGATGAACGATGTGGCCGACCCAGAAACACTGGGTACCGCCGTACCACTGTTTAGAGAGAGAGAGAGAGAGTCAGAGGATGAGAGAGAAGGATGAGAGAGAGAAGGAGGAGGGAGCAGTGAGGGAGAGAGAAAAAGAGTCAGAAGATGAGAGAGAAAGATGAGAGAGAGAAGGAGAAGAGAAAGGGATGAGAGAGAGAAGGAGTAGAGAGAGAAAATTGTGTTATCATGCAGTAGTTATCTTGGGGGTGAACAGAGAGGGGAGAGAGCAGAGGAAGGATACAGGGGAGAGGGAACCATACATCTGCTGAGTTACCATGGGAAACCGTCTAACGCTGCCATCTCTTATTGGCCTTGACTGGAGTAAGTGATAGAGTGCCCTCTTCTTTCTTCTTTTGTGTCCTCCCACTATTCTGTCCATCTCTGTTCCCTATCCACCCATCTCAGATAAGCCTATGTTGTTGCTTCCCTCTATGGGACTAAGTAAAGGACAATTTCTCCTCCCTCTGTGTCCTGTCCTCCTACTGTTCTGTCCATCTCTGTTCCACATCCACCCATCACAGACATGCTGAGACTGTTGCCTTCCTGTCTAGGCCCATTATCTGTCCTAATCCAAAACCCTACAGAACTTCAGAGAGCCTTCTGGTCCTACATCTTAGCATTGATAGCCTGAGAAGGGTCTGAATTCAGCTGGGAGGTCTTGGTCGATACTATTGAGTTGTGGTCAATCATGGCCAACTCTATTCTGGTCTGGAGACTGCCCTTCTATAATGGAGGCTCAGAGTCTGGCCCTCTGTGGGAGCAGCCTGACCTCAACCCTGACTCTGACCTCGCACCCACACAACTCACTGACGCCTTACTCCTCACACTATGCATGTCAGCCCTGACCCCACTCCCACAACATAGATCCTGCATATGACCCCTTCAGTCACACCTCACACTACTCCACCCCTTCCATGTTAGACCCTGACAGTGACCCCATACTCTACACGCTGTGTGTGAGAGAGGTGTTACCTTCAGTGGGTATAAAGTTCAGAGGCCCCGGTTCCTCCGGAAATGCAGCGCTGGCCAATCGGAAGAGCCAAAACAGCAGGAAGAAGGGTGGGGCCAGGGTCGCCATGGCAGCAGTAGAACACAGACTCTGTGAAGATAAAGAGAGACAGAGAAAGCGTGGTCAGTCAGATTAAGCCGTAACAGTGACATAGCAGTACACAAACCTAGTGTGACCAGCTCACACTACAATGCACTACACACACTGACTGACTGTCCAGACAAAGCAGGCATCCTGTCTGCATTCCCACAACATCTCTCTCCCTCCAGCTGGACAGAAAAACGTAGAGCGAGACAGAGATGATGGAGAAGAGAAGTGCACAGTCAGCCTGAACAGCCTGAACACGAGAAGAGATCAGACAACAGGAGCCCAATGACACATGAGACACAGTGGAGGGAGGGTGGTTTACAACAAGAGGGCAGTAGATGCAGAGAGACAGAGGGAGTGAAAAAGAAAGAGGGAGAGAGAGAAAGAGAGATAAGGAGGCAGGAATGGGGAGAGACAGGAAGAAAGAAAGAGAGACACGGCAGAAGGGAGTGAGAGAGAAAAAAAGAGACACGGCGAGGGGAGAGAACGGGGGGGGGGGGGGGGGGGGGGGGAGGAGAGAGAGAGAGAGGAGTGAGGTGTGTCAGGTGACTGTTTACTCAAATTAAATCTTTGCCGTCAACGCAAATCACATCTCTGGCAGGTGACTAAACGGCAGGTATTTTTTATGAAGCCGTTCTACAGCAGCCTGAGCCACAACGAGAGGATGGGAGAGGATGTAATGCACATGGAAATACAAATGATAGCCAAATTAAGTTAGCACACCCAATCCATCGAGAAAATCACTCCTGCACTTTGGAGGAGGAAAGCCTTGGGTATTGCTATTGACTGTTGTCATAAACCTCAAACCGCCTCCCAGAACAGAAGAGATTAGAGCAGAGCAGCTCTTAGTGCTGAAGGTATATTACGCTCTGTAGTGGCTCTTTATTGTGGCTGAAGGAAAGAGCACTCTCCATACTTATCATTGCGTCCCTCTCTGCCTCTCTTCCTGGAGGATTATGCTTCTGTTCTTTTCACATAAAATCTCAGCGTGAGGATGTCCACAAATATACACTACCGTTCAAAAGTTTGGGGTCACTTAGAAAAGCAATTTTTTTGTCCATTAAAATAACATCAAATTGATCAGAAATACAGTGTAGACATTGTTAATGTTGTAAAAGACTATTGTAGCTGGAAATTGTAGATTTTTTATGGAATATCTACATAGGCGTACAGAGGCCCATTATCAGCAACCATCACTCCTGTGTTCCAATAGCACGTTGTGTTAGCTAATCCAAGTTTATCATTTTAAAAGGCTAATTGATCATTAGAAAACCCTTTTGCAATTATGTTAGCACAGCTGAAAACTGTTGTCCTGATTAACGAAGCAATAAAACTGTCCTTCTTTAGACTAGTTGATTATCTGGAGCATCAGCAGGTATGGGTTTGATTACAGGCTCAAAATGGCCAGAAACAAAGAACTTTCTTCTGAAACTCGTCAGTCTATTCTTGTTCTGAGAAATGAAGGCTATTCCATGCGAGAAATTGCCAAGAAACTGAAGATCTCGTACAATTGGAACGTGCCATTGGAGCACAGGTTGCTGATGGTTGCTGACACTGGGTCTCTGTACGCCTATGTAGATATTCCATAAAAAATCTGCCGTTTCCAGCTACAATAGTCATTTACAACATTAACAATATCTACACTGAATTTCTGATCAATTTGATGTTATTTTAATGGGGGGAAAAATTTGCTTTTCTTTCATAACAAGGACATTTCTAAGTGACCCCAAACTTTTGAACTGTAGTGTATGTCCTGGGTTGGTCCTGGTCAGTCCCTGGATGGGAGACCAGGTGCTGCTGGAAGTGGTGTTGGAGGGCCAGTAGGAGGCACTCTTTCCTCTGGTCTAAACAAAGATCCCAATGCCCCAGGGCAGTGATTGGGGACACTGCTCTGTGTAGGGTGCCGTCTTTCGGATGGGACGTTAAACGGGTGTCCTGACTCTCTGAGGTCATTAAAGATCCCATGGCACTTATCGTAAGAGTAGGGGTGTTAACCCCGGTGTCCTGGCTAAATTCCCAATCTGGCCCTCAACCATCACGGTCACCTAATAATCCCCAGTTTACTATTGGCTCATTCATCCCCCTCCTCTCCCCTGTAACTATTCCCCAGGTCGTTGCTGCAAATGAGAACGTGTTCTCAGTCAACTTACCTGGTAAAATAACGGTAAAATAAAATAAAAATAAAAATGTCACCGATGAACAAAACATGAACTATTTAAAAATATTTGTAAAGATTACACTTTTTTAACTTTGACATTATTACAGTTTACACGGTCAATCATTTGTTTTGAAAATCAATAAAGGGAAAAGCTGTCAGTCACAGTGGCTGACAGCACAAACACAAATGACTCAATGAGTGGGTATTATTCAGTGGTGTAGTGGTGTAGGTATTATCATATTTGAATCTTCAAGGTTTGGATTTCTTTATTCAAAACCCTTTCCATATTTTACTGTGGTTACAAAGGCATTGCATGACACAAATGCAAATAAAGGCACTTTCACACACTCCCCACACTCTGCCTTTCTCTCCTCAGCATTGCCACACAAGCAGCCATTGTAGAACCATCTAGACATCATTATAATGAACTTTATCAGAATAGGTCATCTTAACGGAGCATTGCTCAAATTCCTCTCATTGATGTCAGAACAAGAGAAGTCCCATAACACTAATCGCTCAACACCCAAACCCCAAAATTAGAGGAGGATGAGAGAGGAGAGAGTCACAGGCAGAAGAAAAGGAGGTCAGAGGAGAGAAGAGAAGGAAAGAGAGAAGAGGAGAGAGAAATACATGTGGAGGAAAATAAAGAGTAGAAGTGGGTGAGTCGGTATTACCAGAGATTCCATTGTGTCTATTTATTAATAATGTATGACTAAATGCCAGGCTTCACACATTCAATTAGCATAATTAGAAACGGAGGGCTCTAGGATTTCATGGGACAACAAGCTAAGCAGATACAGTAGACGATCAGGGGCAGACACAGCATACAGATCCAGAGAAGTGTTTTCCTAATTATGACAAATGACTGTGGTGGAGTCAATTCAGTGAACAGAGCTAGCCTTTATATTCTAGCCTGTGGCCTTTAGTTTAACTGTAGCCCCAGCCTACTGTATAGCATTCCTTAGCATTACAGTGTAATAGGCTATACTGTATTTACTACAATACCCATCCACTCCAGCAGGCTTGACACACAGCCATTCATTTGTCCATTCCCACAGACCTAGATCAATGTAATTACAGACATTTAGCCAGGACATTTCCTAAATAAAGCCGTTAAGAAATCATTTAGGGTCTGAGATGGAGGGGAGGCTGTGGGCGCTGTATTCACAATGGACAGCGAGGGGTCGCCACTGATGGCTTCAATAACACATCACTGGGAGAGCCAATGATGCCTCAAGTCTTTAGAAATTCTGTGATATTGTGCTGATAGAGTGGAGAACAGGGGCCAGACGGACAGAGGAGAAGAGGCAGGAACCAGGGACCAGGCAGGGAGGCAGGCGGGAGACAGGCGGGAGGCAGGCAGGTGGAATGAGTGCGATGCAGCATCAGGCTCTGGGTAAACAAAAAGATTGACGCTATACTCCGGGCTGAGATGCTTAGCACATCAATGACACGGCTCATACTTGTCATTGCTTAGATTTTCTGGAAATTCGAATGCTTTTGTTCGTTATTAAGGATGCCATGGACCCCAATCTCTTCTATCTCAAATCAAATCAAATCCAACGCTATTAGTCACATGCTCATTAGACCTTACAGTGAACTGCTTACTTACGAGCCCCTAACCAACATTGAAGGTAAAAAAAATACGGATCAGAAGAAGAAATAAAAGTAACAAGTAATTAAAGAGCAGCAGTAAAATAACAATAGCGAGACTATATACAGGGGGGTACCGGTACAGAATCAATGTGCGGGGGCACCGGTTTGTTGAGGCAATATGTACATGTAGGTAGAGTTATTAAAGTGACTATGCATAGATGATAACAACAGAGAGTAGCAGCAGTGTAAAAGAGGGGGGGGGGGGAAATGCAAATAGTCTGGGTAGCCATTTGATTAGATGTTCAGGAGTTTTTTGAGGCTGAGCAGTTGCCATACCAGGCGGTTAGGCAACCATACAGGATGCTCTCGATGGTGCAGCTGTAGAATCTTTTGAGGATCTGAGGACCCATGCCAAACCTTTTCAGTCTCCTGAGGGGGAGTAGGTTTTGTCGTGCCCTCTTCACGACTGTATTGGTGTGCTTGGACCATGTTAGTTTGTTGGTGATGTGGACACCAAGGGACTATGGTGTTGAACGCTGAGCTGTAGTCAATGAACAGCATTCTCACATAGGTGTTCCTTTTATCCAGGTGTGAAAGGGCAGTGTGGAGTGCAATAAAGATTGCATAATCTGTGGATCTGTTGGGGCAGTATGCAAATTGGAGTGGGTCTATGGTTTCTGGGATAATGGTGTTGATGTGAGCCATGACCTATAGACGTGAGTGCTATGGGTCGGTAGTCGTTTAGGCATGTTATCTCAGTGTTCTTGGGCACAGGCACTATGATGGTCTGCTTAAAACATGTTGGTATTACAGACTCGGACAGGGAGAGGTTGAAAATGTCAGTGAAGACACTTGCCAGTTGGTCAGCGCATGCTCGCAGTACACGTCCTGGTAATCCATCTGTTCCTGCGGCCTTGTGAATGTTGACCTACTCACATCGGCTGTGGAGAGCGTGACCACACAGTCTTCCGGAACAGCTGGTGCTCTCATGCATGTTTCAGTGTTATTTGCCTCGAAGCGAGCATAGAAGCAGTTTAGCTCGTCTGGTAGGCTCGTGTCTCTGGGCAGCTCTCGGCTGTGCTTAGCGGGATTAGCGGGATAGCGGGATTTCTTATAAGCTTCCGGGTTAGAGTCCCGCTCCTTGAAAGCAGCAGCTCTAGCCTTTAGCTCAGTGCGGATGTTGCCTGTAATCCATAGCTTCTGGTTGAGGTATGTACGTACGGTCACTGTGGGGACGACGTCATCGATGCACTTATTGATGAAGCCAATGACTGATATGGTGTACTCCTCAATGCCATCGGAGGAATCTCGAAACATATTCCTGTCTGTGCTAGCAAAACAGTCCTGTAGCTTAGCATCTGCTTCATCTGACCACCTTTTTATTGATCTAGTCACTGGTGCTTCCTGCTTTAATTTCTGCTTGTAAGCAGGAATCAAGAGGATAGAATTATGGTAAGATTTGCCAAATGGAGGGCGAGGGAGAGCTTTGTATGCGTCTGCTTTACAGCCTTGGTGTTAGTGTGTGTACTCTGAGAAAGTGCTTCCATTACGTAGCCCTGAGACTCTTGTACTATGAATCACACCTTGGATTGGAGCGCAAACCCAGATTATGCATGTCCTAAATAGAGAGATTGGTAGGTATATTGTGGTGTGTTACAGTATTCAGTTGCATGAGGCATGTCTTATTAACCAGTGGTAACACACGACTCCGCTGTAAATCAATAGCTGAGCTCTGGTACAAGTAGACAAGTACTAATGACCAGAGTGGGTTCATCAGTGAACTTTACAACCCAGCGATCTAAACTTAATGGCATTGGTCAATATTTTAAATATGTCTCCGTAGTATATAGCAGGCCTACATGGGAAAAGGGAACTGAAAAGCCTGAACCAGTGAAGTACTGTACTCTTCTTTTTCCCACAATGAATGAATCCCTTAATTTGCGTGCTGCAAGCCCCACTTCATAGATCTTATAGCGGCTAATTGTCATATCAGGGAGGGGAGGGTGTGCTTTATGGAGTGTGTAGAATCAATGACAGGCTAGCCTCATCCAGTTTGGAGCGTTTCCAAGTAGCAATAACAGGAGACACTACCTACACTCACAGTAGGGATGCCTTTACTGGAAAAACGCAGAACGTTATCATATTAACTTCACATAAGATCACATGGACACACGAAAACACATGTTTTTGGAACACCTGATCACGTGAAATGTATGCAGTTTTTCCGTGAGGGTGGACAGAAAGTGAGAGGAGTCGGATACTCATAAAGGAGAGACGAAATGAGGAAGAAAGTTAGAAAAAAAAGTAAGCGAGTGAGAAAGAGAGAGAATGAGGGAAGGTAAGAGCACAGAGTGAGGCAGAAAGCACTGAAGGAATCACGTTGGATATGTGGAAAGTGAAGCTGAAGTATGCGAGGAATGCTTTAATAGGTTGGAGGCTGGGAAAGGCGCTGAGAGCGGAAGAGCATCGAGCCAAGAGTAGACTGATTCTTTCCTGAGCACACCCTAAATCTGCTCCAGTGACCCGGGATGCTTAACCTCCCCTCATCCCCTCCCTCCCTCCTTCTCCTCCCCAGGGACAAGCCAGTCAGCTCAACTTTAAACTCTAAACACTCAACCACCAGTGCAGGCTCCGCTCCACAAATTACCCCTCTCACTCACGCCTGGATTCCAGTCACTCACGCCTCATGTAAAAACACTGCCGGATTCCAGTCACTCACGCCTCATGTAAAAACACTGCAGGATTCTAGTCACTCACGCCTCATGTAAAAACACTGCAGGATTCCAGTCCAATCAACCAAAACATGGCTGTTTGCATGAAGACTGATGTGACTGCAGGGCTGTGCTCTAGACTTTCTGTCTCTGGTTTGGAACCGTAGAGAAGACACACGTACCGTAACACCACCAGACATACTGTCACTTTGAACACATTCTTAGAGTGTGTCGTCTTTGGACGCAGCCATTTCCCTTGCACGGGTGATGGTAACATAGCTATGTTTATTTATGGAGTGGGATCTATATTCCCTCTTATAGCATGGCTACATCACTCTTTATATTAGCAGCATTGCCTGGGAACATATCTTTAGTTTCTACTCATTGCAGTTAGAAGGCATTACCCTTCAGCATTTATCTTATTATCTTAGAACAATATATCTCACTGTTGAGGGTGTGAGTTGAGCACTGAGCAGACAGAACTGCAGAGCCGGGCTTGGCGGAGTACAAAAGTCCTATATATGTGCTTACTGTTGATGAAGGAGTTATATCTGCAGGTATGACTGGAGCTGCACCTCCAGGCCCTGTGTCACTCCCACGAACCTCCTCACTCATCATCATTACACCGACTGAGAGGCTGAGCCTGAGAAGTGTGTGGGGCAGCAGCACTAGCCAGGAAGAATACGCCATTGTCTGAGAATGTCTGGAATAGGGATTGGTAACGGCCGTCTGTAAAAGCTGATCAGATAAAAAGAGTGTTATGACAACGTTTCAACCTTTAGGTGGTCATCCATCCATCCATTATGACCACATGTTCTGTCACAGAGACATAAACACATCACAACTATAGATAAATGTGACCTGACCTTTAACCCCGGCCCAGATTATAGCTATCATTAGCAGGTCAGGGATCAGAGAGTGGGGTCGTAAATTACACATAAATCAGGAAATACAAAGTACTTCACGCAGTAAAAGTAAAAGAACAACCCGTTGGAGTGACAGAGAGTACAACCATAGCATCCATCACCGTGAGCGTCTATAAACCCAGACGACAAACTGAAAGATCTCCAGCCTGTTAGAAATACTAGAGAAACCTGCCTAATGGTTGAGCATCACACACAACCAACCTTGATGGGATTATTCTCCTAAAATTCCCCTGAGGCCATGTATTATCTTACAGAAATAGACTGGGAAATGTAATACCCCAACTTGTTCTCATCCAGCCACCATTTGCCCTTTCCCTCAGTGAATCACGAGGGAAGATTAATTTATTGTAATGGAAACAATGGTCTGGGTCTCGGCCTGTCAGAGGGAGGGAGGAGGGAGGGAGGGAGGGAGGAGGGAGGGAGGGAGGGAGGGAGGGAGGGAGGGGAAGGGAGGGAGGGAGGGAGGGAGGGAGGGAGGAGGGAAGGGGGAGGGAGCATGTCAAGGGAAGCAATTCTCTGTTTATTGTTGGAGGGGGAGGAGATGTCAGAAGGGGGAGATAGAGGGGAAAGCGAGAGAGAGTGAGGGAGAAGAAGGGAATGAGAGAGGGAGAAAGAGAGGCAGGGCTGTATACATTATGAGATTCAGAATGACACCTCAGTATACTAATGGTATTTTTTTAGTTCTACCAAACCTCCTCATCTTCCCTTTTTTCCTTCCTCTCTTTTCCTGACTGTAGACCTGGGTGAATCTGATGACTGCAGTACTGTTAGGCCTTCAGCACCAAATGAACATGATAAGAAGAAACCTGCCTAATGGTCGGGAAAGAAGAACACAACAGCAAGGCTAGCAGAACACGCAAATGTAAGTTGAATGTGGTCAGTATCTCAACTGAGTTGATGGGGAACAACAGCAATCCTCTCTTTCTCTGTCTTCCACATCTCAGTTCAGACTGTAACAGCATATTCCAGGAGGAAATCAGCTCAGGAGAAATGTCACTCTCACGCCTCATCAAAAACAATATCTAAAAGCAATTCCAATTTCTGACTGTCTGGTTGGAGACATAAACGAAATAGAAATGCAGGATATCCTCCTCCCCCACCGGTTGAGACAGTCACAGCACCATGTTAAAGCAGAGCGATAGAGCGATAGAGCGATAGAGCGATAGAGCGATAGAGCGATAGAGAGATAGAGCGATAGAGCGATAGAGCGATAGAGAGATAGAGCGATAGAGCGATAGAGAGATAGAGAGATAGAGCGATAGAGCGATAGAGAGATAGAGCGATAGAGAGATAGAGCGATATAGAGATAGAGCGATAGAGAGATAGAGCGATAGAGCGATAGAGAGATAGAGCGATAGAGAGATAGAGCGATAGAGAGATAGAGCGATAGAGAGATAGAGCGATAGAGCGATAGAGCGATAGAGATAGAGCGATAGAGAGATAGAGAGATAGAGATAGAGCGATAGAGAGATAGAGAGATAGATAGATACATCCCTTCACATCAAACACAGCATAGCCCCTTGCTGCAGGCAGTCTGACGACCCTGCACATGCAATCAGACACCATCCTGGACACATATTTATTCAGCAGATTATTTGTCCATCTGCTCCCCCCATTCCTTCCTCCCCCACTCTCTTTCTGAATCTCTCTATCACTTCCCCTGTATCTATCACTTCCCCTGTATCTGTCCCTGTTTCTCTCCCCTCCCTGTTTCTGAATCTCTCTATCACTTCCCCTGTATCTGTCCCTGTTTCTCTCCCCTCCCTGTTTCTGAATCTCTCTATCACTTTCCCTGTATCTGTCCCTGTCTCTCTCCCCTCTCTCTTTCTGAATCTCTCTATCACTTCCCCTGTATCTGTCCCTGTCTCTCTCCCCTCTCTCTTTCTGAATCTCTCTATCACTTCCCCTGTATCTATCACTTCCCCTGTATCTGTCCCTGTCTCTCTCCCCTCTCTCTTTCTGTCTCTCTCCCTACTCTCTCTATTTCTCTTTCTCCAGAAATCAGCCACCTGCTCATCCAATTTAGTGAGATCAATTCCCCAGTATCTACTTCAATAGAAGAGTGTGCAGTCCTGTCTGCCTCTGCCTTCCTGTCTGTATCCCTGTCGTTCAGGTGGAATGAATGTCAAGATTCAAACGATTCACAAGTATAGTACATACAGTACACAAGTACACTGGGAACACCCATGCATTGTGTCAATCAAGTAACATTATAATTGTCTATTATGTACACAAAGACAACAGCAGGAATGCAAACACTCAGACACAGAAGCACAATTACTGACAATTACACACACATGAACGCACAACTACCAACACATACGCAGGCGCACACACATATCTATCTGTGAGTAGCAGGCATAACTCCCAGCGCTGAATGTGGCTGGCTTGATTCTTCCACACCAGGACTGACAGGCATGTTAATCAGGGCGGAGGGCTGACAGCGCCACCATACACATCTCTCTCTCTCTCTCTCTCTCTCTCTCTCTCTCTCTCTCTCTCTCTCTCTCTCTCTCTCTCTCTCTCTCTCTCTCTCTCTCGGTCTCTCTCTGTCTCTCTACTCTTCCTCTCTCTCTCGTCTCTCTCTCTCTCTCTCTGTCTCTCTCTCTCTCTCTCTCTCGGTCTTTCTTCTCCCTCTGTCTCTCTCTTCTCTGTCTCGTTCTCTCTCGCTCTCTCTGTCTGTCTCTCTCTCTGTCTGTCCTGTTCTCTGTCTCCCTCTGTCTCTCTCTCTGTCCTCTCTCTCTCTCCTCTCTCTCTGATCTCTCTCGCTCTGTCTCTCCCTCTATCTCTCTCTCCCATCTCCCTCTCGTCTCCTCTCTTAATCCCTTTATCTCTATTATTCATTTTATTATCTGACCAAGATTCGTCCATCTTCCACTATCTTCTCTCTCCTCTGCTCTCTCTTCTCTCTTTCTCTCTCTCTCTCTCTCTCGTCGTTCTCGCTCTCTCTTCTCTCATCTCTCTCTCCGTTCTTTTCTCCTCGTCTCTATTTCTCTCTGTTTTGTGCGTCCTCTTTTGGTCTCTCTCCCTCGCTCTCTGTCTCTCGCTCCATCTCTCTCTGTCTCGCTCTCTCTCTCTCTCGGTCTCTCTCTCCATCTCCCTCTGTCTCTCTCTCTCACTCTCTGTCTCTCTTTCTCCATCTCTCTCTCTCTTACAATGGTGTTTCTTCTTCACTGGTTGACCTTTTCTTGTGGCAACAGGTCACACATTTTGCTGCTGTGATGGCACACTGTGGTATTTCACCCCGTAGATATGGGAGTTTATCAAAATCATGATTTAGTTGGCTGTAATTGTGTTGCTGTCCTGGGGCTCTGTGGGGTGCGTTTGTGTTTGTGAACAGAGCCCCAGGACCCGCTTGCTTAGGGGACTCTTCTCCAGGTTCATCTCTCTGTAGGTGATGGCTTTGTTATGGAAGGTTTGGGAATCGCTTCCTTTTAGGTGGTTGTAGAATTTAATGGCTCTTTTCTGGATTTTGATAATTAGCAGGTATCGGCCTAATTCTGCTCTGCATGCATTATTTGGTGTTCTACGTTGTACACGGATGATATTTTCGCAGAATTCTGCATGCAGTCTCAATTTGGTGTTTGTCCCATTTTGTAAATTCTTGGTTGGGGAGCGGACCCCAGACCTCACAACAATAAAGGGCAATGGGTTCTATAACTGACTCAAGTATTTTTAGCCAGATCCTAATTGGTATGTCAAATTTTATGTTCCTTTTGATGGCATAGAATGCCCTTCTTGCCTTGTCTCTCAGATCGTTCACAGCTTTGTGGAAGTTACCTGTGGCGCTGATGTTGAGGCCAAGATATGTATAGTTTTTTGTGTGCTCTAGGTCAACGGTGTCTACATGGAATTTGTATTTGTGGTCCTGTCAACTGGACCTTTTTTGGAACACCATTATTTTGGTCTTACTGAGATTTACTGTCAGGGCCCAGGTCTGGCAGAATCTGTGCAGAAGATCTAGGTGCTGCTGTAGGTCCTCCTTGTTTGGTGACAGAAGCACCAGATCATCAGCAAACAGTAGACATTTTACTTCAGATTCTAGTAGGGTGAGGCCGGGGGCTGCAGACTGTTCTAGTGCCCTCGCCAATTTGTTGATATATATGTTGAAGCGGGTGGGGCTTAAGCTGCATCCCTGTCTCACTCCATGGCCCAGTGGGAAGAAATGTGTGTTTTTTGCCTATTTTAACCGCACACTTGTTGTTTGTGTACATGGATTTTATAATGTCATTTGTTTTTCCCCCAACACCACTTTCCATCAATTTGTATAGCAGACCCTCATGCCAAACTGAGTTGAAGGCTTTTCTGAAATCAACAAAGCATGAGAAGACTTTGCCTTTGTTTTGGTTTGTCTGTTTGTCAATTAGATTGTGCAGGGTGAATACGTGGTCTGTTGTACAATGATTTGGTAAAAAGCAAATTTGACATTTGCTCAGTACATTGTTTTTCAGCTGAGAAGAATTATGAGTCTGCTGCTAATGATACTTGCAGAGGATTTTCCCAAGGTTGCTCTCTCTCTCTCTGCTGCTCTCTCTCTCTCTCTCTTCTCTCTCTCTTCTCTCTCTCTCTCGTTCTCTCTCTCTGTCTCTTTCTCTGTCTCTCCATCTCTCTCTCCATCTCCCTCTCTGTCTCTCTCTCTCCCTCTGTCTTCTTTATCTCTCTCTCTCTCTCTCTCTCTCTCTCTCTCTCTCTCTCTCTCTCTCTCTCTTTCTCTGTCTCTCCATCTCTCTCTCCCATCTCCCTCTCTGTCTCTCTCTCTCCCTCTGTCTCTCTTACCCCATTTATCTCTCTCTCTGTCTACCATCCCGTTCCATCTATTTTTCTTCAACTCTCCTGGTCTTCCAATTTCCATCTGTCTAATAATGCATTATTTCTGTGTTGGTGTGATAAGATTTGTGCAGGGAGGTTTGGCGCGGTGGTGAATAGTTTATTTAGCAGGACTTTGTGTAAGAATTCCTCATTCCTCTTTCTCTCTCTCTAGCTGACAGTTTTAATTGCCCGCTTTATCTCTCCCTCTTCTGCTCACAGTTCCTTACCAGCCCCTCTGTGCTGTTACTACAGAGAGATTGGGTTACGCTGGGCAATCTGGGTGGGTGGGTGGGGAGTGGACTGCTCTAGTGTGTGTTGTGTGTGTGTGTGTGTGTGTGTGTGTGTGTGTTGGTGTGTGGTGTGTGTGGTGTGTGTGTGTGGTTGGTGTGTGTGTGTGTTGGGGGTGATTGCTGTGTGTGTGTGTGTGTGTGTTGTGGTGTTGTGTGTGTAGGGGGGTTATAGATGTCCAGTCAGGCCAGTTAGTCTTGACAGGAATGGTTGAATGTAAGGGGGGTGGACGGGGGCTGGATATATGAAAAACTGAAAAATAGTGAATCCGGGGTTTAGTGTTACCTGAGGCCCGTTGCTAAGGGAGATGAGACCTCAGGGACATATTAAGTCATAACTGAAGAATGACTGATAAAGCTGGTAGCAGAGCCATTCACAGAGAGCAATAGTCATACACATGTTCAGACAGACAGAAGAGAGAGAGCGAGGAGAGAGAGTGGGGGGAATGAAAGAGAGGAGGGGAGAGAGGAAAGAGAGAGGGAGGGAGAGCGAGAGGCGAGCGAGGCGAGAGGAGAGCGAGAGAGAGGAGAGAGAGAAGAGGAGAGAGAGAGAGGAGAGCATGAGAGAAGAGAGAGGGAGAGAGAGAGAAGAAAGGAAGGAAGGGAGGGAGGGAGGGAGGGAGGGAAAAGAGGAAAGAAGTAGGGGGTGGGAATCCAGGAAAAATTAAGAAAATGGTTGAAAATGGGTGAGACAAAGAGATGGGGGAGGAGAGTGTGAAAGAGTGGTGCCGAGACAGAGAAAGAAGCGTGGCCAGTCAATAGCTCAGTGCGAACACGTATGTGTGGAGGGGAGAGTACATAAGAGCCACTCACACACTAATAAACATTGGGCTGAGCTCAGTGAAGGATTAAAGGAGATGCTTCTATGACCTGAATGACCCTGTCAGACCTTCCAGAATATGTTATTATGGTTGACGGCTCCTTTTATTTATTTAGTTCACTGGCTTTTCTGCTCTGTCTGCACAATAAATAGGTTTCACATGACATCCTCAGACCCTTCAAAATAATACCACCAGGAGTTCCTGAGTTCCTTTATCGAATCAGCCAATAATATCCCCCGCTGCACTCACGCTCCTCACCAGTTGGATGGTTATTCGACAATGTCATTTACTACCTGGCATCTCAAGGAATGGATCAAATCAATAGAGTCATTTATTTCCCTCCAAACGCCATGGCATCCGCGCCGTTTGGTAATTCAATTCAATAAAGAAGAAAAAGTGCAGTAGAAAAGTCTCAGTGGGATCCAGTGAGGCTACGTGAGGCTGAAACTATTGAAGAACAATTTAAAACAACAGCGTTTTAACACGTACAGCTACATGCTTTAGTCAGACAGAGAAGAGACAAACAGGTTGGTCCTTTCACAACTCAGAGGCATGTATTTAAGCCTATGCTGGCTCAGGCACAAGACTCAAGGCTGGGTGGGTGGCCTTACGTCTACACAGTGAACAGGAATGCAGACTCATTTAGGCCTTAATGACAACAACAATCCCTCACAGTCTCATTGATCACCTGTCATCAAGCCTTGAAAGACCTTCGCTTCCCACATCCATTGTGATCCTGCGGAGTTGATTCTATTAATACAAAGTGATGTCCAAATCACAGTGTAAGTTGTGTACCGTTGACTGGTGTTTTTCCAACACAGAGCCAGCCAAACACACTGGAGGTTTCCTGCTGCTTCTGTTGACAGATGCACCAACTGAAGTAGACCGAAAGGAGTGGGACAAACAGCCAAGACAACGTTTCCTACACAGCTCTCTCAAGACACCCACATTCCATAACGCTTCTTCCAACAAGTCACTCAACAAAGAAGAGATTTACATTCATCCTGTGTTACTCATTGTAGTAGCTAAATACTTATTAATTCTGAAGAAAAACAATAGTGAGTGAGCTGCACCATCCACAGTGTGGTACTGGTCCCCATCCAAGCTGGTGGAAGCATGTACGGTGCATAAGGTCTAGAACACTCCGTTGATTAAACGTCGGTAGGCTGTTTATTGACGGATCTCCAGGGTTCAACTTGAGCAGAGAACCCAGGGCCATACAGCCTATGACGCTACAGCCTGGGTTTCTGTCTCTCTCTGTCCGTGTGAAACAGGCCCCTACTATTCAATATCCCCCAGTAATGACCTCCTTAGTTCCTTCGTTTTCTATCAGTCCACTGGTTCAGTTTCTCTCCCATCGGGTATTTCCAGGATTATTGTCATACCAGCACAGATAAAGGAGACGGAATGAAGTACTGTGGAACGAAGACAGTGCTCTGAATAGGTCTGACTAAAATACAACTTAGCCTAACATTCGCCATTCTGCACCTTGCCTCACTTGGAGATCTGGTGCAACTGAAGGACGGACGGACGACTGTCAAGCCAGGAAAGTCTTATTTGAATCGGATAGAGAGATCTATATTCATCTAGAGGTGAGGATAGGAGAGATGGAGAGAGCCAGAGAGAGGGAGAGAGAAAGAGGGAGAGAGAGCAGATAGGGAAGCGGGAGAGAGAGAGGGTGCAGAAATTAAATTTTGATTCTGAGAGAGATGACAGAGGGAGATGAAAACCCAACTAGAGAGCTGAATGGAAAGTGGTGGAGACAAATGGAACAGACAGGGGAAGGCAGCCTCCCCAGTGCTGTGGTAATATCGCTCTCTCTCACTGAAACAATTCTGCTCATGACAAGATAAGGACAGCCGTCACAACCTGAGTCTCCATTTGTTTTACTCATTCTGAGTGGCGGCTAAATAACACTGCCAAATGTCTGTCTCATCTCCTCTGCTAGCTATCACATTCTGCTGTTGTTGCATCAAGAGTAAGAAGGGGGCAACTTAGTAGAAGCAACACTGGCATTAATTAAATGTAATGGCCTTCGCTGTAGAACAGACACAGAACATCAGTTTACACTGTGCTGTATGAAAGACAGGGTTTATGAGAGCTTTAAGTCCTTAATGATACGGCCCAGGTCCATTTCTCTCAGTGCGAATGACCAGAGCTGTAGACCAGTGATCAGGCCTGTGAAATGTATTGGCTATGAGCTTTGAAATGGGTGCACACCCTGGCCAAAGAGACATGATCAGAATCATTTCTGATCCAGGAGATGTGTTAGAGCGAGAGAGGAGTGAAGGATAAAGGGATGGAGGGAGGCAATGGAAGGGGGGACATTTCCTCCTCGCTCTGATGTATAATGGCTGCAGTTTACAAATGAAACATTGCGCCATGGTGCCTGATTCCCAGAGTCAATCAGAGTAAGATCCTCCCTCGCTCTCTCTGTCTCGTTCCCTGTACCCTCTCTTTCTCTCAACTTCCCCCCTCTATTTCTCTGGTGTTCAGTCAGGCTTGCTGCGTCCACACTGCCAATGGGCGCTATGGCAACAAGACATTCCCTCTGTAAGTGTCTCGACATACATGAGTATCAGTGGGAGACTGTGTGTGTGCCTGCATGCTTGTCTAATCCTATGCCTATGATTTTGCTGGTGTGATATGATAGGGAATAAATGTCAAATGTGTTAGGGTTGAGTACAGGCTTAACATGCTTACATAGCCTCTATAAAACATCAAGCGAAGTAAACATCTCCCATATCCTATGGGATAAGCCATTTCAGTACATCTGTTGAAAAAAATAAATAGAAATGACATTTGAGAATATACATCAAGTCGGTTTTTATATTCATAATCAGTCAACAGTTCCTCTGACAGCTTTTGAATCATTATTATGCCCTTCAACCCGGGTTGATATCTGCTTTGGGCCTAAATGAAATGACAATACGTTGTCCTCCGGTCATGGTAGTGTACAAGTTGCCTCTAATGATTCTCATCCATTAAACCACTTACAGAGGATATGTATATAACCACTGTCTTTTCTTCAAGATTTTGGTAATGAGGCCCTTTATCTACTTCCCCAAAGTCAGATGAACTCGTGGACAACATCTTTATGTCTCTGTGTCCAGTATGAAGGAAGTTAGAGGTAGTTTCGTGAGCCAATGCTAACTAGAGTTAGCGCAATGACTGGAAGTCTATGGGTATCTGATTGCATGAATATCAAAACACCAAACACAACAAAGTGACTGATGAGTGTCAGGTGGAACTATATAAAAATATATATCGTTTACTTATTAGACAATTCACAAATACTACTGAAATATTGTTGTTTAGAATGCAACCTGCAGAGTTAAAGTCCCTCTCTCCTATCTGTCTGTCTGTCTCTCTCTCCTCTGATCCCCAATTTTGTGATATCCAATTGCAATCCAGTTTCGATCTTGTCTCATCGCTGCAACTCCCCAAAGGGCTCGGGAGAGGCGAAGGTGGAGTCATGCGTCCTCCGAAACATGACCCGCCTAACCACGCTCTTTAACACCCGCCAGCTTAACCCGGAAGCCAGCCGCACCAATGTGTCAGAGGAAACGCCGTTTAACTGACGACCGAAGTCAGCCTGCAGGCACTCGGCCCACCATAAGGAATCACTAGAGCACAATGAGCCAAGTAAAGCCCCCCCGGCCAAACCGTCACCTAACCCGGACAGCGCTGGGCAAATTGTGTGCCGCCCTATGGGACTCCCGTTCACCCTGGGGTCGAACCGGTGTCTGTAATGATGCCTCAAGCACTTAGACCACTGCGTCACTCGGGAGACCCCAAACACTCGTATTGGGAGGCAGCCTTCGCAATCCTCCAGAGCATCATTTACAATTACTATCAGACCATCATACCATTAATGAAGATCTGAGTCAGTCAGAAGATGATTCAGTGTCTCTTTGTTCTCATTCTCCTCCTACTCAGAGAGAGTGAGGCCATCTGTTGTGTCATGATGTTCTGGGATGAAACTCCTATTTCCTATAGTCGGTCAGTTGGTATGTTGGTCAGAGGATGAGTGGCTGCTGGGGGCAGGGGTGTGACCTCTCTGTGTGTATATGTGTGTCTGGGTGTTATTGGTACAGTGTTGAGAGCCACTCTGTCACTCAGACACCAGCCCCTGCTGCAGTCTGCCGGTGCTGCGGGGGAGAGAGAGGGAGAGATAGAGACAGAGAAGAGAAGAGAGAGAGATAGAGAGAGAGAGAGAGAGAGAGAGAGAGAGAGAGAGAGAGAGAGAGAGAGAGAGGAGAGAGAGAGAGAGAAGAGAGAGAGAGAGAGGAGAGAGAGAGAGAGAGAGAGAGAGAGAGAGAGAGAGAGAAGAGAGAGAGAGAGAAGAGAAGAGAGAGAATTGATGGCTAGAGCCCGTAGGCCTAGGAGAGGTGGAGGGGTTGGTACTTTGGCACTCTGGCAGCCTGGCATCGGCCCAACCCTGGGCCTGTGTGGGGCGTACTGACTCAACATCTGATCCAACCAATTACAATGTACCGCCCGGCCTCCTACCGAGTTGTCGATGTCACGTGAGGAGCGAACATGCAAAACCTGCTGCCCTCCTAAAAAGCCAGACCGGCATGGTGAGTGTCATACAGCTAGCTCCGGTGCAGTAGGCTGAGATGTCTGCTCAGGATCTAAAGGATGTCTATTGATCATCCCACTTCCTCTTACTCTTTAATCTATCAAAGCCTGAGAAACTCTGATGTTTAATTAATGAGGCAGTGCGAGAAGCCCACTGACAGGCTCCGAGAGCCTGCTTAATTCATTATTAATGAACGCACACTAATTATCAAGTGCCCGCGCCGTGCGCCATGGTACGGAGAGAGCGCCAGAAAAAGAGACAGAGAGAGAGGAAGAGGCTCGTCACCTATCTCTCTTCATCCACATCCAATCCATCTCCATTGCATCACAAACTTCGTTTCTCTCCTTTTTATCCACATATTAAGCACTCCAACTTTATATGCTTGGAGAAGAGAGAGTAAAGGGAATATAGAGAGAGGGAAGAAAAAGTGTGTGAAAATGAAGAAGAATAATGCATCAGAGCGCATGCTCCATCTGTAAATATATATATATAAATCTGGAATATATATATATATATCTGTGAATATAATATAATACACTGCTCAAAAAAATAAAGGGAACACTTAAACAACACAATGTAACTCCAAGTCAATCACACTTCTGTGAAATCAAACTGTCCACTTAGGAAGCAACACTGATTGACAATAAATTTCATATGCTGTTGTGCAAATGGAATAGACAACAGGTGGAAATTATAGGCAATTAGCAAGACACCCCCAATAAGGAGTGGTTCTGCAGGTGGTGACCACAGACCACTTCTCAGTTCCTATGCTTCCTGGCTGATGTTTTGGTCACTTTTGAATGCTGGCGGTGCTTTCACTCTAGTGGTAGCATGAGACGGAGTCTACAACCACACAAGTGGCTCAGGTAGTGCAGCTCATCCAGGATGGCACATCAATGCGAGCTGTGGCAAGAAGGTTTGCTGTGTCTGTCAGCGTAGTGTCCAGAGCATAGAGGTGCTACCAGGAGACAGGCCAGTACATCAGGAGATGTGGAGGAGGCCGTAGGGAGGGCAACAACCCAGCAGCAGGACCGCTACCTCCGCCTTTGTGCAAGGAGGAGCAGGTGGAGCACTGCCAGAGCCCTGCAAAATGACCTCCAGCAGGCCACAAATGTGCATGTGTCTGCTCAAACGGTCAGAAAGACTCTCATGAGGGGTGGTATGAGGGCCCGACGTCCACAGTGGGGGTTGTGCTTAGCCAGCCAACACCGTGCAGGACGTTTGGCATTTGCCAGAGAACACCAAGATTGGCAAATTCGCCACTGGCGCCCTGTGCTCTTCACAGATGAAAGCAGGTTCCACTGAGCACATGAGCACATGTGACAGACGTGACAGAGTCTGGACACGCCGTGGAGAACGTTCTGCTGCCTGTAACATCCTCCAGCATGACCGTTTGGCGGTGGGTCAGTCATGGTGTGGGGTGGCATTTCTTTGGGGGGGCCGCACAGCCCTTCATGTGCTCGCCCAGAGGGTAGCCTGACTGCCATTAGGTACCGAGATGAGATCCTCAGACCCCTTGTGAGACCATATGTGGTGCGGTTGGCCCTGGGTTCCGCCTAATGCAAGACAATGCTAGACCTCATGTGGCTGGAGTGTGTCAGCAGTTCTGCAAGAGGAAGGCATTGATGCTATGGACTGGCCCGCCCGCCCGTTCCCAGACCTGAATCCAATTGAGCACACTCTGGGACATCATGTCTCGCTCCACCACCAACGCCACGTTGCACCACCAGACTGTCCAGGAGTGGGTGATGCTTTAGTCCAGGTCTGGGAGGAGATCCCTCAGGAGACCATCAGCCACCTCATCAGGAGCATGCCCAGGCGTTGTAGGGAGGTCATACAGGCACGTGGAGGCCACACACACTACTGAGCCTCATTTTGACTTGTTTTAAGGACATTACATCAAAGTTGGATCAGCCTGTAGTGTGGTTTTCCACTTTAATTTTGAGTGTTACTCCAAATCCAGACATCCATGGGTTGATAAATTTGATTTACATTGATCATTTTTGTGTGATTTTGTTGTCAGCACATTCAACTATGTAAAGAAAAAAGTATTTAATAACAATATTTCATTCATTCAGATCTAGGATGTGTTATTTTAGTGTTCCCTTTATTTTTTGAGCAGTGTATATAACTTCTCCTTCAATATCCACTCATGAAATCATCAGAAAGTTCTTCAGAGAGCCGCGGCTGTGGATCCCCGAACTCAATTAGAGATGGGTCTGGGACGGGCCGTTTTCTGCAGATGGATGGGCTGCTCCTCTCCTCTGACATGGGCTCATCTGTAGGTATAGTGACCCGGATGCCAGTGCCTAACACACATTGATTAATGTAAGCTGGGCTGTGTGACGGTGCTGCTGGGGAGGACTGCAGGGAAACTAGGACAGCAGATCAGATCCACAGCTCCAGCACCTGACTCACTGTTACTGGCTCCTTCTGCTGCTGCTGAGACTCTCTGTAACAAGGTGTGTGTTCGTTCAGTGTCTAGGGAACACAGACCATCTGACAGCATTGGTCTCATGGTATCATTATGAATTGTATTTCTACCCAATTTATTCAACATAGAATCCTCTTGATAGAAATAGCAACAACATAGTATTAGAATAAAGTTTGATCGTAGTTATGGAAGATTGCTGCTTTTCATCACATGCTTACTGTGCCTCACAATTCTCAAGCGCCTGTTCCTTACCTTTCCCTGCACCTCCCCCGTCTGTTTCCTTCTTTCCCCACACTGTGCAGAAATGAGATGGGAGAGAGGAGCTGTGACTGCATCATGTTGCCCCCTGCTTTGGATCCTCCAATAGCACACTGATCTCTCTGACAAACACTCACATTTTCCATCCATCATCCTGTCCTCCAATAACAAAACCTGTAAACTCTCCTCGTCCTCCTCTCTCTATCCTGCTCTACTTCGTCGCCTTGGGCAAGCTGAATCTCTTCTGGCTCTGCTATCCTCAATCTCCTCTGCACATCTTCTCTGCACATCTCCTATGTCCATCTCCTCTGCACATCTCCTCTGCACATCTCCTCTGCACATATCCTATGTCCATCTCCTCTGCACATCTCCTCTGCATGTGTCCTCTGCACATCTCCTCTGCACGTCTCCTCTGAATGTGTCCTCTGCACATCTCCCTGCACATCCTCTCTGCATATCTCCTTTGCACGTGTCCTCTGCACGTGTCCTCTGCACATCTTCTCTGCACATCTTCTCTGCACATATCCTATGTCCACCCCTCTGCACATCTCCTCTGCACATATCCCTACACATCTCTTCTGCACATCCCCTCTGCATATCTCATCTGCACGTGTCCTCTGCACATCTTCCTGCACATCTCCTCTGCATGTGTCCTCTGCACGTCTCCTCTGCACATCTCCTCTGCACATATTCCTGCACATCTTCTCTGCACATCTCCTCTACACTTCTCCGATGTTCATCTCTCTGTACATCTCCTCTGCACATTTCCTATGTCCACTCCTCTGCACATATCCTCTGAACATATCCCTGCACATCTTCTCTGCACATCTCCTCTGAACATATCCCTGCACATCTTCTCTGCACATCTCCTCTGCGCGTCTCCTCTGCACATATCCTATGTCCATCTCCTCTGCACATCTCCTCAGCACATCTCTTCTGTACATCTCCCCATGCACATCTCCTCTGCACATCTCCTCTGCACATCTTCTCTGCATATCTCCTGTGCACATCTCCTGTGCACATCTCCTATACTCATCTCCTATGCTCATCTCCTCTGCACATCTCCCTGCACATCTCCTCTGCACGTGTCCTCTGCACGTGTATTCTGCATGTGTCCTCTGCATATCTCCTCTGCACATCTCCCTGCAGATCTCCTCTGCACATCTTCTCTGCACATCTCTGATGTTCATCTCCTCTGCACATCTCCTATGCGCATCTCCTATGCGCATCTCCTCTGCATATCTCCTTTGCACGTGTCCTCTGCACATCTCCTCTGCACATATCCCTGCACATCTTCTCTGCACATCTTCTCTGCACATCTCCGATGTTCATCTCCTATATTCATCTCCTATACTCATCTCCCTACACATCTCCCTGCACATCTCCTCTGCATATCCCCTCTGCACGTGTATTCTGCATGTGTATTCTGCATGTGTTCTCTGCACATCTCCTCTGCACATCTCCCTGCACATCTCCTCTGCACACCTCTGCATATCTTCTCTGCACATCTCTGCATATCTCCTCTGCACATCTTCTCTGCGCCTCTCCTCTGCACATCTCTGATGTTCATCTCCTCTGCACATCTCTCTGCACATCTCCTATGCTCATCTCCTCTGCACATCTCTCTGCACATCTCTCTGCTTGGCTGTTGTCTTCTCTTTATACTCCCGCCATCTCTAATCCACCTTCCCTTTCTCCTCACCCTTGGCCACCCTCACCCCCATCATCTGAACGCACCCTCTCGTTCCCTACCCAGGATGCATTGTGCCAGTCAGATAAAATATGAAACACACAGACCCGTCACATGATCTCAAATTACTCTCTAATGTTGCAAATGGAGGGATCCCTGTGGGGCTGGAGCAGGCTGGGGCTGGTTGGGCGAGCGTGAACTAACAGGTAGAACATTTATGAGTTAGAGTTAGCTAAAGGTCGACAGTTAATCCGATCCGTGCCTATAAGTCTGGTACTATAGCAACAATAAACATAACACAGTGTATACAAAACATGAATCAAATCCCCTATACTAGTTTTGATTCAACTTAAAAATGTGTTTTTCAAAATAACAAATTCTGTTATTGTGGGTGTCGTTCTGCAATACTTAATGCATATTACTTAGGGAAATGATTACTTTGTACCAATTTACAGGCAACAGGCAGTGGTTGGTAGATAAAGTGTTTTTTTTATGACACCACCCCCAACTCACTCATTCTTCAGTGCGTGGCAGAACATTGAAATGGAAAATTAACAAATCAACCCTGAATGAGTATGAAAAACTAATTTCCCCCCAAAAACCTATAAAATGGAGCCCTTACGCTGTGAAAGGGAAAACAGATTTAACATTAAAATCCCCCATGCAACCGGAGCCGGCTCTATTAGTTCATTAGACCGGGGCCAATATGTTAGAGTAATCAGGAGCTATCTGATTTCCCTGCTTATACTGCTTCTACTGCTTCTACTGCCATGGTGAGCTGTGCTCTCTACGGCTGGATGCTAGGGTCTGGCACAGAGATACCAGCCACTATGAAGACCACATATTCTGCCTGGTGTCACAGTGTATCTGTTCCCTTCTAAAACAACCAGGCTGATACCACTGATGGTTCTTCCTGTAGTATGCGTCACTCAGCCGCAGGCCGCACTGCCAGTGTCCACACCAAACAGGAGATACAGGGATATAATAGACCGCTCTGTGCCAGAGACATACATCAAACGTATTTGTTTTCAGTTGAGACTACTTCTGGGCAACAAAAAAACATTCACATGGCTCCAGCTTGAGCAAACACGGTAACACGCGTACTGAGTCAACAGCAGAGAGGCAATAGGCCTTGAAACCCAGGAGACTCAGTCTAACAGTGGAACAGTCTCCAGCAAGCCCCCTGTTTTTACTGGAGCCCTCCAGCCCTGCTCCACAGCCCTACCCGCTCTGCCCCCTCCCTGACTGTGGGCTAAATATAGCGAGGAGCTGGGGCCTGGGCTGTCTGATGGGCTCCATTATCTGCCTGTGGGGCTCTTGTGTTCTTCCATGATGACTGGTCTGCACCTGTCTCTCGCCCGGCATCCCTGTGCACACGGCCACTCAGGTCAGCCTAAATATAGCCCCGCTCCCAATCCCAGTACCCCTTTCAAACCTCACTTGGAGCTAGGTAGAAGAGTAGAAGCTAGGTAGAAGCCTAGAAGCTAGGTAGAAGTGTAGAAGCTAGGTAGAAGTGTAGAAGCTAGGTAGAAGCGTAGAAGCTAGGTAGAAGAAGCTAGGTAGAAGCGTAGAAGCTAGGTAGAAGCGTAGAAGCTAGGTAGAAGTGTAGAAGCTAGGTAGAAGTATATAAGCTAGCTTAGGGTTACACTATCCCTTTACCACATTATAGTGTTCAGAAGTAAATGCTCCTCCAATGGCACTGACGAGTTAGCCATCAGAAGTTATCCTCCCCACACAATTCCATCTTTCACTGTAGCTTAAATGTGTCTATCTTTTGAAAATCACACATGCAAACATCAATATTTGCATTGGATGGAAAACTCTTGTTATGGAAACTTCTAACTGTCTGGATGAATGAGAGTTGATGTCTTTGCTTTATGCAAATCCTCATTGAGAGCATGCACATAAGATGAGCAGCCTGTCAGAAAGTAGCATTATATTATGGTCTGTCTGTCTCTACTCTGTCTGGCAAAATGTCCAATACTACATGAAGAGAAAAGATCTGCAGAGCTGCAGCTGAAGCCCCACCAGAGAATGACTTCCTGAGGTCATAAAAGAAGATGAGATGAAGTGATTAGGAAAATGTCATGGAGTCTCTTCCCTGCAAGGCAACTCAACCTCACTCGTTACAAATACCAATCAGGGTTATCTCCTACAATGGCCAATAGATCTTACCTGCAGAGCAGAGAAAATGAGACGATTCACCATAACTGTTAGCTTTATTTTAGAGGGAAAGATAGCATATGTCTATGAAAAGCAATTATATAAATGCAAACAGGCAATTATGATTGCAGAAGTTCCATTTCCAGAACTCTATGATGGTGTTATGCTGTATCAGAAAAGGCCTAAAACATCCCAACGATAAAACTGTCTTCACCACACCATTGCATTCACAGCCTATTTCTCCCGTCTCTGTTACCGTGGAAACTGTTAGCCGTGTTGGAAAGAGCAATTCTATTACAGCGAGAAGATAGGCGCCCAGTTCCAGTTCCCTCAGTCAGCAAATACAACTATAAAACATGACTTAACAGTAAGAGGGAGAGAGAGAGAGAGACAGGGAGAAACAGACAGACAGAGAGAGACAGGGAGAGACAGAGAGAGAGACAGGGAGAGACAGAGAGAGACAGGGAGAGAAAGGGAGAGACAAAAGAGACAGACAGACAACAGACAGACAGACAGACAGACAGACAGACAGACAGAGAGAGAGAGAGACAAAGAGCACAGGAGAGACGAGAGAGACAGGGAGAGACAGAGATAGACAGAGAGACAGACAGACAGAGAGAGAGACAGGAGAGAGAGAGACAGGAGAGAGAGACAGAGAGACAGAGAGAGACAGCAAGAGAGTGACAGAGAGAGACAGTGAGTGAGAGACAGAGAGAGAGAGAGTGACGAGAGAGAGAGAGAGAGAGAGATAAGAGAGAGAGAGAGAAGAGAGAGAGAGAGAGAGAGAGAGAGAGAGAGAGAGAGAGAGAGAGAGAGAGACAGGGGGGATGTGGAAGATAAATGGAAAAGGAATTCTAGCTGTTATGAAATTCAACCATACCTGGTCAGTGACCATGACAGAGAGGTATTGTGTGGAAACAAATAACAGGATGTGGTACACAACAATGGCATAAGACAGAGACCACAATTGGATAGCCTAGCCACATAAATTACTCATTTTAGACAATATTACAAACACAGTACTGCAGGGCTGAGCAGAGAGAATGGAGAGCCAGATGCATGAGTACTACACTGGTTAAGCAGATTGTCAGATCTATCCATCCATCCCTCCCTGCATCTATTCACATCCATTCAATGCCTCATCTTCACCACCCATCTCTCTCTCTCACCCCCCTCTGATAATGGACCCATTCAGGAACTCCATTTGTTTTCTGCCTTATGCCCAAAGCGAAATACCCTTTCTCTCTCTCTTCCTTTCTTCTTCTCTCACTCTCTACTTAACTCACCCACCCTCCCTTAACCCCATCACTCGTGTTACTAGTAGAGAGAAGAGTGCCAGGCGTTCTCCCCACTACGTCTAAAAGGGTTGAGGGAAATAGGGGACTAGGGGACAGGGTGGAAGGCAGACAGCCAGGGAAGGTCACAGTGGTGCCTGGGGGGACAGTGGAGAGAGGAGCGTGTAGAGCGAGAGGAGCGAGTGGCTAGGATCAAATGCTAATCAATACCAAGGACATGCTCTACGAGGGCTTGGGTTCAGCCATGTCCTCTTCACACAATTCCTGTGATGAGCACCATATATCAGGTTACTCTCCTTTGGCCCATAGTAGGGAGAAAACAGCTCAGTTTCAATGACATCACCTTTGAAATATATGTTGTTCCTATTTGACCCCAGATTCCTGTGAATCATTCCTAGGGGTCTAATGTTTCACATCCAGCTTTGCCCTGGCTTACTTTGTTCAGAGCCTCAAAGTGAGGTAAACTATGTGCTGTTTAAGAAGGGAAAGGCTCCTCTCCCCTGGCCCCGGTATCTGGCGTGGCAGATGTAGAACCATGGAACTGAGACAAGAAAACTGGTCCTCCCAGTAATGCTGCTGGATGCATTGTTCCTGAGTTGGCAATTATGTGTTATGGGGATGAGGCCAAATAGTCTGTTTGTGAGCGCCTGGATAGGCATGTGCCAAGGAGCGAAAGAAAGAGCGGGAAAGAAAGAGAGAGCGCAGGAATGGAGGAAAGGAGAGAAAGGCAGACAAAAAGAGATATAGTCAGAGAGGGAGGGAATGAGTGGTGGCGAGAAAGAAAGAGAGTGCAGGAAAGGCTTCATCTGACAAAAGGTGAAACTAGATAGTGGTATATTAGCTCTCTCCTCGAGGGCTTCCTCTCCTAAGGGCTTCCTCTCCTGAGATGTTTCTCTCTCTTCTTTCCATTACTTTAACTTTCAATTGAAGATGGTGGTGTGCGTGTGTGCATGTGTGCGTCACAAAGAGAAATAGGCAGAATACTTGGTTAAGGTCTCTGTGTGTGTGGGTGTGATTGTAGGCATGTGTGTAAGGCCCTGCCGTTGGCTCCATCCCTGTCCATCTCTTAGAGATCTTCCTTCATCCTGACTTATAAGAAACATTTGTAATAATAGAGGAACGATGCCTAACATATGTCACTTAGCAGACACTTATATCCAAAGCGACTTACAGTCATGTGTGCATACATTTCATGTATGGGTGGTCCCAGGAATCAAACCCACAATGCTGAAGCAACAAAGATATTTATGATGTAGGCTATTGTTGTGTTGTGATGTAATTGTTTTATTTATGATGTAGGCTATTGTTTTGTTGTGATGTAATTGTTKTATTCCTGTTTGGACCCCAGGAAGAGGGATCCTAACAAATACTAAATACTAAAATATAGCACAATGCCTTTTCCAACCCTGGATGTCTCTTCATATCCACATCCCCCAGTTCCTTTGACCACCCTGCCCTGTCCCCATTCTAACCCCAATCCTCCTGCCAACCATTCTAGCATTGAGCCCCGCTATTCTCCCAGCCTGTTTTCACTCCAGACCCTCATCACTCCGCCAATCCCTGTGTCCCCAGGAGTTGGAGGCGTCTCTGTCTCTCTCCAAGCCAGGAACCCTCAGTCCCATGTAGCCCCAGTCTCTCTGTCAGTCTTCCCAGAGAGGCGAGGCAGAGGCAGGGAGAGTAATCTGCTGCTCCACAATACAGCCCTATAATCAAAGGCTTTGCAGGGGTTTCAGCTCAAAGTTTGCACCTCATACAAGAAAGATACAACCTGGAGAAAAGAAGAAGCTATCCGCTCATCCCCTTTCTTTCACAGCCCAAGCGGAGCAGAAAGTGCTAACTTGTACATCGGCCTGGGAGTGTTAGAGGAATACAAATGTGCAAGTAGACTACAGTATGTTACAGGGCTCCATCAGTCTCTCCCTTCACTTGACCTTCTATTATGCAGTGCTAGTCAGTCCCATCTCCACTCTCAGACTTCCCAGCACTGTGTCCACATTGGGAGAATAAACCCTAGATTGAATCTTCATCTTGCTCTGTGACATTGCCTTCACATGCCACTCCATACAGTGATTGCCCGGAGGTCATGTGGTGAGGGAGAGAGACATTGCTGTAAATCATCTGACTGCTGTCTAAACATTTTTTTGAATTATAATGTGACTTCAATTGTTTTAGGCTGATACCAGAGTCTCAGTGGTAAACAGGCCATTTAAATGCTTGCTTTCGCTTGATTACTACACTAAATGTACTGTCTACTAACACGACTCGGTTGGCTGGATTTAAGGGAAATAAATGGCAATTGAATCAATAGTGTAATTAAGAGTTCATTTAACAATGCTGCAACCATTTAAATGGCCGTCATAATCGTCATTAAAGCGTGTAACTTAATGCTGGTTCAGGAGGTCCTACAATGCAATGTGATTATTTGGCTGAAATATAAAATCAAATACGGTCTGATCTGATTACATGCAGAACAATTTGTATGTTATTTTCAAATCTAATATAGTGATTCCATAGTAAAACTGTTTCCTACTCAATGAGTCTAAGATGGGTTTGGGACTTAGTCTTCAATAATGCAGTGAGTTTGTGCGCAAACTATTTAAAATGCCAATTTAATTCAACAGCAAATATGTGTCAAATGGCTATTTGCTCCATGTGTTACAGTGAACTTTGTGGTGGCTTAATTTTACATTTCCAAAGTAAAAATGCTTTACACTCAGTGTCTGAGTAGTCTCACTTGGCGACGGTCAAAAGAGACTAGTGTGAGTAGCATGGGATTTGGTCTTCAACAATCCAGTGATTTTGTGAGCAAACGAATTCAATAGCAATTATGTGCCAATATGAGCCTTTGGTTTACAATTACATGTTTTGGTGTGATAACTTTAAATATATGAAATACTGAATCTATTTCAAATGTACAACCATACTATTACAATGGTGTTCAGATTTGTCATTTTAAAGAAAACAATCTTTCAGTACAAATTGAGCCATTTAATATCATTTGAATGAATCTCAGATGCAGAATTTCTCAACTACTCTTTGTCCGTGAGTGACAAAGATCAACAATGGAAGACAAAAGCCCCATTTAGAGGCCCTGATTCCACCTGCCACCCCTCGTACCAGACCATAGCGGTTGTTCTCAGTGAGTGGTGCACCTGCATTATTTTAGGAGTGTAAACAGTGGCAGACACAGAGTTGGGGAAGCAGAGTGTGACAACTCCTGTTTTCTCCACTTAATATCACGGAGGTGACACTGAGAGATGGAGGAGGAGAAGAGAGAAAGAGTGCGAGGCGAGATGGAGTGAGGGAGAGAGAGAGAGGCATGGAAAACACATTAACCCACTGCMGCCTCCCAAAAGCAGTATGCCTGCCTGGCTGTCTTCCTGTGCCGCTGGATCTGACAATGGGACCCAGTGATTAGCAGTGTCTCAGTGGGAGAACGTGTTGCGGGTTCCGATAGAGCGGGCAGCTGGGACAGTGGAGCTGTGGTGGAGGAGGATTGGGACCCATCATGATGCAGATCAAAGACCTGTCTGCTCTCTCTGCCTCTGGCACCGACAGCATTAACATCAGGTAGAAAACCTCTCCCTTCTCACTTTTTCCTCTCCATCTCCCTCATCTCTCGCTCTACTCTTTCTCTCGCTCTCTTCCTCTCACTCTACTTTCACGCACACACACGCACACACGCGCGCGCACAAACACACACATACAGCTGAGACACGGTACGGGTGGGGTTGAAGAGTGAATAAAACAGAAGGCCCCCAGGCAGTGGAGGATCAGCAGGCTGGCATTGAACCTGACAGCCCTCACACTGGGCACCTGAGCCTCTGCCAATCACACTCAGCTCAATGTGAAGCAGCTCAAAGAGTTCCTACCCAGAACACACTGGGAGACAGACACACAGATAAAACCCCACTCTACATTGACTTTTGGATTGAATGAGAACAGTAACCCTTTACAGTCGTACCCGTATATGCCTTGAAAATGGCACTGGTAAATGCCTAAATTGGACCGCAGTGGCTGTATAGTAACATGCTATTCATGACATCAGAGCTCTGCACCTCACAGCTCTGTATGGGTTTTGACTGACAGCCGTTCTGAACTTGAGCACCTCTCGCAACAAGAAGTTACCCCCATCCCTCCGACTAATCAGGAAACTTTTGCAAATGTTTTGTTGTCTGAGTGAGGGAAATGCTGTAAATTAGCAGGACTCTCTATATTTTGAAAGATGATACGTAGAGGTTAACAATCAATACAGCTTTGATGTCATACTGTCACGTCTGCTCCCCCTCCCCCTCTCCGGCCTTCGCCAATTTACTAATCACTGGCTGTGACAACCATCATTACGCAAACCTGGCAGCATCGTTGCACGCACCTGCGCCTCATTATGAGACTCACCTGCACTCCATCACTTCTATGATTACCTCCCCTGTATCTGTCACTCCCTTTGGTTCATTCCCCAGGCAGTATTAGTTATGTGTTTCATGTCCAGACGCTACTCTTGTTTTGTATCATTCCATGTTCAGTGCACTTTCTTCTCGACTCCCAGCGTCTCCGTTAGAGAATACTGCTTCAACAAATGGAAGCAGCAGGAAATCATGGCTCTGTTCAGTGGTACTGTATCTTCGATCATCCACCGGAGGACAGAGAGGGAGGTGAGCGCCTATTCCAACTACACTGCTGCCGAGTACGCGCTCACCTTCCGGACAGTAGCAGCATCCATGGGATGGAATGAGCCAGCACTCCATAGCTATTCAGAAGAGGACTGCGCGAGGAGGTCCAGACGGAACTGGCATGTCGAGACAACCTCTTCTTGGACGCACTCATCGCGATGGCCATCCGTCTGGATAACCTACTTCGGGAGCGTCGGTACCCTCATCGCTTCTCTTTCTCCCTCAGTGACCACACCGTATCAGAGCCTGAACCCATGGAGGTAGGGGTCACACGCCTCCCCGTGGCTGAGCGACGCAGATGGAAACAGCTGGGGCTCTGTCCCTATTGTGGTCAAGAGGGGCACCAGTTTCAGCAGTGTCCGGTACGTCCCAACTCGGGATCCACGAGAGCAGAGGGATGGTCACGTGATCTTCCACCTCCTGGGGCAGGTGTGAGTATCCCATCTTCATCACTTTCAGCCAAACCCTCATGTACTGTTTCTACAGTGATAGTGGATTCCGGTGCCACGGGGAACTTTATTGACCAGACCCTTGCCTCCTCTCGAACATCACCTCATACCCTAACCGCTCTCCTCTCCATTTCCGGTTCAAGCTCTTGATAATCGGCCACTAAGATCTGGAACCATCACACACATCACCACACCACTCACCCTCACTGTGGAGTCCATTCATCAGGAAAACATTCCCTTCTTCATCATTAGTACATCAGCTCACAAAATCATCCTGGGTTGTTCTGAACAGAATTACCCTATGTTTATCTATTGTGAAGAAGATTCGATATGGCACACACACCTGAATGCACTCATGACTCCTTTCTATGCGCAACAAAATGATGATCTGTTTCCCTAAATTGCGTTGTGAAAGCCTAACACTGTAATATCGATTTTATAATTTAGCTAGTCATGTTTGCAATAGAACAAGCTTTCAAATTATGCCCACCTGACCCAGATTGCAATTTATAATGGACTGTTTTTGGATTGCGTAAACAACAACAGTAATTGTGTGATGATAGGGATGCAGGGTTGCGTTCCAAGCAAAACAACTGTGCTTGCTCTAGTTCCCCAACGGCTCAGCTAGGAGAGCTCAGAAAAGCACCTTATAGTTGAAGACTCTAGCCTTGGGCGGTATATCATATCCCGGGGTAACAATTACCGTTGAAACAATTTATTTTAAGTTTTTAATACATTTGAATATTTGTACTTACTTTTAAAGTAAATGCCTGCAGTCAACTTGTGCAATACGTAGGAGATAAAGAAGTTTAAGTCAGAAACTGTACTAAATGTTCGCAATGCGCTCGGTAGCATTTATTTATCATTTTCTATGGGATTTTACATGTACTTGTTAGCATTGCTAACCTTCGGATTACAGAGTATCAGTGGGGTTTGTCCCACTGTGTTCAGCGCCCCTTGTGTTCAGTGCCGGTATTACCGAATATCCTGGTATGGCACAAGGTCGGTATGACATTTTGAATAATGCCCAAGACTAAAATACTCTTCTTTGAGTCATAAAAGTGCATTGAAATCACTTACGAACTCTACAAACTTTGGAGAGGTGTGTGGCCACTTGGAGACACCCGTTAGTCCTCTCACTCAAACCCTTGTAATTATTTTGTCTTATGTTGCACCTACCCCACATTTTCCAGGAATATTCTTACCATGTTACTGAATGTATGCAGAGTATTTTCAGATTTCATTATCAACAAATCCAGCGAAAAGTACAGTAAATGTAAAATGCACTTAAAATCAACAGTGTAATAGTTGTTAAAAATGGCACCGGAGAAGAAGGCAGACATTTCACGTGTCCCCAACCGATTGTGTTTTTTTGTTTGTTTATTTGCATTTTTTTTTACTTATGTTTTTACTTATTTTGTACATAATGCTGCCGTTACCGTCTCTTATGACCGAAAATAACTTCTGGACATCAGGACTGCAATTACTCACCACGGACTAGCAGAATGCAGAATGCTTTTTTTCCTTTAACGAGTCTGACGAGCCTGACGCGAACGATATACTGCTTTCTCGGGAACAGGCCCAGATCTCCGTGATTTGCGTGAAGAGGAGGCAGAGAAAAAGGGGCCAAAGGGCGGGCTGCCTTCTGAGAATTCGTAGGCGATCTAATAAACCCCGACTTCCTTCCATTCTGCTAGCAAATGTGCAATCTTTGGAGAATAAAATAGATGACCTACGCGCAAGATAAAATACCAACGGGACATTCAAAACTGTAATATCTTATGCTTCACGGAGTCGTGCCTGAATGACAACACTATCAACATACAGCTGGCTGGTAATACGCTGTACCGGCAGGATAGAACAGCGGCGTCTGGTAAGACAAGGGTATTTATGTATTTTTGTAAATAACAGCTGGTGCACGATATCTAAGGAAGTCTCGAGGTTTTGCTCGCCTGAGGTAGAGTATCTCATGATAAGATGTAGACCATACTATCTACTTAGAGAGTTTTCATTGGTATTTTTTGTAGCTGTTTACATACCACCACAGTCAGAGGCTGGCACTAAGACAGCATTGAATGAGCTGTATTCCGCCATAAGCTAAAAAGAAAACGCTTACCCAGAGGCTGTGCTCCTAGAAGTTGGGGACTTAAATGCAGGGAAACTTAAATCCGTTTTACCAAATTTCTATCAGCATGTTAAATGTGCAACCAGAGAGGAAAAAACCTGGAATCTTACTACACTGGCTCTGAAGCTCGTCGGATGTGGCAGGGCTTGCAAACCATTACAGACTACAAAGGGAAGCACAGCCTACCAGATGAGCTAAACTGCTTCTATCCTCGCTTCGAGGCAAATGGCACTGAAACATGCATGAGAGCACCAGCTGTTCCGGAAAGACTGTGTGATCACGCTCTCCACAGCCGATGTCAGTAAGACCTTTAAACAGGTCAACATTCACAAGGACGCAGGGCCAGACGGATTACCGGGACGTGTACAGCGAGCATGCGCTGATCAACTGACAAGTGTCTTCACTGACATTTTCAACCTCTCCCTGTCCGAGTCTTTAATACCAACATGTTTTAAGCAGACCACCATAGTGCCTGTGCCCAAGAGCACTAAGGTAACCTGCCTAAATGATTACCGACCCGTAGCACTCACGTCTGTAGCCATGAAGTGCTTTGAAAAGCTGGTCGTGGCTCAAATCAACACCAGTATCCCAGAAACCCTAGACCCACTCCAATTTGCATACCGCCCCAACAGATCCACAGATGATGCAATCTCTATTGCACTCCACACTGCCCTTTCCCACCTGGACAAAAGGAACACCTATGTGAGAATGCTGTTCATTGACTACAGCTCAGCATTCAACACCATAGTGCCCTCAAAGCTCATCACTAAGCTAATGACCCTGGGACTAAACACCTTCCTCTGCAACTGGATCCTGGACTTCCTGATGGGCCGCCCCAGGTAGTAAGGGTAGGTAACAACACATCTGCCACGCTGATCCTCAACACAGGGGCCCCTCAGGGGTGCGTGCTCAGTCCCCTCCTGTACTCCCTGTTCACTCATGACTGCACGGCCAGGCATGACTCCAACACCATCATTAAGTTTGCTGATGACACAACAGTGGTAGGCCTGATCACTGACAACGACGAGACAACCCATAAGGAGGAGGTCAGAGGCCTGGCCATGTGGTGCCAGGATGACAACAACCTCTCCCTCAACGTGATCAAGACAAAGGAGATGATTGTGGACTACAGGAAAAAGAGGACCGAGCACGCCCCCATTCTCATCGCGGCTGCACGCGGCTGCAGTGGAGCAGGTTGAGCTTCAAGTTCCTTGGTGTCCACATCACCAACAAACTAACATGGTCCAAGCACACCAAGACAGTCATGAAGAGGACACGACAAAACGTATTCCCCCTCAGGAGACTGAAAAGACTTGGCATGGGTCCTCAGATCCTCAAAAAGTTCTACAGCTGCACCATAAAGAGCATCCTGATTGGTTGCATCACTGCATGGTATGGCAACTGCTCAGCCTCCGACTGCAAGGCACTACAGAGGGTAGTGCGAACGGCCCAGTACATCACTGAGGCCAAGCTTCCTGCCATCCAGGACCTCTATACCAGGCGATGTCAGAGGAAGGCCCTAAAAATTGTCAAACACTCCAGCACCCTCGTCATAGACTGTTCTCTCTGCTACCGCAACGCCAAGTCTAGGTCCAAGAGACTTCAAAACAGCTTCTACCCCCAAGCCATAAGACTCCTGAACATCTAATCAAATGGCTACCCAGACTATTTGCATTGCCCCCTCCACTTCACCTCCCCATCTTTTACACCACTGCTACTCTCTGTTGTTGTCATCTATACATAGTCACTTCAATAACTCTTCCTACATATACATATTACCTCAACTAATTGGTGACCCCGCACATTGACTCTGTACCGGTACCCCCCTGTATAGTGTCTCGCTATTGTTATTTTACTGCTGCTCTTTAAGTACTTGTTACTTTTATTTCTTATCCGTATTTTTTTTAACTGCATTGGGGCTCGTAAGTAAGCATTTCTCTGTAAGGTCTACACCTGTTGTATTCGGCGCATGTGACTAATAAAATTAGATTTGAATTCAGTCTTGTGTCAGGTGAACTGTTGTCTCCTTACCTTTGGTCTAATCATTTTCTATAATCTCCAAACTGTTCCATTTCAATAGCTACTATAGTTACAGTTGAAGTCGGAAGTGTACATACACTTAGGTTGGAGTCATTAAAAGTCGTTTTTTAACCACTCCACAAATTTCTTCTTAACAAACTAGAGTTTCGGCAAGTCGGTTAGGACATCTACTTTGTGCATGACACAAGTAATTTTTCCAACAATTGTTTACAGACAGATTATTTCACTTAATCACAATTCCAGTGGGTCAGAAGTTTACCAGGTAGGCTCATTTACAACTGCGACCTGGCCAAGATAAAGCAAAAAAAACAACAACAAAAAAACAACACAGATTTACGCATGGGATAAACAAACATACAGACATTAACACAATAGAAAAATATATGTACAGTGTGTGCAAATGTTGTAAGATTATAGAGATATGGCAATAAATAGGCCATAGTGGCAAAATAATTACAAATTTAGCATTAACACTGGAGTGATAGATGTGTAGATGATGATGTGCAAGTAGAGATACTGGGGTGCAAAAGAGCAACAACAAAAAAATAACAATATGGGGATGAGGTAGTTGGGCAATAACAACTAGTTTTCCCCTCCCCAGTCAGACCACTCCCAGACAGTCCTAGAAAAGTTATTGCTTGAGAAATTGGTCTTTACTAAAAAGCCTTTTTTTGCATTTTAATTGAGGTACACTGTAAGATACTTAATTGTCACACAGAAATTACTTGATATTGACATAAAAACAACTGCATTGGACCTTTAAACTGGAGTTGGAAACTTAAAAAAAAAATGGAACCTTTATTTAAGTAGGCAAGTCTGTTAAGAACAAATTCCTATTTACATTGACAGCCTTCCCCGGCCAATCCCTCCCCTAACCCGGACAGTTGTGCACCACACTATGGGACTCCCGATCACAGACAGTTGTGATGCAACCCAGGATTGAACCAGGGTCTGTAGTGACACCTCTAGCACTGAGATGTAGTGCCTTAGACTGCTGCGCCACTCAGGAGCCTTGCACTAGTGTTGCCAACTTTTCAAATACTTTGCACTAGTTTTACAAAGTATGTCCTGTGGTAAAATCTATTCTATATTATTTATTTTATGTTAATGTAGCTAGAGTTGCTACTGACCTGAAATACCAGAACATTTTAAAATTCAACTCCGAACTTCTAGAAAACCAAACCTCTGTTATGCTAGAATATCTCTGTCCAAATGCATTCAGGTTTTTAAACAGACTGCTGGGGGCCAAATGTGGACTGTGAGGGAGAGGAGACAAGAGGAATCAAAAGGGATTCTGCTGAGACAAAG
This sequence comes from Salvelinus sp. IW2-2015, assembly GCF_002910315.2. NCBI lineage: Eukaryota > Metazoa > Chordata > Actinopteri > Salmoniformes > Salmonidae > Salvelinus > Salvelinus sp. IW2-2015. The sequence goes on from NC_036853.1 coordinate 12,652,065, forward strand.
CAGCACAGACACAGCAGCATGGAAATGAATCAGGACAGCTCTTTATCTTATCAAGGAACAGGCATTATTGGGTAATATACCCTCTTCTCCCTTCTAACCGAAAGGTCTTGGAGAGGGAAAAGGAGAAACCAAGTTTTTGTTAAATATCTTAATGCTCAATTCAATTGCCAGGCAATTTAAATGCTAATTTGCAGGTTAGCCTATATCTACATGGACTCGTGGGTTATCAAGTGACAAATTGAAGAGATCTCCCTATGCTTCGTCAATCTGGGCTGTTTGTCCAATTAGACTGAGTGTCTATGGGTTTGGCAGTGTGATGATGGAGCACACCCCTCTCCTCTCCTCTCCTCTCCTCTCCTCTCCTCTCCTCTCCTCAGTAAGGAATGTTGAGTCCTGCTCTCCTCCCCTCACTCCCTCCACACAGTACATCTCCTGCTCTCCTCCCAGACATGTCATGAAGGAAATGGGGGATCTGCAGAGTAAACAGAACCTCTGACACTGTTTATCCACAACTCCAGAATAGGAAATGACAGTTAAGTTCCACGCCCCCCGCCCTTCAACCGCCCTATCAGAAGACAGCATTCCATGAGAAATTTCAGTCTGGAGCCAGAGGAGGTCACGGTATGCTTGAAAGGTGTGAGATAGAGGTCTTCTCTGCCTTACAGGATGATACACATGGAAATAATATATTTCTGATATCTGGAGGAGCAGACAGCAATCTAGTGGGATCAAGTCCCATGGAATGAACTGGAGCCGCTGCAGGCAGAGGAACGAGGAATGTTGAGTTGTGTTCCTGCTGCTGGAACAGGAAACAAACTTCTTCTTAGTCATGAGATTTCAGTCATGACCCCATTAAAACACAGCTTTAGAAAGCAGACCTGGGCTGTGCACAGTGCACATACAGGAACACTAACAGCAGGAAAAGGTGGGACACCATCCTGTACACCACTAATATCATCCACGCTCCATTGTTCCAAGGTTCTTTCAGGTCGACTCTGTTTCCTTAATCAGAGCTGTTGAGCCCCAGGGCACGATACTCAGGAAACCACAAGTAAAGTGAGAGAGATCGAGGATCTTAAGTTAACATTACAAATGGGAGTCATATGTACAGCTGCCTTGCCAACCATAACACCTGTTTATGAAGAATGTTCCTGAACGCTGTGTATTTCCCTGGCCTGGGTTGGTGGGCTCTCTGGCGTATCTCCCCACACCTTGGACCCTGGCAGCGACAGACCAGACCCAATCCATCCTACTGCCACCCACACACCTCTGTTACCCTGCTGAGTGCTACCCAGCATAAAGCATGTCTAACTGCACTCTATTATATGGATTTCTATTCTTCCACAATAGCAAGAGAACAGGATTCAGATTCAGAAAACTTGAATGTCCTCGGAGGCAATTCATTTTGCAGCAGTCCTTTTTTTTTTTATGCAAAGGATATTTACAAGCAAATAGGCAGGGTAAGTGCAGTTTCCTACTACAAGTGCTAAGTGCAATTAGTCCAACATTTGTTAAGTTGCAGAATTGCAATATAAAACAGTACTTGGCCCTATTTTGTTTTTAACCTTAGGTTGTCTGTACCTGCGGCCAGAGGGAAGGAGCTGGAATTCGGAGTGGAGTGGATGGGGAGAGTCAACCGCTATTTTATTCGTCTTCTGGAGAGGTAGAGAGATGGAGGGCTCTGCCCAGGTAGAGAGATGGAGGGCTCTGCCCAGGTAGAGAGATGGAGGGCTCTGCCCAGGTAGAGAGATGGAGGGCTCTGCCCAGGTAGAGAGATGGAGGGCTCTGCCCAGGTAGAGAGATGACAGTTCTTGCTGTTGCTGCCCATGATTTTCCCACAAGTCCTGACTATCTTGCCCAACCTATTTTTCTGTGCAACCTTGATATTCCCAAACCAGCAGGTCAAGCAGTAGGACAGAATGCTCTCAATGAACTATTTATTAAAGAGAACCATGATGATTAGATCAACAGTAAAAAAGTGCAGTTTCCGTAGGAAATATAGTCTCTGCTAGCATTTCTTAAAAATAGCGTCAGTACACTTGTTTTCAATGACTAGCCCAAGGTATTTGTACTCCTCCACTATTTCAATGGGCTCACCTTTTATCAGTGATGGTGTGTGCATGGTAGTGTTCCTTCCAAAGTCAATCACCATGTCCTTTGTTTTTTATGTATTTCATTTTAGATGGAAGGACTCACACCAGACAGTAACATCATTCAGAGCCGGTCCGTGCTTCGTCTCATCCCCTTCCAGAAGACTGACCAAAGCAGTGTGTCATCAGCATATTTGATCAGGTGGCGCCCTGGGAATCGGCTCCAGTAGCTGTCTGTATACAGTATGTATAGTACTGGTGAAAGAACAGTCCCCCGTGGGGATCCAACTGAAGTAGTGCACATCTCAGAGAGTGTGTTGCCAACTCGTACCTTCTGAGACCTATCAGTTAGGAAGTTGGTGATCCATGTGATAAGCATAGCATTAAGTCTCCTCTCAGTCTGTCCGAGAAGACCAACGGATTGATTGTGTTAAATGCGAACATGATACGCACATGGGTTTTACTGCCCTCCAAATGCATATTCACCAGATGTAAGAGCGAGAGGATGACATCATCTGTTCCTCTCTCTGACCGGTATGCACATTGGAGGGGGTCAAGAAGGTGTCTGGTGTTGATTATGTATGCCTTGATGATCTTTTCAAGAGATTTAATCAAGAGAGAGGTAAGAGCGACAGGTCTGTAGTCATTTGATGCAATTGGATGAGAGATTTTTGGGACAGTACATTTTTTTCCATAGAAATGGAATTTCCAATGTATCCAGGGACCGCTGGAAGAGAGAGCAGAAGACAAGGAGAGGGGAGGGCAAGAATGAATGAGCAGAGACAAAGTCAGCATACTCAGTAAACAGAGGAATAGCATGATAGAGGGATGGAGAGACAGAGGAGAGTAGGGCCCTAAGCGGCAAGATGCTGTAACGCCTCTCCGCCCCAAATCTTGGGGCTTCATTCTGTCTCTCACATCACTCAGTCCTTCCACAGCACAACATGTTCATTTGCATTCAGCACAGTCCACATAACTGTCAGGGAACAAATGTACTGGGCTGCAGGGAGGCAGCGCAACACACTGTCTGGTAAGTGAAGAGATTTGGGCCAGAGGAGCAGTCTGATAGGCTGATTAGGACAGCTGAGGCCTCTGGGAAAGTACAAGCAGGCCTGGGAGGGCCATGTTTTCCTATAGTCATTTGAAAATAATAACATTGCAATCATTGATAGCTTTCTTATCATGCGTTTTCTCTGTCAACCTTATTTGCTATCTCTCTGTATTTTCACAAATGCAATGAACTGATGCACATGTTTGCACAGTGACCAGACAATCTGTGACTGGAGCGAGGACATCAGTAATAGCCTGATAGCTGGATCTGATTGTGCTTCAGTTAACTCCTCTTTCATTCCAAGAAACGACGGAGTTGGCTAAAGCTCCACCAGATCTGGTGATTGGCTATCAGGCCACATCAGTTAGCACACTCATAGAAAAAAAGGTGCTATCTAGAACCTAAAAGGGTTATTTGTCTCTCCCCATAGGATAACCCTTTGAAGAAGCTTTTTTGGTTCCAGGTAGAACCCTTTTGGTTCCAGGTAGAATCTTATTGGGTTCCATGTAAAACCCTTTCGCCGGAGGGATCTACATGGAACCCAAACGAGTTCTACCTGAAACCAGAAAGGGTTCTACCTGGAACCAAAAAGGGTTATCCTATGGTGACAGCCGAAGAACCCCTTGGGAACCCTTTTTTCTAAGAGTGTAGTAGCAAAGACAGACTCCGGCCATGGGCACTGGCTTCCTCCCTGAGCACCGTTGCTGATCTGTGATGTCTCTTGCCTGTGCAAACACTTCATAAAGGACTATATTAAAAAGTGCAAACACTCACGCCCTGTCAACCACCATGGTTGGCGAGGCTGAGGAGGAGAGCGAAGCTGAAGGGCTCTCTACAGCCCTTTCCTTACAGCAGGAGATGGCTGAGCCATCAGCAGATGCTCCTCTGCATTTACAGGGGGACAGAAGTTAAATTAAAAAGTTCAGAGAGGCCGCAGCTCTGCAGTCTGCAGTATGTTTCTCCTCCAGTGATGAATGTGGCATTGGTTAACGCTGTGAGAGAAAAGGCTATAAACTAATTCACGCCGGCTCTCTGCAGTAAGCAGCCATGTGTCCGGGAGGGAAGACACAATGTGTTTTTAAAGAGCTGGACTCTGCGAGCCCAGTGACAGAGGTGAGCTGTAAAGACCTGAGTAGAATGTAAGCTCAGTAGATCTCATTATCCAACCACACAATGTACAGTACATTTCCTTTGCGGAGTGGTTTGGTTTGTTGGGCCACTTGACAGTGCAGGAACAGTACTCCTCAAGCAGTATGGAAATCAGGCCATTCAAGTGCCATGACAAGTCCTTCTTTGTGCTCTTTTTCACTCAGTGTATGCCTACAGTGACAGCAATTAAGGGCACAGCACACTCTTATATTGAATACTGCATTGTTGGGAAGGGCTTAATAATAATAATAATAATTTGGGGGGTGCTTATATTTGTTCTGTTACACACAAGTGTGTAATGGAAATGTGTCTTTTGCATATCCAAACTCCCCCTGGAGTGGGATCATGCCCAGGGTCACCATTGTCCAGCGCTGCTGGAGTAATTGGGGTTAACCCTAGAGTCGATGTCTGAGCCTCTCATTAGCATGATCAAGCAGTTTTTTGCATGGTCTGTATCTCAATCCACCGCATCCGCCAATGTCGGCTTTCCGCATTTGCAGTGGAAGATGGCAGAGCTACAGCGCTGTTTGTCAGAACAGGAGACATCCCAAAAATATGTCTTCTCACGAAAACGTCTGAGGCATCCCAATGGTTTAGACTACAAACTATGGACTACAAACCCCTCTATGGAAAGATGAGACTCTCACGAACACGATGTTGTTCTCTGCTTTGCTCTACATCCCCCACCACTGTCACAGGACTCGTCTGAAGGTAACCTGGTACCGGGTCGAAAAATGTATGGAAGCGAATGGGGTATTTCCATGTCAGGTGTACAGATAATTCCGTATACCAAAACATACTTGCTTTTGACTTAGTACATGTCACGCCCTGATCTGTTTCACCTGTCCTTGTGCTTGTCGCCACCCCCTCCAGGTGTCGCTTATTATTCCCGGTGTATTTATCCCTGTGTTTCCTGTCTCTCTGTGCCAGTTTGTCTTGTTTGTCAAGTCAACCAGTGTTTTTGTGTCTTAGCTCCTGCTTTTTCCAGTCTCTCTTTTCTCGCCCTCCTGGTTTTGACCCTTGCCTGTCCTGACTCTGAGCCCGCCTGCCTGACCACTCTGCCTACCCCTGACCTCGAGCCTGCCTATCGTCTTGTACCGTTTGGACTCTGACCTGGTTTATGAACTCTTGCCTGTACCCGACCTGCCTTTTGCCTACCCCTTTTGCTATAATAAATATCGGAGCTCAACCATCTGCCTTCTGTGTCTGCATTTGGGTCTTGCCTTGTGCCCTTATAGTACAAAAATATCTGTATTTTAATGTATAAATCTGTTATTCAGTGTGTTTCTATGGGCTAATAGCAGTAAGGCCAAATGCAATGTTTTATCCCCAAAGAATTTTGATACCTATAGGAGTCCTAAAATTCCAAATCAAATAGCTAAATGATCCTTGGTAGGACCATCTTAAAACAATTACATATGTTAGCTTAGTAGACACCTAGCCGGTATTCAAACTTTTTCAGCGGGGAACCCATTTCTTTCTCCTGAATTTCTGGTGACCCCACCACACCCCTAATAACACAACCTCGGTACTGTCACGATCGTGTGTAGGAGAGACGGACCAAAACGCAGCATGAGGAAAATAAGCCATCTTCTTTTAATTAAATGAACGAAGATGAACATRAAACGAAAACACTATACAAACAAACAAAACAACAAATGATCGTGAAGCTAAATAACGCAAGTGCACAGACAAGCAACAAACGTTAAACAAGACAACTACCCACAAAAGCCTACTGCCTATGGCTACCTTAAATATGGCTCCCAATCAGAGACAAATGAATGACAGCTGTCTCTGATTGAGACCCAATCTAGGCAGCCATAGACATAACTAGACAACCTCACAATTATCTATCCCATACACAATACAACACCCATAGACTAAACAAAACACACACAACATACAATGCCCACCCCAACTCACGCCCTGACCAACTAAACATAATCAAAATAACATAAAAATAGGTCAGGAACGTGACAGGTACATCATTTATTTTGCTTTAAATAACCTTTTATTTATTTGATTTTTCAAGCTTTCTCAAAAACATTTGTATATTGTCCCATACAATAATCTGTACTCTTAATTTTTGTATTTTATTATTTTGGCAACCCCACTGCAATATTACCAACTTTTGGCTCAGGGATTCAAACCAGTGACCTTTCAGTTAGTGGCCCAACACTCTTATTTGAGGCTATACCTGCCACCCCTATAAGTAAAGCATTTCACTGTACTTGTGCATGAGACAAATAAAACTTGAAACATGAATAGAGGTGAATGAAAGCTGTTGCTAACTAACTAACACACACACACACACACACACACACACACACACACACACACACACACACACACACACACACACACACACACACACACACTCCACTAACTACTCCGCACCCCTCACCTAAACCACTACTTCCGTTTGCCAGCCCCACTACTCACTTCTGATTGCATGAGGAAATGACATTTCTGATTAAGATTTTTGTGTAAAGCTAATGGGTTCTGCTCATTGAAGTGGCTGACCCTGGCTGGCCCTGCTCAGTGCCTGGGGAAGTGCGTGAGCAGGAACAATGCAGCCCTGCTGTGACAGAGTGGGTTAAGGACCAGGGTAAATACTGTAACCCACTGTCTGTCCAGCATCCCACACAATCACAGGAACACTCTCACAAACACTCCTTTAACTGTGAGTGCCTGGCCAAAGTGCTCAGGTACAAAGTGTTGGAACAGCCCTCTGATGTCTATCAGTCCATCGAATAATGTTGCAGGTCAGCACCAAAGAAATACACTACAGATGTCTTATGATATGGTAATGTATTCATTCTGAATACTCATATGCACGGTTCTGAGCTGTGGAATCAGTGCTTCTAAGACTTCCTGTATGAGTACAGGAACCCCAGGCATGCGACATCCATATCATCTCCTTCATCATCTCATTAGCTAATCCCTGTATCATTAGCTTCACCTCCACTCAGAGCACAGGCAGGTGACAGCCAGCTATTATGTTCCATCAGGGCAGCACTATGAACAACAATGGAGGATTTTTTTTAAAGGGCAATTTGCAGAGCAGAGTCTATGAGACCTTGTCTAATAAAGTAAATGTTTAGATAAGCAGAGCCAGAGCACAGTCACGCACGCAGGCGCTGAGCATTTTAGTGTGAAGACAATGGGCCAGTAGAACAGAAACTACTGAGGGAAGAGTAGGGTAGCAGAAATGGGCTGAACACACACAGGGTCGCCCACTCTATGTGCACTTGGCTAGTTGTCAGCCAGCATCATCATCATCATCAAAAAGTTTCTCACCACTCAAAGGGGACACGGCGCACTTTGTCTCCCAGACACTCCGGTCTGCGCTGAAGGAGAGCGCTAGACAGCAATGGGAGAGGACTGAGGGAGTTCTCATCAAACAACACCCCCTACCTCCTCTTCCCAAATCATGCCCACCACTAGCAGCTTTGAAAAAGTCAATTCACAGCAAATGAGGCACAGTAAAGCAGGCAGGGGTTCTTTTGGGACGGCGAGAACGTTAATCATTTCCACCAGCACTTTACAAGATCCCAGCATGCTCTGTCTGTTCAGTCCCCCGTGACGCTTATTTACCTACAGTCATCAACATCCTCCTGCCACGCTGCACATACACAGCACATGGAGTGGCGCACACACACAGAGCCAGCCTAAATCCACAGTCAGTCGACATTGAATTCACGGTATGCACAAATGCCCACAAATGATAGAAAATGTGCTATATCAGATGAAAAGAGGACATGTATCACGGACAGAGGTTACATAAATGGAGTAATTTATCGGCTGATGTATCATAATTATCATACTTCAGAAACAAAGGAAGATGTAATACTGAAATCAGCATCACCTCCTCACACTAGATAAGATGCCTACTTTTAACATCCTTTGTTGCTGATGGAAGAGCAAATAGCCTGAACTAACTTGGAGTCCCTCTCTCTGGTGGAGGAGAGGAGTGGGCGTGAGAGTTTCCCCTATTCCTGTTTATCACTCTGGTGAATCAGTGTAATTTTTTTGGTTAATTAACTAACTGGTGTCTCCAGGGCTTGTCTGTGCTCCACTTGTGCCAAAACTCTATCAAGCCACCGAGCGACTTTAACTTTAGAGACTGCTGCTGGTCTCAAAATACTTTGTAAAACAACAGGAGGGGAACTACACACACACACACACACACACACACACACACACACACACACACACACACACACACACACACACCACACACACACACACACACACACACACACACACACACACACACACACAACCATGAACAGACATGCACGCACAGATACATGTACATCCCAGTACAAACGCTCTACCTCTTCCCCTCTCTCACTTTCTGACATTGTGTCATTGTTCCTCCCTCTCTGCCATGTCATTAGGGTTGGGTTGGTTGCGCTGGTGTCTTGCTGCCATGGACACTGCTGCAGTAACTAGCTGTTATTCGCTATATTAGCTTTTTTCTGATATCCCACCACCACCCCATCCTCCACCTGTCTGCATTCTGGGTTTTTCTTCCTGCGGGGGATTGGTATAGCATACCGTGCTCACTACCTGTAGTTAGTTTATCATCTTTATTACGCTTCGCTCTGATGGTGAACTACCCTGAAGGAGAACAGGTTAACACCAAGACATTACAATGTTCATCTTTTATAATAAATGGTTAAACGTTCACGTGGTGTTTCCTTTCTGAACTGACTTTTGTAATCAGATTACATGTAACTCATGTAATCAGTTGTTCCCAAAATCTGCGTGCCATTGTCTCCCACACAGTTTATCCCCTACTTCCTCAAAGCATCATTCTGGTTGTGCTGATGCATGGTGGTCCAACAGAGCTCCAACCAACTTCCACTGTTCCATTTCAAACCCTCACTCTAGGATTGTTTATTCCTTACCTTCCTGGCGTGCAGTACACGGCCTCCTTTCAAACTCCCTTATGCCCAGGGCCTCCAAAAAGCTAAACTAATCCATACAGCAGAATAATAATTCATAATAGATCAAGAATGTAATTCCATACGTATGCATATATTTCATATCAATATTAATATCATCAAAGTTTTTCTCATAATAGTAGAAACAAGTGTCATTAATCACCCACGGAATGGTCGATAATAATGGACTATACCACACTGACAGAGTTCCCATGCATTATTTCACGTGATATGATTACAAATGTGACTTTCATTGAAATCAAGCTGTAGCAAGGAGGTGCTTTCATAGCGGAGCAGAGAAAATAAAAATAAAGAGGATTTAATTTTAACAGCAAAATGACCTAAATTAACACATTTCTTTATTAACACATTTCTTTATTAAAAAGGCAGGTGCTGCTGATAATACTCCCACTGTCGCCAAGGCAGAGGTAGTGGACTTATATGTAGCCCATGTATCTGATGCTGTCTGGTCAAAAGAGTGTATGGCATGTCGTACTCTTTTTGTCCAGACAGCATCAGATACATGGGCTACATATAGTTAGACAGAGGGGCGCTGTTTTGCACTGTTCGGATCCTGGAATTATTTTGGATAAATGTACTTTTTTTTTTTTTCAAGTGATTTATTTGCCAATCAGATGAAAACATAATGACTGCTTGTGTTCATAGCACATTAAGAGATAATACATTTTAGCAAGCGCGTGCACAGACTCTGCCTGGGGCCTCCAAATCACAAAGTTTGCCCCTGCTTATGCCACAGTGGAAGAAATTCTGGAGATGTCTCAACATCGCCCTGCCTGTCCTGACCAATCCATTAGAGGCTCACAGGCAGAACACTACAGAGGAACTGGCTCCCTGGCATGGCCACAGGCTAATCCCCTGGGCCTGGGTCAGCCTCAGACAGCTGGACTGGAAACAAACACACACACACATTAGGTGAAGCCCCGTATGATGAAATTCTGTTCAATTTATGAGCTGAACGCAGTGAAAGACTTAAGTGAAACTCCATCTGAAACACTGTCCTGGTTATTTATGCATGTTCATGAATGTTGCATTTTATCTAATGAAACCTATAGTGGGTGGTATCTGTAACAAAAGGCCTACAAGTTTAAGATATTATATGCTACCCCAGGATACCCATTACGGGTGGTAAATATAGAAACAAGGTAGCTATATTCACGTCAGGGGATTTTAGCGAAACAAGTTTGCTATATTCACGTCAGGGGATTTTAGCGAAACAAGTTTGCTATATTCACGTCAGGTCNTTGCTATATTCACGTCAGGGGATTTTAGCGAAACAAGGTTGCTATATTCACATCAGGGGAATTTAGCTAAAAGTGTCAGCCTATTTGCAACACACCTCCTTGTTATTGTATTTCCAGTTTCATTTTTGTGTGTTGCACCTGCATTCAGTAGCGTCTATGAATCACATGATTATGAAGGCATAAATGTATGAAAGTGTGTATTCTTATTTTAAATATTTAGTTCTGTCCTCGTGATGTACTTGTCTATTAATGTTATGTATTATGTCATGTTTTGTGTTTTGTGTGGACCCCAGGAAGAGTAGCTGCTGCTTTTGGCAGTAGCTAATGTGGCTCCTAATAAAATACTAATACTAGTAACACACACGCGCATGCGCACACGCACACTTACACACTCTTACACACTCCACTCAAAGAGACACAGCACAGGGCCGTCCCCAGGTCCCCTTGGAGAGACTTTGAGTAGCTCGCTCGGCCACTTGCCTTCTGAGTTAACACAGTTAACACAGTTAACACTGTACCAGGGTGGAGGCCTTTACACCTCTCATTCACAGATATTGACCTGTGTGCTCCTCTTGGCGTGGCTGACTCTGTTGACGCAATCAATATACAGTACCAGTCAAAAGTTTGGACACACCAACTCATTCAAGGGTTTTTCTTTATTTTTTACTATTTTCTACATTGTAGAATAATTGTAGAATTTCTACATTGTAGAATAATAGTGAAGACATCAAAACTACGAAATAACACATATGGAATCATGCAGTAACCCAAAAAGTGTTAAACAAATTAAAATATATTTTAGATTCTTCAAAGTAGCCACCCTATGCTTTGATGACAGCTTTGCACACTCTTGGCGTTCTCTCAACCAGCTTCATGTGGAATGCTTTTCCAAAAGTCTTGAAGGAGTTCCCACATGCTGAGCACTTGTTGGCTGCTTTTTCTTCACTCTGCGGTCCAACTCATCCCAAACCATCGCAATTGGGTTGAGGTCAGGTGATTGTGGAGGCCAGGTCATCTGATGCAGCACTCCATCACTCTCCTTCTTGGTGAAATAGCCCTTACACAGCCTGGAGTGTGTTGGGTCATTGTCCTGTTGAAAAACAAATGATATTCCCACAAAATGCAAACCAGAAGGGATGGCATATCGCTGAAGAATGCTGTGGTAGCCATGCTGGTTACGTGTGGCTTGAATTTTAAAATAAATCACCAATAGTGTCACCAGCAAAGCACCCCCACACCATCACACCTCCTCCTCCATGTTTCACATTGGGAACTACCCATGCAGAGATCATCCGTTCACTTACTCTGTGTCTCACAAAGACACGTCAGTTCGAACCAAAAATCTCAAATTTGGACTCATCAGACCAAAGGACAGATATTCACTGGTCTAATGTCCATTGCATGTGTTTATCGGCCCAAGCAAGTCTCTTCTTATTATTGGTGTCCTTTAGTAGTGGTTTCTTTGCAGCAATTCGACCATGAAGGCCTGATTCATGCAGTCTCCTCTGAACAGTTGATGTTGAGATGTGTCTGTTACTTGAACTCTGTGAAGCCTTTATTTGGGCTGCAATCTGGGGTGTAGTTAACTCTAATGAACTTATCCTCTGCAGCAGAGGTAACTCTGGGTCTTCCATTCCTGTGGCGGTCTTCATGAGAGCCAGTTTCATCATAGCGCTTGATGGTTTTTGCGACTGCACCTGAAGAAACTTTCAAAGTTCTTGAAATGTTCCATATTGACACCATCATGTCTTAAAGTAATGGTGGACTGTCATTTCTCATTTCTTATTTGAGCTGTTCTTGCCATAATATGGACTTGGTATTTTACCAAATAGGGCTATCTTCTGTATGCCACCCCTACCTTGTCACAACATAACTGATTGGCTCAAACACATTAAGAAGGAAACGTTTAACAAGGCACACCTGTTAATTGAAATGCATTCCAGGTGACTACCTCATGAAGCTGGTTGAGAGAATGTGTGTGCAAAGCTGTCATCAAGGCAAAGGATGGCTACTTTAAAGAATCTCAAATATAACATATATTTTTAATTTGTTTAACGCTATTTTGGTTACTACATGATTCCATATGTCTTATTTCATAGTTTGGAAGTCTTCACTATTATTCTACAATTTAGAAAATAGTAAAAATAAAGAAAAACCCTGGAATTAGTAGGTGTGTCCAAACTTTTGACTGGTACTGTATATTGGCAGTGATACTAGGCCTGGTTTGGGATGAGGTTCTTCTGGCTGTCTGGGCTATTCTGTCCAGGTTATCTGTCTATCTAGGTCTTGCCATGGGCACTGAGCCTTCCATAGGAGTGGTTCTATTATAGCCCAGTAACAGAGCCTGGCCGTATTTCACATGCTGACACCCACCATTACATTAGGAGGGATGGTGGGGGTTGAGGGGGTTCCTGTACTGGTTGAAAAGATGCATTTGGATCTCTATATTAACCAGCCCTGCCAATGGCTAGGGGATTGGGCTGTGCTCTATATCAAGGGGCTCTTATAAAATACACTGTAACACGTGATACAATAGACAGTCCCAGACCAATTTTCCAAGCTATTCTGAGGGGAACAAACGAAAGCACTTCCTGAAATAACAGGCTATTTACGTTGTGTTCCGGTTGTAATGAAATATATAAACCGCTGTTGCTCGTGCGACGTGATTGCTCTGTGGTTTTTCTGTTTTCCTTTCTGTTGTCCTCCTCTCTCCTCACTCTCGGAAGTCTGTCTGCATTTTAAACAGCCGTGCATCTCACTAATTATCATAAAATTGCTTACTTAAAGTGTTATGTTTATGACGTTCCCTCTTTTCTTCTGTGGTATCACTTACCAGCACGAAGTAAGTAGTGAAACAACCTTGTTTGTTTTTCTGGGTAAGACACCTTTGTTGACAGCCTAATGTTGCACCATCCTCCTCCCTAATGCACAAAAAACAATGAACACAACCAACACAACACTCATATTAATTCTTAAATACACTCTCACTCAACTTCGAGAGCTATAACCAACCCCACTGCAGCACAACCTGCTTGGCACATTGGCACATACAGGATGGGTGTATGCTAAGAGATAGTGGGCCAGAAAACTCATTTATAGACTTCTTCATATGCACGTTTTACGTCCAAGTCAGGAGAAGGGTTTATTACACTATATTAAAAGAACTATCAGAATAACAGCAAAAATACTTTTCTGATAACCCTAGAAAGCTCAAAGCAGAGAAGGCAGTCTTTACCATCACACCCCCTAAAACACGCTAGACTGAATTCTCTAATTGAGGATATGTATTGTTCTTCAGTATAAAAGATTGATGTAGAGATACTGTGGCTATAAGACACAGGTGACTCAACCGCGAGTGGGCATTCTCATTTTCAAGTTGGTTACGTTGGTTGGTGGGCCTGCCTGCCGGCTGGCTCCTGACTGGGTTTGAGTGTATAATAATTTACATTAATGAGTATGTTAATGGGATGCAGAGGAATTACTCTGGGTCCGTAGGGTTGGGTCCCAGGGCCCTGAAGAAAACTGGCTGGCTGGCAACTCTGTAAGGCTTACAATAACCATGCCATGGGTTTTACTTCCCGGCGACGCCTCTCAACAATAACAAATACTGTGGTCACAACAATAACTAATACTGTGTATACACAGACAGTCGTACAGACAGGCGTACAGACAGACAGACTAAATAACAATATCTGCCTGTGAAAACTAGTTTGACATGTCCAATATCAGCCTGATTGGAATCATGCTCTCCAATAAGGCTGGGAGGGAGGGAGAACTGAGACTGGGTTTACAAACCATCAACTATTTCTAGGGCGGGATCCCCCAAAATACACCCTACTCTCATAGGGTTTAGTCAGGGAGAATGAATGTGAGCAGTTCAACAAAGTGCACCAAGTAGCAAAGCATGCATGGCTTTAAGATGTATTTCCACAGCAGGAGTTTAAGCTTACAGCAACACTCTCCCATGGGACAATATCACACAAACGCTATTAAGGCCTTTTCTGTGGCCGAATATGTTTTGTTGCTGAGCTGTGTGTGTGTGTGTGCGCATGTTTGTGTGGCTGTGCTCAGCGTCTCCTTGGTAGTAGTAATGGCCTCTGGTTGGGCTCCCTGTCTTGCTGCTGTGAATGGAGGCAGAGATAAAGTGGGTCGGGGACTCTGTCGGGAGCTAATAAGCCACATACTGTGACAGACTTACGCCCATCAGCCACTGGGAGAGAAGAACCTCACACCCCAGCAACTCATTAATGCAACTTAGCACCAGTGATGGACAAGCAAGGTAGGGCACAGTGCTGCAGAGCAGTGAGGGGTAGTCCATAGTGTCCACCTCACCCATGCCAATGTAACAGGATTGGTTATGTTTCCACTTGCCTCTAAAGAAAGGTGTACTCAATGTTCAAGCATTCTTATTGGTTGATTCAACTCTGATGACAATAAGGCATGTTGTGATTGGCCCCGCATGCAGATAGGGGGAGATCGCGAACGTCAGGTCACCCCAGTATGAAAATGTGATGCAAGGGGTAGGTCACGTTCTGAATACTGTTTTCTATTTTCTATTTTACAATGTGTACAAGTTTGCTGTACATTACTGATTTATACATGTGTGGGTATATCCTACCTGTTAGGGATTGAGGGGCTTTCTGGGATGTGCTTTGGCATATGATTGCTGTATATAAGAGTGTTAGCTAGCATACACCGATGTAACGGTCACATAAGCCCACTGCTAACACAGTTGTTTTCATACTACAGATTTGACCATCGACAGCCATCAACATCGTTAAGCCCTGCACAACTAACGTGCTGTTTCCTATTTAACAACATAATAAATAACGCTCAACTGGGACCACTGGCTGGGGCGATTTATTTGAACTAAACACAACGCAAGGAGAGTACAATTTACATCTGTTACACCAGGCCATGTAGAGCTGACTGAGCCCCTGGCTGGCAAATGGGCAGAGACATGAGACACGATGGTGGTAGGCCTGATCACAGACGGCGATGGGACAGCCTATAAGGAGGAGGTCAGAGACCTGGCAGCGTGGTGCAGAAGCTGACCGTGGACAACAGGAAACGGAGGGCCGAGCACGCCCCCATCCACATCGATGGGGCTGTAGTGGAGTGGGTCGAGAGCTTTAAGTTCCTCCGTGCCGACATCACTAAGGATCTATCATAGTCCACACACACCAACACAGTCGAGGGCACGACAATGACTCTTCCCCCTTAGGATGATTTGACATTGGTCCTCAGATCCTCAAAAAGTTCTACAGCTGCACCATTGAGAGCATCTTGACTGGCTACATCACCGCTTGATATGGCAACTGCTTCGCATCCGACCGCAAGGCACTACAGTACATCACTGGGGCCGAGCTCGCTACCATCCAGGACCTCTATACCAGGTGGTGTCAGAGGAAGGGCATGAGACTGCTAAATATTTAAATATACTGAACAAAAATATAAACGCAACATGCAACAATTTCAAAGATTTTACTGAGTTACAGTTCATTTAAGGAAATCAGTCAATTAAAATAAATAAATTAGGACCTAATCTATGGATTTCACATGACTGGGCAGGGGCGCAGCCTTGGGTGTGCCTGGGAGGGCATAGGCCCCCCCACTTGGGAGCCAGGCCCACCCACTGGGGAGCCCACAAAAGGGCTTTATTTCAGACAGAAATACTCCACATACTTCATCAGCTGTCCAGGTGGCTGGTCTTAGACGATGTCACGCCCTGACCCCTAGTTATCTATGTTTTCTGTATTATTTTGGTCAGGTCAGGGTGTGACGAGGGTGGGTATGCGTGTTTTTGTATTGTCTAGGGGTTTTGTATGTCATGGGGTGTTTGTAAGTCTAGGCATATTGTAGGTCTATGGTGGCCTGAATTGGTTCCCAATCAGAGGCAGTTGTTTATCGTTGTCTCTGATTGGGGATCCTATTTAGGTTGCCATTTTCCCTTTTGGTTTGGTGGGTTCTTGTCTATGTGTAGTTGCCTGTCAGCACTCGTTTTGTATAGCTTCACGATCGTTTTGTTACTTTGTAGTTTGTTCAGTGTTCTTTCTTCATTAAAAGAAGAATGTATGCATATCATGCTGCGCCTTGGTCTCCTCATTACGACGGACGTGACAGACGATCCCGCAGGTGAAGAAGCCGGATGTGGAGGTCCTGGGCTGGCATGGTTACACGTGGTCTGCAGTTATGAGGCCGATTGGACGTATTTCCAAATTCTCTAAAACAATGTTGGAGGCAGTTTATGGTAGAGAAATGAACATTCAATTCTCTGGCAACAGCTCTGGTCGACATTCCTGCAGTCAGCATGCCAATTGCACAATCCTTCAAAATGTGAGACATCTTTGGCATTGTGTTGTGTGACAAAACTTCACATTTTAGAGTGGCCTTTTATTGTCCCCAGCACAAGGTACACCTGCGTAATGATCATGCTGTTCAATCAGCTTCTTGATAATCCACACCTGCCAGGTGGATGGATTATCTTGGCAAAGAGGGATTTGCTCACTAACAGGGATGTAAGCAAATCAAATTAAAGCAAAAACTATTTGAAAAATATGTTTTTTGTGCGTATGGAACATTTCTTGGATCTTTTATTTCAGCTCATGAAACACGAAACCAACATTTTCTATGTTCCGTTTATATTTTTGTTCAGTATAGTTAATAAAATAGCTATCCGGATGATCTGCGTTGACCCTTTTTGTACAAACCTTTTGACTCATCACAGACGCTGCTGCTACTGTTTACTATCTGTCACTTTACTCCTAGTTACATATCTACCTCAATTACCTCGTACCCCTGTACATCCCCTCAGTACTGTAACTCCTTGTATATAGCCAAGTTATTGCTAGTCATTGTCAAATCAAATTTTATTGGTCACATACACATGGTTAGCAGATGTTAATGCGAGAGTAGCGAAATGCTTGTGCTTCTAGTTCCGACCGTGCAGTAATATCTAACAAGTAACCTAACAATAAAACAAAACACTGCGTAGTTTCCGTGTATATATTATTATTATTACGTGTTTTACTTTTCTATTACTTCTCTATTTTCTTTCTCTCTGCATTGTTGGGAAGGGCCCGTAAGTAAGCGTTTCACTGTTAGTCCACACCTGTTGTTTATGAAGCATGTGATGAATACAATTTGATTTGATGCCACACTGATCAGAGTGTGACTCATTAACATCCACACTAATGAAGAGCCTGGAGTGAGACACTAGGGCACAGATGAGGCTCTTGAGACACACACATAAACTGTTTTAACACGAACGCACAGACAAACACACACACGCCCAGCCTGCTTGGTTGAGCACTGCTGTTGGACGTCTGGCACTTCTTCTCAGTCTGAGGAGTGACACACTGTCTCATTTGAGATGAAAAAACAGAAAGGGATTATCCGATGAGAAAAGAACGCACCTCCATCGACAGCGGAGCAGACAAAGACTCTGATGTACACTCTTCATGTGAACAAAAAGCGTCTCCGCAGCTGCTTGAGCCTGGATGCTGCGTCAACTCTCTAGGAAGAGGTCTGCACAGCCACACCATTAATTACTTCTTATCAGCAACAGGGAACATGCATAACAATGCAGCCAACGCACAGCCTAGTGGCCAGTGAAATACAACAGAATAGATTCCAGGCAACATAATCAGCTTTTCCACTTTCCTTGCTGCGAATGTGACAAAGGCTAAGTGACAAGTATATAAATATATAAAGGTGTCTGTTGGGCGGGCGGCGGTCCCCGGCCAGCCAGTCATCAAGTCAGGCAGCCATTAGGAGAATGTGGATGCGGTGCTGGACTCAGTGTGAAGCTGGGGCTGCGCTGGAATAATGGAGGAGTGTTATTATATTAATGAAGGGCACTACACAGCTGCCGACGCAGGGGTTTGCATGGACTTTTCTTCTCAGCACTTGGCTGATGGCTGATTAAGATCTGCCAGCCAAATCTCCCCAACACCTCGCCTGCTGATGCAGAGACAGGACGACTGTCACATGAACCCCCCCCCCACACACACACACACACGCCTACGCACACACATCCATCCTCAAGCCCTGCACCCTTATCCCCCTCATCCTCTGGACTCCTCTGTTAGCATAAGTCCACTCCCAAAACAAAACTGCATGTGTGGAAACCATGGAGACACCAATGGGAGACTAGGAGGCAGAGATAAAGAGGTGGGATCAGCCTGCGTTCCATACAGCCAGCTGGTAAATGTCCCCAAGACAGTAAATTAACCATCTGATTAGGATTTGAAACACAGTCAAGTAAATACACACAAGGCATCCACTTAACAAGAGATTTGCCAATAAAATGTTAACTTGCCAACAGTCACTACATCTGCTATAGAAAACAGATCAACGCCTGTGTTATTGAGTGTGTCATTTTTACAACATGACTTATTTTGGTTTTAGCTTCTGTCTTAACATTGATGTACTGTACGTTACTATCAAAGCATGTTACTATATCAACTGTACAATATTCCATTTTTAAAAAAGGGCTAAATGTTTCGCCTGGACGTTTCCAAGGTCACACATGGTGTGAGAGAGGGAGAATGAAAGGGGAAGAGAGAGAGAAACAGAGAGAGAGAGTCGACAGGGGGAGAATAATTGGCCCAGCTGTCCTGAGGGCCTTATCGTATAGGAGGGGACAGAAATCTGAACTAAGGATCAACACTGAACTCCCGAGCTGTCCCTCTTTAAGGCCCTGAGCCCTGTGGAGCTTCAAAGCCACTTTGTAGTGTCCGCTAATGGTGCCGATGACAGCAGCAGCGAGAAGCACCGAGTGGGTGAAATGTCCAGGCCAAAAAATACAAGTAGCAGAGGGAGGAACACTCCTGTCCAACGGCCATAAAAACCCGTCCTAAAATGACTGCCATATTTAACATTTGGCAGGAATAGCACTCTCCAGTGTTACTTAAACTAAGCACTCAACACCGGGGCAGTACAATTATATACACTCTGGCCGAGATTCATCAATCATTTTATTTGATTTAACCTTTATTTAACTAGGCAAGTCAGCAAAGAGAAGAGTTCCAAAACAGTTTGATTCCCTGAAAGCCAGGAGTATGCTGAGTGGAACAGGGCGGTTAAGAATGTTTACCTTTACATATTTCTATGATGATTGGGCTATTCTTCCCTGGTGCCAGCATGTACTCACAATTTCCACACCATCATAATATTAGATTTTTTTGTTGCTACTCTTCTTTTGTGGCTATTCTTCAGTTGCGTGAACATGGAAAAACTCTGTCATTGCCTTGCCGTGCCCTTGTTACCCCATCCTTAGCATTTCAGGGAACATGAAGTTATGACAAGCTACAGGCTACAGGCCTGTGAGAGCTGGATTCTCAGGCACTTCAGCCTGGCCTGATTATTGCTTTAGTTTAGACTCAGGGATCGAGTTTCCTTGGCTACTGCAATGGCTAAGAGAGAGAGCAGGCCAGGACTGAAACAAAACAGAGGGGACAAGCTATGCTATTTATATGGAGCAAGCAGATAATTGTTTAAAAGGTTAGTCTACAAGCAAGGGACAAACAACAGAGAAATCTGGGAAGTGTTGCTGCATGCTACTGAAAAAAGCCAATTGTCTAGGCCTGTCACATGGCTGAGTGGCTGTCTGCCCAGGAGACCCACAGCTCCAGCCAATGGTCTCCCAGAATTAGCTGGTCATGCTCTAGCACTCACAGACCAACCATACAGCCATGTAATTACAAGGAGGAACGGGGCAATCACTGAAGTATTATGGTAATGCATACATTATATACAGACATATATATACACACACATAACCCTATACAGACACACACACACACACACACACACTAGTGATGGCAAAACACCAAGGCAATCGGCACACACACCAAACCACCAAGCGAAATTAAATGATGGCCAGAGCAAATCACCACTAAACTCCCATATAGAGAAATCGAGAAATGTCCAAAGCAGAGATCATTCCATGGCACAGTACCACCAACGTTGAAATACTGCCATCTAACTGAACTCACTCCCCATGCTGCAAAGTCAAACTTCTCAAGCTGAGTTATAGATGTTCCATTCTGACGATAAGAACTCCTCGAGCTGAACTGTTAGAGCTGAACTGCCGAACTTCAAACAACCGACCCTGATATGTGTATGTGAGTCAGACGGGCAAATGAGTGTGCCATACTTTGAGCAGAAAACCTTGGATGTGTCCATCTTACGGGCGCCAAGGGATTGGGCCAATGAACAGAGCGGAGGCGCGGTCAGAGCGGTGCTGGGGGCTGAGCTCTGATGTTTGCGGCAAAACAAGTCATTAAAGGGAGGAGGATGTGCATGAATATTCACATAGAGATCCACTGGCTAGAGAGCACATCAAGGAGAAAAAGCCCTACGCATTAAAACCCTGTCGGGCGGGCGGGTGGTACTGCTCTGAATGTCACTGCCAGTCAGCCCGCCCTCTCTCTAAGCGAGGCAGACAGTGAGCCATTTTGATTGTTCCACCAGCAGACCAGGGGGTGAAAAACATTTACATGCAAATACAGATGACCCTCTAGTTATGAGCAGGCATGTAGTCATGGGATTTCTGAATGCACACGAACAGCAAATAACCACATAGGAGACCAGCAAATAGTCCTCCACTACCACCCTGAAAGAGAAACTACAGTACACAACATCCTTTATTTCCAATAAAATACAGGAACTACAGTCTAGTGTATGTACAGTATATAGTATCCAATAAAAGGCAGATATGCGGTGCCTCATAAACAGATTAGCTGTTAAAGCGCCATAATCCTCTCTATCACATATAACATATTCTTTGAGTATGCAGAACACTCACCAATGTATTTTCTACCTACAACCAAACCCACTCATCTGGAAAGATTGTGTTAATAATAGTCATCAAACGTTCACAGTCAATTTCCACAATTATGTTGTCCACCAACGACCACCAGCTCTTCAATCCATAATGCTTAACTGCACGACTGGAGCTAATAGAGGATGGCAGGTGACAGATTGTGGCCTGTTAGAAGGGGGGATGTGGGGGTCTTGGATAGGGGAGACCCTGGCTCAGACTCTGGCCCTGACACGGGCCATGTGATGCTCTGATTGGAACCCACCTGCTGTCCTGAGACCTGTTGCCTCCAGATGGCCCCTGGGCCCCCCTTCCCTCCATCACACGTTCTCTATCCTTCCCTCATCATCCCCTCATCTCTGACTCAGGCCATGGCTCTCTGGCTGGCTCCACAGAGAGGGGGCAGAGCAGACGCTCAGCACAGCCAGACATCTTTGATTCCTCACACCAGAGATGCCGGCACCATACATTAATTGGTGCTTCGTGAACCGTTGATTTAGTGCTTTCGAGGGCCCACTTCATCAGAGTAAGCAGTCTACAGAGTCTATTATGCTTCTGCCCACCCAGTGTAATCCTGCTGGTCCTCCACTGCTACTGCATCTCTGCCCCCTGACACTGACCGTCATCCTCCTCCTCTCTCCATCTCTCCCTCCCCCTCCCTGGGTCTCTGTGAACATTACCTCACAGCTCGACTTCACCCATCACACAGTACACCCAGGCCTTGGCACCACTCCCTCCTCATGCCTAAGCCCCTCACCCTTCCCTCCCCTCAGTACAGTTTCTCTTCAGCCTGACTGCCTCACGCATGACTGGCTCCCCTCACAGAGTGCAGTAAGCCATTCATTTCTTCAAAGCGGAAAACAAGTGGCACTGTACATGAGAAAAATAAATACAGCAATACAGGCAGGCAGACAGAGAGAAACAGAATAGAACAGAATGGCCTGGTAATGAAGAGGACCACATTAGCTACTGGTAGACTACAGTATACTGAGAACAGAAGGAGGAGTCGCTAGGCTTAGAACGATAAACAAGCACAATCTCATCGTTTCTCAGCAAACAAGCAAAACAAGCAATTGAAGGATATAGTCTCTCTAAAACAAAGGCAGCCATAAATGAGGAGTATGATATCTGTGGGCCTAAAGGGCATACATCCACAGCCTCACACTGGGGTGGTGAAGTGTGACTCAATCACTCCCACTTCCTCCCCATCCAACAACAATGGTCTGTTAGTCAGCAACAACACAATGAGAAAGAGCCAAGTTGGCCAAATGGGAAAGATGAGGCATCTAAGGTATAAAGGGTATGCTTGCTAATTGTGTATGTGGAGTTTAACAGGAAACGGCCTGTTAAACATCTCTCCACATCTCTCCCCGGACTGACAGGGTACTATTAGAGCCTCCATCCAAGCCGCCTCATTGTGTGTGTGTGTGTGTGTGTGTGTGTGTGTGTGTGTGTGTGTGTGTTGGTGTTGTGTGGGTGTGTGTGTGTTATTGTCTGGTGTGTGTTGTGTGTTGATAGTGTATGTGTGCGTGTGTGTGTGTGTGTGTGTGTGTGTGTGTACGTGTGTGAGGTAAAGTAAAGGGGGGACCCGTCTGTCCACATCTTTCCTTGCGGTGGCCCATCGTTAGTCTCTCCATTCATTAACAAACCTCTATAAGCCACATTGGCCATGTCGACGGTGGTACAGTCACAACCAACCTCATGCACCGAGGGGAGAGAGCCATGTGGAGTGCCTCAATGACAAAAAACAGCCTATATAAAGCATCCTCACACATACACTGTATGTTCATTCATGTCCAGGAAGTAATGCCTCGTCCTGCTCCATCACATCTGCCTTCCTTTCCTGCACAATATCCTTCATGATGCACTGCCAAAGGCACTACGGAATTGTATTCATGGAAATGTGTATTTTCTCTGTAGTGGAATGAATCCCCCCTCTCCCACATCTAAACATGGAGAAGTAATGTATTAACCATACAGAGGGCTTTTTATTCAACAGCTAGCCGAGTCAGTCCTCAGAGAGACTGTAGCTTTGTGCTCCTCCATCACCTCAGGCTTATGTAACAGATACCCTTCACCTTCCCAGAGCCTCTCCACTGTTAGAGGCCACAGACACCAAATTAAAACATAGAAGAAATATGCCTCAAAATGAGAATGAGCAGCAATGGGAAAGCTTTTGAGGGAAAATGAAAGAGCTCTGATTATTGACTATTTCAGGGGACATTCTCTTTGTACCGCTTCGTTTATCCTCCTGCCTTGCTTTGGTATTGCACTAGATATACTGTACATTTAAGCAATAAGGCCCGAGGAGGTGTGGTATATGGCCAATATACCACGACTAAGGGCTGTTCGTAGGCACGCCCCAACTGTGCCTGGACACAGCCCTTAGCCGTGGTATATTGTCCATATATCACAAACCCCCGAGGTGCCTTATTGCTATTATAAACTGGTTACCAACATAATTTGAGCAGTAAAAATAAATGTTTTGTCATACCCGTGGTACACGGTCTGATATAAGATGGCTGTCAGCCAATCAACCTAATCAACCCACCCAGCCAATCAACCTAATCAACCCACCCAGCCAATCAACCCACCCAGTTTATAATTTACATTTTAGTAATTTAGCAGAAGCTCTTATCCAGAGTATGCACTCAGTAGTGAGTGCATACATTTTCATACTTTTTTCGTACATTATTTTCTCCGGTTCTATTCTACATTCTATTCTCCTATAGCCAGTGGCCTTACCAGCCTGATGATAGATGGGGCAGTAAAGAACAATAACACACACATTGACATTTTGTAGAATTTTTGTGCCATAGTTCAAAACTCACGAGACAACATATTACCCAGGGGTTGGTTATTTATTCTGCAGTCTTTCCAGTGTCTAGAGTACCCAAACTCACATACAAGTATAAAGAAAACCTTGAGCGTGAAAAAGTGTGCATACTATAGATATATATGATCGGAACCATATGGGAGGAAAGGAGAGGGGAAATAAAATGGAAAGTGCAGATGATGAGGGAGAGGGAGAGTGTGATTAAACAACAGGAGGGATTGGTGGCTTGGGGACCTCTGGCCAGCTCCAGCCGCACCTCGCCGCAGGTGAGCGGTAACCGCTACACTGCAAGCCCATTGGAGCCTGGGAATGGAGGCCCCAGGGGTCACCGGCTAACCTGTTTATCTGCTGCCATAGCAATCCCAGCAGTGGCCTTGGGCAAACATAAACAGCGGTAGCAGCGGATGGCTGCTGGGCGCCGTGCCTAAATGGTGAGGTGA
Organism: Salvelinus sp. IW2-2015; assembly: GCF_002910315.2. Lineage (NCBI taxonomy): Eukaryota > Metazoa > Chordata > Actinopteri > Salmoniformes > Salmonidae > Salvelinus > Salvelinus sp. IW2-2015. The sequence goes on from NC_036853.1 coordinate 12,676,670, forward strand.
AATGGATAAAATACAAGGCACTGCTTATTCCTGCAAAGGAGCACACAGGAGCCCCGTCTGTCCACTCCTCACTCTGCAGCACGGACTGACACTGACCAAGCCTCTCATTCACCTTCCCTTTCTCCTAACGCCACGTGCTAAGTGGAAACATTGCTACGGTAAATTTGTTCAATTCAGAGTCCCAGTGGGCAGTGTCCTTCTCCTGGCAGCCCAAAGAGAGGCCACACTGCTTGGGAGGGCCTGACATCAAGGTCCAGCGGGAGGGGAGGGCTGGCAGAGCAGGTTAGCCTTGGTGCCCCAAGGCAGGCAGCTTAATAGTCAGGGGTGGTAGAGATGTCACCAGCTCTCTCACATATGAGCCTGTGATCGGGCTACCCTGACCAGGTAACATAACCCCCAGGAGGGGGTGGCGGGTACAGGATTGAGACCCCCTGCGACAGGACAGGGGCACCTGCTATTTTAGCACAGTGAGCTCAACACTTGCTCTGAGGGGCGCTGGCCTGCGCGGCTGTTAGAGAGTGGAGAGGATAGTAACAGGGCATCCATTCAACAAATCCTGGACAGCACTGAATCACACACACACACACACACTGTGGTAGAGAGACAAACACACACATTTAGGCGCACAGACACAAATACACACAAGCACACACACTATGACAGGAAAACTCTCTCTCTCTCTCTCTCTCTCTCTCTCTCTCTCTCTCTCTCTCTCTCTCTCTCAAACACAGTACTCAGACAGATCCTACAAATTAGTTGAGAATGAAGAATTCCACAATGAGAGCAGCAGGGGTCTTTGGCCCAGAGTGCAGGGTGGGAAGTTGTGGATCTATCCAAATTAAGTAACTTTATAATAAATCACTGTGCTCTGCTTGCTGGGGATTCGCTGAGCTTCACTGGGCGGTTTGCTAAGCTGTGAGGAACACTGGACAATAGGAAAGCAATGCACAAAAAAAAACATCAGCTCCAACTTGGAGCAGCATGTATAAAGTAACCATAGGCCTTCTGGTAGGGGCCTATTTTCTTAATCCATCCTCTTCAGCTCTTAAAGTTCAATGAGGAGATCACAGCGTTTATCAGACAGGCGTTTCCCTCTGTTCTTCTCACCTAATTTATTCCTTATGATAGTTCTTGTGTAATCAGTGCTAGTGGGATGATGAGTGTACAAGGAGGTCGGAGGCATTAGCAGGGAGAACGGTGTAGTAGAGGAACTCCTTAGCCATGAGAACACACAGCACAGTCACCCACTAAGCCAGTAGCCCTCCCCTCTCTCTCTTCTTCCATTTTCTCCCATTCTTACTCTCTCTATTCCATTCTATTTTCTCAAGTTCTCTTTCTCTCTCTCCCTCTCTCTCTCTACACATAGGCAAAGAAAACAATGGCATGATGTTGGAACTGTAGGACAATAGCCCAGCATCTGGGAACCAGGAGAGTTCATTTGAGTATAGGTGAAGTCTGCAACCTGTGGCAGAGCCCAGGGAGAAAGAGAGGCCTTTCAGGGGATTTTAAAGAGCCCCTTGTCCTTAGAGCCTGATTGACACATGTGAGTGAGGGGAGGGCTTGTGCTATTCCCTTGGTTATATCTTAGCTTTCGCTGGCTGAACAGAACTGTCTCCTCTCCCTAGCCCCCTTTTCTCTTCCACTCTCCTCTCTCACACTTGGGCTCATTATTGGAATGCTCTGACCCTTGGGGACTTCACTTACTTGTCTCCCTTTCCAGGCCACAAACCCCGGCTCCCAACAAAAGGCAGCTCAAAGGCAATTTGAATTTGAAACAGGGAGCACAATAAAAACGTGCAGCTTTCTCCCGAAAGAAGAAACTTTAGGGAGCTCAGTGCCAGCAATTCAAAGTTAGCCCTCACATAAAAACGCTAATTTGATTTTGACACTAACTCAGTGTACTGTAAAGGCAGCAGCTGCTTCAGAAATAGAGGGACAGAGGAAAGGGAGAGAGAGGAGCCCGAGGGGAGGACAGGTGTAAGGACACCTGGGGGCATTGGGCAGGATCACAGATCAGCATGCACAACCACCAGCAGTGCCACTGGACACACACCAGACACACACACCAAACACAGAGGGCTGCTTCCCTCATAGCTACTGAACTCTTCATGTGAGAGAAGAGTAATAGGAGTCATTTCTGTGCATTTTAAGAACATTTTAAATTATATTTAGTCAATAATAATAATAATAATAACAAATAATAATAATAATATGGTTTAATGCATTGGAATAGTAGGCTAATTGGCTAAATATATCATAGCCTGATATTGCACAGTAATAAATAAATAGCCTATTCTTTTAGAAAATAGTAAACATGTCAGTGTCTATTACTTCTCTATAAATAGGGAAGGAATAAACATAGCATACTTTTTTATAGTCAACAATTAATAAATCCCGCTGTCTGTAAAAAACATGAAATCTTCATGTGGTTTGGACATGGAGCTACGCAGTATGAAATCGAGAAACTAACTACACAATGATGGAAAATATGGGTAGCCTAACATTAGGCAATTGAACAACATTTTATATTTATGTCGCAATAATATGTGTCATTGTGATAACTGTGAAACTCTCCCTCCGAGGGAAAATACCGAGGCCAATTTCAAGTAAGTTCCCTACATTCGTTTGAGACATTTTCAAACCCATAACAAATCATCACATTTGATTATATTGGGAACACCATTGTACCCAAAGCATCGGCATGGCGCGACCGGAGGCAATGTCCCACAGCGCGCACCACCACCCTCAAACACCAGACCCCAACGTTGGACAGCTCCGTTCACTTACCGCTTATTGTCGCGTAAAGGGTGCGCCCGGAACGCGGCGGTTACACAGTTCTTGCCTCTCTCTACAGTCTGATTTCCCCTGGATTAATATCCAGTATGTAAGAAGAGGAGAGATCCGATGTTTTCGTCAAACCTAGTCCTAACCTAATTTGTAAACTACTAGCCTACTCCTCTCTGTCGCATCTGTCTCTGGCAAAAAAATTTATCCTGTACGGCAGCGTGACATCCTTAAGACAACTGTCTCCGGGTTGTGTTTTCATATACCCCCGCTACCTCCCAACACCACCTGTCCCCGGTGGAAAACACACCACAAAGCGCTTCTTATGTCGCGCCACGACACATGGCATTCCCCTATAGCTCTGCAGCAATATTCCTCCTCAGCAAGCCGTCCGGAATCAAAGTAATTTGTAATTGCTGGTAGAAGTGGCTGATGTAGAAGGACTGATTGCAATAAGAATCCATGCAGCACCCAGTGGCACTGAACCAGCTGTACAATAAGACAATTACATATGTTTCCGTCTCCCGGCCTGCGCTATAGCAGTTGCGTTATCAATCATCTATCCCCACAATAGTTATTTTGTGCTCGATGTAGCTGCGCAAGGCTGGTGCTCTTACCAGTAGAATGTCATTGCTGCGTCTTTTTACTTCGGGTCTCACTGAAAGAAAAGGCTGTTCATCAGTTTGGAATGTGCCCCCTTTCCAGTATGCTCCAGCTTCAGGATTCTGCGGGAAGGAAAATCCCATTCATCGGTTTATTAAAAATATGTAGCCTAATTTTTTTCTGTGGTTTACCCCTCAGGAGCTTTGTCAAGGTAGGCTCTGTTTCTCTACTATCGGTGGAATACAGCATCTTCAGTAGGCTACTGCTCCCTCTGTCACCCACAGGGACAGAAAACAAGGCGATACCAAAACCTGAAGCAGAATTCTGCAGTGACTGGAATGGAATTAATTCATAGTTTGGCTAACGTTTAGGCCTAATTAGGCAAATTATTTTATTCTTAAATAAAACATTAAAGGAATGCTTTGGGATTTTGGCGATGAAGCCATGTATCAACTTCCCCAGAGTCAGATGAACTAATGGATACCAAGCAGTTTGAAGGAAGTTGCATTAGCACAATGACTGGACGTCTATGGTAACAGCTAGCATTACCATAGACGTCCAGTCAATGTGCTAACACTGGCAAAACTAACTCTAACTTCCATCATACTGGATGCCGAGACATAAAAATGATATCCACAAGTTCATCTGACTCCAGGGAAATAGATGAAGGTCTTCATTACCAGAATCCCGAAGTATCCATTTTAAAGCGCAGGTAGCAGATAATGGACCCTATCAGATATTTATGTAGTTTGTGCTGTACATTGCATTCGGAAAGTATTCAGACCCCTTGACTTTTTTACATTTTGTTCCATTACATACAAATTCTAAAATGAATTAAATTCATGTTTTTCCTGCTCAACCTACACACAACACCCCATGATGACAAAGCAAAAACTGTTTTTTAGACATTTTTGCACATTTATTACAATAAAAAAACAGAAATACCGTATTTACATACAGTACCAGACAAAAGTTTGGACACACCTACTAATTATCTTTATTTTGACTATTTTCTACATTGTAGAATAATAGTGAAGACATAAACAATATGAAATAACACATATGGATGTAGTAACAAAAAAGTGTTAAACAAATCAAAATATTTAATATTTGAGATTCTTCAAAGTAGCCACCCTTTTCCTTGATGACAGCTTTGCACACTCTTGGAATTCTCTCAACCAGCTTCATGAGGTAGTCACCTGGAATGCATTTCAATTAACAGGTGTGTCTTGTTAAAAGTTAATTTGTGGAATTTCTTTCCTTCTTAATGCGTTTGAGCAAATCAGTTGCGTTGTGACAAGGTAGGGGTGGTATACAGAAGATAGGCCTATTTGGTAAAAGACCAAGTCCATATTATGGCAAGAACAGCTCAAATAAGCAAAGAGAAACAACTGTCCATCATTACTTTAAGACATGAAGGTCAGTCAATCAGGAACATTTCAAGAACTTTGAAAGTTTCTTCAAGTGCAGTCGCAAAAACCATCAAGTGCTATGATGAAACTGGCTCTCATGAGGACCGCCACAGGAAAGGAAGACCCAGAGTTACCTCTGCTGCAGAGGATAAGTTCATTAGAATTACCAGCCTCAGAAATTGCAGCCCAAATAAATACTACACAGATTTCAAGTAACAGACACATCTCAACATCAACTGTTCAGAGGAGACTGCGTGAATCAGGACTTCATGGTCGAATTGCTGCGAAGAAACCACTAGTAAAGGACACAAATAATAAGAAGAGACTTGCTTGGGCCAAAAAACACGAGCAATGGACATTAGACTAATGAAAATCTGTCCTTTGGTCTGATTGCATCACTGCCTGGTATATGGCAACTGCTCGGCCTCCGACCACAAGGCACTACAGAGGGTAATGCGTACGGCCCAGTACATCACTAGGGCCAAGCTTCCTGCCATCCAAGACCTCTATACCAGGCGGTGTCAGAGGAAGGCCCTAAAAATGGTCAAAGACTCCAGCCACCTTAGTCATAGACTGTACTCTCTGCTACCGCATGGCAAGCGGTACCGGAGCACAAAGTCTAGGTCCAAGAGGCTTATAAACAGCTTGTACCCCCAAGCCATAAGACTCCTGAACATCTAATCAAATGGCTACTCAGACTATTTGCACTGCCGACCCCCCCCCCCCTCCTCCTTTACGCTGCTGCTACTCTGTTATTATCTATGCATAGTCACTTAATAACTCTACCTACATGTACATATCAAATCAATTACTTCGACTAACCGGTGTCCCCACACATTGACTCTGTACCGGTACCCCCTGTATGTAGCCTCGCTATTGTTATTTTACTGCTGCTCTTTAATTATTTGTTACTTTTATTTATTTATTTTTGTTTGTATTTTTCTTAAAACTGCATTGTTGGTTAAGGGCTTGTAAGTAAGCATTTCATTGTTGTATTTGGCGCATGTGACAAATAAAATGTGATTTGATTTGATTTGATGTGAGGATATGCTCATCTCAACATGATACAAAATAACCTTTTTGATAAAGGGCTCTGGCACATACAGGGGCAAGAAAAAGTATGTGAACCCTTTGGAATTACCTGGATTTCTGCATAAATTGGTCATCAAATTTGATCTGATCATCATCTAAGTCACAACAGTAGACAAACATAGTGTGCTTAAAACCTCTACCGCTTCTCTCTCCCGGATCCGGGATCCTCCTCATCAAAAAAGCTGACTAGCATAGCCTAGCCTAACGCGACAGGGATATCATATAATATAATTTCATGAAATCACAAGTCCAATACAGCAAATGAAAGATAAACATCTTGTGAATCCAGCCATCATTTCCGATTATTAAAATGTTTTACAGCGAAAACACAATATATATTTATATTAGCTCACCACAATAGCCAAACACACAACGCCATGTTTTCACCATGTTTCCACCGCAAAGGTAGCTTTCACAAAACCCACAAATAGAGATAAAATTAATTACTAACCTTTGAACAACTTCATCAGATGACAGTCTTATAACATCATGTTATACAATACATTTATGTTTTGTTCGAAAATGTGCATATTTGAGGTATAAATCGTNATTAATCACTAACCTTGAACAACTTCATCAGATGACAGTCTTATAACATCATGTTATACAATACATTTATGTTTTGTTCGAAAATGTGCATATTTAGAGGTACAAATCCTGGTTTTATATTGTGAATAGTAGCCATGATGCACCAAATTGTCCGGAGATATTTTGGACAGTCACGTAATCTAACCAAAGAACTCATCATAAACTTTACTAAACAATACATGTTGTACAGCAAATGAAAGATACACTGGTTCTTAATGCAACTGCTGTGTTAAATTTGAAAAAATAACTTTAGTACAACATACAGCATGCAATATTGTGAGACAGCGCTCACCAATTCTCCGCCTTGTTGGAGCCAACACAAACCACAAAAATACGAAATAACATCATAAATATTCTCTTACTTTTGATGATCTTCCATCAGAATGTTGTGCAAGGAGTCCTAGTTCCAGAATAAATCGTTGTTTTGTTTTAGAATGTCCATTTCTTCTGTCGAATTAGCAACTTTGGCTAGCCATGTGGAGGGCACATGTCCAAGAAATCTTTGCGCCTGGAATGAAAAAAATCCAAAAGTCCCAATAAACGTTGAATAAACTGGTCAAACTCGGTTGAAAATCCTACTTTATGACTCATATGTATCCAATAAAATCAGAGCCGGAGCATTTCGTCGTGTATACCTAACGCTTTTCAGAAGACAATGTGAGGTTCCCTGGTGCGCAGTTGAATACTGACAAAAGAGCGGACCTGTCACTCCAAAAGCTCTCATTCGGTCTCACATCAAGCTAGACACCCCATTCAACATTCTACTGCCTGTTGACATCTAGTGGAAGGCGTATGAAGTGCATACAGATCCATAAATATAAGCCAGTTGAATAGGCAGGCCCTGACACAGAGCCCCATTTTCAGAATCTTCACTTCCTGTTTGGAAGTTTGCTGCCAAATTAGTTCTGTTTTACTCACAGATATAATTCAAACAGTTTTAGAAACTTCAGAGTGTTTTCTATCCAATAGTAATAATAATATGCATATTGTATGATCTAGAACAGAGTACGAGGCCGTTTAATTTGGGCACGATTTCTTCCCAAAGTGAAAACAGCGCAATCTTTAATAAAAAGATTTATTAAACTAATAACACAGAAATTATTGTATTTTTCTTGTCCATATTGAATACATAATTTAAACATTCACAGTGTACGTTGGAAAAAGTATGTGAACCCCTAGGCTAATGACTTCTCCAAAAGCTAATTGGAGTCAGGAGTCAGCTAACCTGGAGTCCAATCAATGAGACAGTCCAAGGTAAGACAAATTGTCTATAAATGGAGAAAGTTCAGCACTGTTGCTACTCTCCCTAGGAGTGGCCGTCCAGCAAAGATGACTGCAAGAGCACAGCGGAGAATGCTCAATGAGGTTATGAAGAATCCTAGAGTGTCAGCTAAAGACTTACAGAAATCTCTGGAACATGCTAAACATCTCTGTTGACGAGTCCACGATACGTAAAACACTAAACAAGAATGGTGTTCATGGGAGGACACCACGGAAGAAGCCACTGCTGTCCAAAAAACATTGCTGCCCATCTGAATTTTGCAAAAGTGCACCTGGATTTTCCACAGTGCTACTGTCAAAATATTCTGTGGACAGATAAAACTGCAGTTGAGTTGTTTGGAAGGAACACACAACACTATGTGTGGAGAAAAAAAGGCACAGCATACCAATTGTCACGCCCTGACCTTAGAGAGCCTTTTTATGTCTCTATTTGGTTTGGTCAGGGTGTGATTTGGGGTGGGCATTCTATGTTTTTGTTTTCTATGATTTTGTATTTCTATGTTTTGGCCGGGTATGGTTCTCAATCAGGGACAGCTGTCTATCACTGTCTCTGATTGGGAACCATACTTAGGTAGCCCTTTTCCCTCCTTTCAGTGTGGGAAGTTAACTTTGTTTGTGGCACATAGCCTTAAGCTTCACGGTTGTTTTTGTATTGTTTATTGTTTTTGTCGGCGTCATCCTAAATAAAAGGAATATGTACGCTTACCACGCTGCGCTTTGGTCTACTTCTTACGACGGCCGTGACACCAATATTAAAACCTCATCCCAACTGTAAAGTATGGTGGAGGGAGTATCATGGTTTGGAGCTGCTTTGCTGCCTCAGGGCCTGGACAGCTTGCTGTCATCGATGGAAAAATTGATTCCTAAGTTTATCAAGACATTTTGTAGGAGAATGTAAGGCTCTCTGTCCGCCAATTGAAGCTCAACAAAAGTTGGGTGATGTAACAGGGCAATTACCGAAAACACAGAAGTAAATCAACAACAGAATGGCTTCAACAGAAGAAAATACGCCTTCTGGAGTGGCCCAGTCAGAGTCCTGACCTCAACCCGATTGAGATGCTGTGGCATGACCTCAAGAGAGCAGTTCACACCAGGCATCCCAAGAATATTGATGAACTGAAACAGTGTTGTAAAGAGGAATGGTCCGAAATTCCTCCTGACCGTTGTGCAGGTCTGATCAGCATGTACAGAACACGTTTGGTTGAGGTTATTGCTGCAGAAGGAGAGTCAACCAGTTCTTAAATCCAAGGGTTCACATACTTTTTCCACCCTGCGCTGTGAATGTTTACACGGTGTGTTCAAAAATGACATGAAAACGTATCATTGATTGTGTGTTATTAGTTTAAGCAGACTGTGTTTGTCTATTGTTGTGACCTAGATGAAGTTCAGATAAAATTTTATGACCAATTTACGCAGAAATCCAGGTATTTCCAAAGGGCTCACATGCTTTCCCATCTGACCATTTAGAACAACTTGTTCCTTACTGTGGAGTTACATTTTTTTTTCTTTCTTTTCTTTCTTTAAATATAACCTTTATTTAACTAGGCAACGACGGCCTACCTCGGCCAAACCTGGGCCAATTGTGCGCCGCCCTATGGGACTCCCAATCGCGGCCGGATGTGAAACAGCCTGGATTTGAATCGGGGACTGTAGTGACGCCTCTTCAACAGAGATGCAGTGTCTTAGACTGCTCCGCAACTCAGGAGCCTGGGCCTACCATTTATTTATATGATCTTAAAGGGCATCTAGAAGCTATTTCTCAATGTCAGAAACGCATATAACTTGGTAACTTAGAACACCCCAAGAAAACATTACCAAATTAAATACATTTTTATAGAGCCAGTTTGCACTGTTCTGTGAAGGGAGTAGTACACAGCGTTGTACGAGATCTTCAGTTTATTGACAATTTCTCGCATGGAATAGCCTTCCTTCTCAGAACAAGAATAGACTGACGAGTTTCAGAAGAAAATTATTTGTTTCTGGACATTTTGAGCCTGTAATCGAACCCACAAATGCTGATGCTCCAGATACTCAACTAGTCTAAAGAAGGCCAGTTTTATTGCTTCTTAAAAAGGACAACAGTTTTCAGCTGTGCTAACATAATTCCAAAAGGGTTTTCTAATGATCAATTAGATGATCAATTTGCCATGCGGTAGCAGAGAGAACAATCTATGACTAGGGTGGCTGGAGTCTTTGGCAATTTTATGGCCTTCTTCTGACACCACCTGGTATAGAGATCCTGAATGGCAGCGCCTTGCGGTCAGAGGCCCAACAGTTGCCATACCAGACGGTGATGCAACCAGTCAGGATGCTCTAAATGGTGCAGCCGCATAACTTTTTGAGGATCTGAGGACCAATATCAAATATTTTCAGTCTCCTGAGATGGAAAAGGCATTGTCGTGCCCTCTTCATGACTGTCTTGGTGTGTTTGGACCATGTGGACCATGTTTTGGGGATGTGGACATGTTGAGGAAGAGTTTGCCAGGTCTCTGACCTCCTCCCTATAGGCTGTCTCATCGTTGTTGGTGATCAGGCCTACCACTGTTGTGTGGTCAGCAAACTTAATGATGCTGTTGGAGTTGTGCTTGGCCACGCAGTCGATGGTGAACAGGGAGTACAGGAAGGGAGTACAGGAGGGGACTAAGCACACACCCCTGAGGGGCCCCCAGTGTTGAGGATCAGTGTGGCAGATGTGTTGTTGCCTACCCTTATCACCTGGGGGCGGCCTGTCAGGAAGTCCAGGATCCAATTGCAGAGAGAGGTGTTTAGTCCCAGGGTCCTTAGCTTAGTGATGAGCTGGCTGTGCACTATGGTGTTGAACGCTGAGCTGTAGTCAATGAACAGCATTCTCACGTAGGTGTTCCTTTTGTCCAGGTGGGAAAAGGCAGTGTGGAGTGCGATTGAGATTGCATCATATGTGGATTTTTTGGGGCGGTATGCGAATTGGAGTCGTTCTAGGGTTTCCGGGCATAATGGTGTTGATGTGAGCCATGAACAGCCTTTCAAAGCCCTTCATGGCTACCGACGTAAGTGCTACGGGGCGGTAATTATTTAGGCAGGTTACCTTCTCTTTCTTGGTTACAGGGACTTTGGTGGTCTGTTTGAAACATGTAGATATTACAGACTCGGTCAGGGAGAGTTTGAAAATGTCAGTGAAGACACTTGGCTGTTGGTCCACGCATTCTTTGAGTACACGTCCTGGTAATCCATCTGGCCCCGCGGCTTTATGAATGTTGACCTGTTTAAAGGTCTTGCTCACATCGGCTACGGAGAGCGTGGTCACACAGTTGTCCAGAACAGCTGATACTCTCATACATGCTTCAGTGTTGCTTGCCTCGAAGCAAGCATAAAATAATTTTGCTCGTCTGGTAGGCTCGCATCACTGGGAAGCTCGCGGCTGGGTCTCCTTTTGTAGTCCGTAATATTTTTCAAACTCTGCCACATCCGACGAGCGTCAGAGCCGGTGTAGTAGGATTCAATCTTAGTCCTGTATTGACGCTTTGCCTGTTTGATGGTTAGTCTGAGGGCATAGCGGGATTTATTATAAGTGTCCGGGATAGTGTCCCGCTTCCTTGAAAGCGGCAGCTCTAGCCTTTAGGTCAGTGCGGATGATGCCTGTATTCAATGGCTTCTGGTTGGGGTATGTACGTATGGTCACTGTGGGGACGACGTCATCAATGCACTTATTGATGAAGCCGGTGACTGATGTGGTATACTCCGCAATGCCATCGGATGAATCCTGGAACATATTCCAGTCTGTGCTAGCAAAACAGTCCTGTAGCTTAGCATATACGTCATCTGACCACTTCTGTATTGAACGAGTCACCGGTACTTCCTGTTTTAGTTTGTGCTTGTAAGTAGGAATCAGGAAGATCGAATTATGGTCAGATTTACCAAATGGAGGGCGAGGCAGAGCTTAATATGCATCTCTGTGTGTGGAGTAAAGGTGGTCTGGAGTTTTTTTTCCTCTGGTTGCACATGTGACATGCTGGTAGAAATGAGGTAAAACGGACTTAAGTTTCCCTGCATTAAAGTCCCCTGCCACTAGTAGGCTACAGTAGGCTCACCATGTGAGTTATCAAAATTATGATCTTGCATTTGGGCCTTTCCAGAAGTCTTCTTTGTTTTTATATGCAGGGAGCATAAAATGTACAATTAGAAACTAACAAAGAATTTTGAAGTGAGAACCACTGGGAGTATGATGAAATAAATAAAAGCTGAAATAAAGAATTCTCTCTACTATTATTCTGACATTTCACATTCTTAAAATAAAGTGGTGATCCTAACTGACCTAAGACAGGGACTTTTTACTTGGATTAATTGTCAGGAATTGTGAAAAACTGAGTTTAAATGTATTTGGCTAAGGTGTATGTAAACTTCCGACTTCAACTGTAACTGTAAGTATTCAGAACCTTTACTCAGTACTTTGTTGAAGCACCTTTGGCAGTGATTACAGCCTCGCTTCTTCTTGGGTATGACGCAACAAGCTTGGCACACTTGTATTTGGAGAGTTTCTCTCATTCTTCTCTCCAGATCCTCTCAAGCTCTGTCAGGTTGGAAGGGGAGCATTGCTGCACAGCTATTTTCAGGTGTCTCCAGAGATGTTCGATTGGATTCAAGTCCGGGCTCTGGCTGGGCCACTCAAGGACATTCAGAGACTTGTCCCGAAGCCACTCCTTCGTCGTCTTGGCTGTGTGCTTAGGGTCGTTGTCCTATTGGAAGGTGAACCTTCGCCCCCAGTCTGAGATCCTGAGCGCTCTGGAGCAGGTTTTCATCAAGGGCCTCTCTGTACTTTTCTCCGTTCATTCTTCCCACGATCCTGACTAGGCTCCCAGTCCCTGCTGCTGAAAAACGTCCCCACAGCATGATGCTGCCACCACAATGCTTCACCGTAGGGATGGTGCCAGGTTTCCTCCAAAAGTAATACATGGCATTCAGGCTAAAGAGTCATCAGACCAGAAAAGATTGTTTCTCATGGTCTGAGAGTCCTTTAGGCGCCTTTTGGCAAACTCCAAGTGGGCTGGCATGTGCCTTTTACTGAGAAGTGGCTTCCGTCTGGCCACTCTACCATAAATGCCTGATTGGTGGAGTGCTGCAGAGATGGTTGTCCTTCTGGAAGATTCTCTCATCTCCACAGAGGAACTCTGGAGCTCTGTCAGTGTGACTATCGGGTTCTTGCTCACCTCCCTGACCAAGGCCCCTCTCCCCCGATTGCTCAGTTTGTATCCTTCCCCAGATCTGTGCTTCGTCACAATCCTGTCTCGGAACTCTAAGGGACAATTCCTTCAACCTAATGACTTGGTTTTTGCTCTGACATGCACTGTCAACTGTTGAACCTTATATAGACAGGTGCATGACTTTCCAAATCATGTCCAATTAATTGAATTTATCACAGTAACCAAAAAAGTGTTAAACAAATCAAAACATAAGTAGACACCCTTTGCCTTGATGACAGCTTTGCACACTCATTCTCTCAACCAGCTTCACCTGGAATGCTTTGAAGGAGTTCCCACATTTACTGAGCACTAGTTGGCTGCTTTTCATTCACTCTGCGGTCCAACGTATCCCAAACCAATTCAATTAGGTTTAGGTCGGGCGATTGTGAAGGCCAGGTCATCTGATGCAGCACTCCATCACTCTCCTTCTTGGTCAAATAGCCCTTACACAGCCTGGAGGTGTGTTGGGTCATTGTCCTGTTGAAGAACAAATTATAGTCCCTCTAAGCGCAAACACAGATGGGTTGGCGTATTGCTGCAGAATGCTGTGTTAGCCATGCTGGTTAAGTGTGCCTTGAATTCTAAATAAATCCCTGACAGTGTCACCAGCAAAGCACCCCCACACCATCACACCTCCTCCTCCATGCTTCACGGTGGGATTCACACATGCGTGGATCATCCGTTCACCTACTCTGCTTCTCACAAAGACACAGCAGTTGGGACCAAAAATCTGAAATGTAGACTCATCAAATCAAATTGTATTTGTTACATGCGCCGAATACGACAGGTGTAGACCTTACAGTGAAATGCTTACAAGCCCTTAACCAACAATGCAGTTTTAAGAAAATACAAAAAAAAAGTAAGAAATAAAAGTAACAAATAATTACAGAGCAGCAGTAAGATAACAATAGCGAGGCTATATACCGGGGTGCCGGTACAGAGTCAATATGTGGGGGCACCGGTTAGTTGAGGTAATTGAGGTAATATGTACATGTAGGTAGAGTAGCAGCATCTTAGAAGGGGGGGATAATGTAAATAGTCTGGGTAGCCATTTGATTAGATGTTCAGGAGTCTTATGGCTTGTGGGTAGAAGCTGTTTAGCAGAGAGAACAGTCTATGACTAAGGTGGCTGGAGTCTTTGACAATTTCTAGGGCCTTCCTCTGACACCTCCTGGTATTGAGGTCCTGGACGGCAGGAAGCTTGGCCCTAGTGATGTAATGGGCCATATCCAGTAAGCTCTGTAGTGCCTTGCGGTCGGAGGCCGAGCAGTTGCCATACCAGGCAGTGATGCAACCAGTCAGGATGCTCTCGATGGTGCAGCTGTAGAACTCTTTGAGGATCTGAGAACCCATGCCAAATCTTTTCAGTCTCCTGAGGGGGAATAGGTTTTGTCATGCCCTCTTCACGACTGTCTTGGTGTGCTTGGACCATGTTAGTTTGTTGGTGATGTGGATGCCAAGGAACTTGAAGCTCTCAACCTGTTCCACTACAGCCTCGTCGATGAGAATGGGGCTGTGCTCAGTCCTCCTTTTCCTGTAGTCCACAATCATCTCCTTTGTCTTGATCACAATGAGGGAGAGGTTGTTGTCCTTGCACCACACGGTCAGGTCTCTGACCTCCTCCCTATATGGATAGCATAACATGATTTACCACTTTCCAAAATCCGTAATTATAGAATTCTAAGGACAGGCTATTTTGAAATGTCAATAATAAACAGAAGACTACGTGTCCTGGGTCAAACTATATCATCTCCTGATGGTGGTGATGCTTTTCCCCTGTCATTTGTCTGGAGGTGGCAGTTAATCTAGCCGTTAGTGCGTTGGGACAGTAACTGAAATGTTGCTTCTTCAAATCCCCAAACCTTAAGGTGGAATAATCTGTCCTTGAGCAGTTAACCCCCACATCGACTGCTCCCCGGGCGCTGTGGATGTCGATTAAGGGTGTTGGGTTGGATGCAGAAGACACATTTTACTTGAATGCATTCAGTGTGCAACTGACTCAGTACCTCCTTTCCCAAATGCAGCACACATTTTCCAGTTCATTCAATCTGATAGATATTTGCAAAATATAGTACTGTAACATAACACTATTATACCACTGCCATAACATAAGCAGTAATGACAGCTGATGTTAGCTTATTGTACTGAACGACATTGTCATGATACAAACGATTGTTTGGATCAGCTGATTGACTATAAGCATATACAGTACAGTGCCGAGTGAAAGTCTACACACCCCTTCAAGTCTTCACAATTTGCTTCCTTGAAATTAAATCTAAAAAGGGTAACATTTGTTTGATTTTTCCTACAGATCTACAGTAATAGAAAATATTCCTAATAAACAAAACAAATAAACAAATAGTCTTGATTGTGTTTCTTTGCCTTTGGCAGCCATTACAGCTGTGAATCATTTTGAATAATATTCTACCAACTCTTAGGACAACATATGTCCATTGTCTTTGTCAAAATTGCTCAAGCTCAGTAAGTTTGTTTGGAAATCATTGATAGACAGCAATATTCAAACTTTGATTCTGATTTTCAAGCAAATGTAAGTCATGACTGAGACTACACCACTCAGGAACACTCAATAGCTCTTGGAAATCTGGTGTGTCTGTGGCACAACCATTTGTGCAATTGTCTAGCTGAAAAATAAAACTCTATCCCAGTGTTAGATTTTCAGAAGAATGAGGCGGGTTTTCCTTTAACTTTTTACCTGGGCTTTTCTCCTTTCATATCTCTTTTGATCCTGTCAAACTCTCCAGTTCCTGCCCATGACAAGTATACCCATAACATGATGCTGTCACCACAATAATTGAAAATGTAGAGGGTTTCACTCTGTTTTGTATTGGATTTGACCCAAACCTGTAGTTTTTAATTTAGGCCAAAAAGTGAATGTCTTTGCTGTGTTATCTTGCAGTATTACTTAATGGCCTTGTTGCAGACAGAATGGATGATTTGGAGTGGATTTTTTAAATAAAGGTGAAATAAAAAAATAAAAAAAATAAGCAGTTTTCCTGTTGTTATATGTCATTCACTGACAGTCACTCAACTACCCAATGTCAGTTAAAATATTTTAGATTGGTAAATTAGTGTAGTTAGTCTAGCCAGCAATCTAAACTTGTAATATTCATGGCCGAATTACCGACCAGGCACACAGAGAACGTGCCCAGGGGCCCTGACCTCCAGGGGGCCCCCATTGATTTTGTTAGTCACTCTCACTCAGATATCGTATTAACATGGCATAAGTCATAAGTCATGGCAAAATGTATAGAATAGCAGGCAATTAGCTGTAAAACTGCAACAAAAAGTTATGTACTGTCACGTTCCTGACCTGTTTTCTGTTGTTTTGTATGTGTGTGATGGTCAGGGCGTGAGTTTTGGGTGGGCATTCTATGTTGTGTGTTTCTATGTTGGTTTAGGGTTGCCTGGTATGGCTCTTAATTAGAGGCAGGTGTTTTGCGTTCCTCTAATTAGGAGTCATATTTAGGTAGGTTGTTTCACTGTGTTCGTTGTGGGTGGTTGTTACCTGTCTCTGTGTTTGTGTTCTGCACCAGATAGGTCTGTATCGGGTTTGTTATTTTGTAAGTTGTTTGTAGTGTTCACTTGTTCTTATAATTAAACATGTTGAGCACTGGCTACGCTGCATTTTGGTCCTCTCCTTCACCCCAGGAAGAAAACCTTTACATGTACAGCAAACATATTTGTTCACCTTTTGTTAATAAAAGAATTTTTCTGCTAACAGATCCCTCTCTACGTATTAAATGATCGTTTTTAATCTCGGTGCTGAGTTAATGTGACTATGTGTAGCGGCTAATTGTATAGCTAATAGGCTATGTGTTTGTATATCGACTGAGGTGAGTGAAGCCACAGCAACCAATGTCATAATGGCTGGATACATTTTTGCTTGTTTTTGCTGTTCTCCAAATAGCATTTTAGCTTTTAAATTGTATAGAAATGCAGTAAATTAACTTCAACTTTCTTAACATGGATATATGAGCAGTTTTGATGAGCAGAAACAATGGATTTACTTGTATTTTGCCCTAAAAGTTGTACAAGGTTGGTAGAATCTTATTCAAAACTATTCACAGCTGTAATGGCTGCCAAAGGTGCTTCCACCAAGTATTAACTGGGGTGTGAAGACATATGCAATCGATAAATCCTCATTTTATACTGAACTAAAATATAAACGCGAAATGCAACAATTTCAAAGATTTTACTGAGTTACAGTTCATAGAAGGTTATCAGTCAATTTAAATTAATTAATTAGGCCCTGGTCTATGGATTTTACATGACTGGGCAGGGGCGTAGCCATGGGTGGGCTTGGGAGGTCATAGGCCCACCCACTTTAAATTTTTAATTTAACCTTTGTTTATCTAGGCAAGTCAGTTAAGAACAAATTCTTATTTACCATGACGGCCTACCCCGGCCAAACCCTAACCCGGACGACGCTGGGCCAATTGTGTCCCGCCCTATGGGACTCCCAATCACGGCCGGTTGTGATACAGCCTGGAATCGAACCAGGGTCTGTAGTGACGCCTCTAGCGCTGAGATGGCCGGGCCAGTTGGGAGCCAGTGTCACGCCCTGACCATAGAGAGCTTTTATTCTCTATGTTGGTTAGGTCGGGGTGTGATTTAAGGGGGGGTTATCTAGGTGTTTATATTTCTATGTTGGCCTAGTATGGTTCCCAATCAGAGGCAGCTGTTTATCGTTGTCTCTGATTGGGGATCATATTTAGGTAGCTATTTTCCCATTGTGCATTGTGGGATTTTGTCTATGTTTAGTTGCCTGTGAGCATTTTATAGCTTCACGTTTCGTTTGTTCATTTTGTTGTTTTTGTTCTTTGAAGTTTTCTATTCCATAATAAAGGATGGAAACATACCACGCTGCATCTTGGTCTACTCCTTATGACGAACGTGACAGAAGATCCCACCACAAACGGACCAAGCAGCGTGGCCAGGAGGAGAAGACATCCTGGACTTGGGAGGAGATAATGGCAGGAGACAAAAGCCTTCCGACCACGACGGAAGCCCGAGAGGCATCCCCCCCCCCCCCACACGGGTTGGTCGGCGAAGCCGAGGGGCGAGTCTGAGAGCGAAGAGGAATATTGGGATAGACTGAGCGAGGAGTATTGTGAGATAGTTGAGGGGAGTGATGAGGTAGAGTGGATGTTTTGGTGTTTGGAGCAAGACCGTGAGAAGCGTGGGACCAGTCAGGCACCATGTTTTGCGGAGATACGCAATGTGTCTCCAGTGCGCATCCACAGCCCGGTGCGTTCTGTGCCAGCTCCTCGCACTTGCCGTGCGAAAGTCAGCATCCAGCCAGGACGGATTGTGCCGGCTCAGCGCTCCTGGTCTCCAGTACGCCTCTTCGGTCCAGGATATCCTGCGCCGGCTCTATGCACTGGCGACAGCCCAGTGCGTCCTGTGCCAGCGCCCCCGCACTTGCCGGGCTAAAGTGAGCATCCAGCCAGGACGCGTTGTGCCAGCTCTATGCTCCAGACCTCCAGTGCGCCTCCACGGCCTAGTATATCCTGCGCCGGCCATACGTCCTGTGCCTCCTCCTCGCACTCACCCTGAGGTGCATGTCATCAGCCCGGTGCCACCTGTACCGGTCCCACGCATCAGGCTTCCAGTGCGCCTCCACAGTCCAGTACGTCCTGTGCCTCCTCCCCGCACTCGCCCTGAGGTGCATGTCATCAGCCCGGTGGCCGTACCTGTACTGGTCCCACGCATCAGGCCTCCAGTGCGCCTCCACAGTCCAGTACGTCCTGTGCCTCCTCCTTGGCACTCGCCCTGAGGTGCGTGTCATCAGCCCGGTGCAACCTGTACGCGGTCCCACGCATCAGGCCTCCAGTGCGCCTCCACAGTCCCAGTACGTCCTGTGCTCCTCCCCGCACTCACCCTGAGGTGCGTGTCATCAGCCCGGTGCCACCTGTACCGGTCCCACGCATCAGGCCTCAAGTGCGCCTCCACAGTCAGTATGTCCTGTGCCTCCTCCCCGCACTCGCCCTGAGGTGCATGTCATCAGCCCGGTGCCACCTGTACCGGTCCCACGCATCAGGCCTCCAGTGCGCCTCCACAGTCCAGAGCTTCCGGTGACAGTTCCCAGTCCAGAGCTTTCCGGCGACAGTTCCCAATCCAGCAGCTTCCGGCGACAGTTCCCAGTCCAGAGCTTCCGGCGACAGTTCCCAGTCCAGAACTTCCGGCGACAGGTCCTAGTCCAGAGCTTCCGGCGACAGTTCCCAGTCCAGAGCTTCCGGCGACGTTTCACAGTCCGGAACCTCCAACGACGGTCCACAGTCCGGAACCTCCTGAGACGGTCCGCAGTCCGGAACCTCCTACGACGGTCCACGGTCCGGAACCTCCTGAGACGGTTCGCGGTCAGGAACCTCCTGAGACGATCCGCGGTCCGGAACCTCCTGAGACGGTCCGCGGTCTGGAGCCTCCAGCGACGGTCTGCGGTCCGGAGCCTCCAGAGACGGTCTGCTGTTTTGTTGTTTTTGTTCTTTGAAATGTTCTATTCCATAATAAAGGATGGAAATATACCACGCTGAATCTTGGTCTACTCCTTATGACGAACGTGACAGCCAGGCCCACCCACTGGGGAGTTAGGCCCAGCCAAACAGAATGAGTTTTTCCCAACAAAAGGGCTTTATTACAGACAGAAATACTCCTGAGCACTACCCCTCCTCAGACGATCCAGTAGGTGAAGAAGCCGGATGTGGAGTTCCTGGGCTGGCGTGTTTACACGTGGTCTGCGGTTGTAAGGCCGGTTGGATGTACTGCCAAATTGATGTAAACAAATTTGTGCACAAAATTTGTAAGAAATAAGATTTTTGTGCATATTTAAAATTCCTGGGATCTTTAATTTCAGCTCATGAAACATTGGATCAACACATTACATGTTGTGTTTATATTTTTGTTCAGTATACACTAACGTTCAAATGTTTGGGGTCACTTAGAAAGGTCCTTGTATTTGAAAGAAAAGCACATTTTTTGTCCATTAAAATAACATCAAATTGATCAGAAATAGACATTGCTAATGTTGTAAATGGGTATAGTAGCTGGAAACGGCAGATTTTTTATGCAATATCTACATATGCGTACAGAGGCCCATTATCAGCAACCATCCCTCCTGTGTTCCAATGGCACGTTGTGTTAGCTAATCCATGTTTATCATTTTAAAAGGCTAATTCATCATTAGAAAACCCTTTTGCAATTATGTTAGAACAGCTGAAAACTGTTGTCCTGCTTAAAGAAGCAATACAACTTCCTTTTTTTAGACTAGTTGAGTATCTGGAGCATCAGTATTTGTGGGTTCGATTACAGGCTCAAAATGGCCAGAAACAAAGACCTTTCTTCTGAAACTCATCAGTCTATTCTTGTTCTGAGAAATGAAGGCAATTCCATGCGAGAAATTGCCAAGAAACTGAAGATCTCATCACAGAACAGCGCAAACTGGCACTAACCAGAATAGAAAGAGAAGTGGGAGGCCCCGGTGCACAACTGAGCAAGAGGACAAGTACATTAAAGTGTCTAGTTTGAGAAACAGACACCTCACAAGTCCTCAACTGGAAGCTTCATTAAATAGTACCCGCAAAACACCAGTCTCAACGTCAACAGTGAAGAGGCAACTCCGGGATGGTGGCTTTCTAGTCAGTTGCAAATAAAAATCCATATCTCAGACTGGCCAATAAAAAGAAAAGATTAAGATGGGCAAAATAATGCAGACACTGGACAGAGGAAGATTAGAAAAAAGTGTGATGAACAAACAAATCTAAGTTTGAGGTGCTCGGATCACAAAGAAGAACATTCGTGACACACAGAAACATTTAAAGATGCTGGAGGAGTGCTTGACGCCATCTGTCAAGCATGGTGGAGGCAATGTGATGGTCTGGGGGTGCATTGGATGTGGTAAAGTGGGAGATTTGTACAGGGTAAAAGGGATGTTGAAGAAGGAAGGCTATCACTCCATTTTGCAACGCCATGCCATACCCTGTGGACGGCGCTTAATTGGAGCCAATTTCCTCCTACAACAGGACAACACACACACCACACACACACACACACACACACACACACACACACACACACACACACCACACACTTAGAAACATTTTTACACCAGAGCATATCCTTACAGCCATGCTTTTTAATTGATTTAAGTGTCCTCCAAATGCCCATAACCTCCTGTCTATTGTAACATTTAAAGTGACTGGCAGTCATTTCAGTTCAACGCAGATGGGAGGTGACCTTGTAGAGACCTTAGTTTAGGCTGTGATCCAATCCTATCGAACCCGCTCTTCTTAGGTGTGCTGTGTGTCTGTGAGAGGAGAACTCATCACTATTCAGGCCCTGGCCCAGCATCGCACTGCTTGAATAATGATGCTGCTGCTTGGTGTGTTGACTGAGCAGTGTCCTCTGGTGAGGGTGCAGTGGTCCATGGGCTGTTTTTATAGTCCTACCAAGAAATATATTGTTAAAGGAAATGTAGTCTGTACATTCTGTGGGACTTTGGCAACTTTACACAGTCATGACACAAGTTGTTAATATGGAAAGCTAGTTGACTAATGGTGCAGTCTACACACCTCTTGCACAGTCTTCAAATTCTTCTGCCTTAAAATTACATCTAAAAGGGATTACATTTGATTCATTTCCTACCGATCTACACAACCTGCTCCACATTTTCAAAGTGAAAGAAAAATTATAGACCATTTTCTAAATTATATACACTACCGTTCAAAAAGTTTGGGGTCACTTAGAAATGTCCTTGATTTCAATGAAAACATACATGAAATTAGTTGCAAAATGAATAGGAAATATAGTCAAGACGTTGACAAGGTTTATAAATAATGATTTTTAATTTAAATAATAATTGTGTCCTTCAAACTTTGCTTTCGTCAAAAGATTCCTCCATTTGCAGCAAATACAGCCTTGCAGACCTTTGTCATTCTAGTTGTCAATTTGTTGAGGTAACCTGAAGAGATTTCACCCCATGCTTCCTGAAGCAACTCCCACAAGTTGGATTGGCTTGACGGGCACTTCTTACATACCATACGATCAAGCTGCTCCCCACACCTCAATAGGGTTGAGATCTGGTGACTGTGCTGGCCACTCCATTATAGACAGAATACCAGTTGACTGCTTCTTCCCTAAATAGTTATTGCATAGTTTGAAGCTGTGCTTGGGTCA
>NC_036853.1:12698862-12753322 GCF_002910315.2 Salvelinus sp. IW2-2015
GTAAACCTTTAACATTAACCTAAAACCCTAACCTTACCCCCAAAACCTTAAACCTAACCTTTAAGCTTAAAATAGCATTTGAAAAATTCAGGAGATTAAAAGAAGTACTGACTTTTCTAAAAAGTTATTGTTTTTCTACTTGTCAGAATATTTGGGTGAATTGTTAGGACATTGGTGTCCTTATAAGTAAGAAAACAAGTACAACACACACACACACACAACACACACACACCACACACACACACCACACACACACACACACACACACCACACACACCACACACACACCACACACACACACACACACACACACAACACACACACAACACCCACACAATTAGAAAACATTTTACACCAGAGCATATCCTTACAGCCATGCTTTTTAATTGATTTAAGTGTCCTCCAAATGCCCATAACCTCCTGTCTTTGTAACATTTAAAGTGACTGGCAGTCATTTCAGTTCAACGCAGATGGGAGGTGACCTTGTAGAGACCTTAGTTTAGGCTGTGATCCAATCCTATCGAACCCGCTCTTCTTAGGTGTGCTGTGTGTTCGTGAGAGGAGAACTCATCACTATTCAGGCCCTGGCCCAGCATCGCACTGCTGTGAATAATGATGCTGCTGCTTGGTGTGTTGACTGAGCAGTGTCCTCTGGTGAGGGTGCAGTGGTCCACTGGGCTGTTTTTTATAGTCCTACCAAGAAATATATTGTTAAAGGAAATGTAGTCTGTACATTCTGTGGGACTTTGGCAACTTTACACAGTCATGACACAAGTTGTTAATATGGAAAGCTAGTTGACTAATGGTGCAGTCTACACACTCTTGCACAGTCTTCAAATTCTTCTGCCTAAAATTACATCTAAAAGGGATCATTTGATTCATTTCCTACCGATCTACACAACCTTGCTCCACATTTTCAAAGTGAAAGAAAAATTATAGACCATTTTCTAAATTATATACACTACCGTTCAAAAGTTTGGGGGCACTTAGAAATGTCCTTGATTTCAATGAAAAACATACATGAAATTAGTTGCAAAATGAATAGGAAATATAGTCAAGACGTTGACAAGGTATAAATAATGATTTTATTTAAATAATAATTGTGTCCTTCAAACTTTGCTTTCGTCAAAGAATTCTCCATTTGCCACAAATACAGCCTGCCAGACCATCTCTCTCTTTTTTTTTATTAGGTTTAGGGTTTTGGGGGTTAAGGTTAGGGTTAGGGTTAATGTTAAAGTTTACATTAGGTTTAGGGTTTTGGGGGTTGAGGTTAGGGTTAGGGTTAGGGTTAAGGTTAGGTTTAGGGGTTAGAGAAAATAGGATTTTTAATGGTATTTTATTTTACTCCCAACAAGTCAAGTACACGCCAGTTCACACTGGCAATTTCAATCTGTTGTGACATTCTCTGTACTGGTTTCCTAAAGCTTTATTCAAAGTAATAAATTAGGACAAAGAAACATTGCACCAAATTCAGCAGAAAAGTTGCGCTTCTGTTCATTTTGTATATTTGATCTCTTGTCAAGGATGGAGGAGGATGGGAAACTGACAATAAATAAATAAACAAAAAGCATGTGTTGTTCTCTTCCCTTTTATCCCACAGAGTCTTGGAGCAGGCAGGCAGATCGCTATAGACCTGCACTAGATAAAACGAGAGCGGAGCAGGATGCGAAAATGAAATAGCAAAAATCGTAACCTTTGATGGAGAACACTGTGCTTTTTAATCTTTCAACAATGTCGGGAGAAGGGGCAGGGCAATGAAGTGCATGCTTCCTCTGAGAGGAGAGCGGAGATGCTAAAACTAGATCAGTACTGAAAACAGCAGTCATTATTGTTAATATTCTGCAGTATGTGCCTAACAAGCCCATGGGGCAGGTGTCATCGTGATGATGGAAGGATATGATATTAATGATGCGTAGTGTAGATATAGATACTCCGTTTTCTACTATGAGCACTAGCAGCACGTTGTCCTCAGAGAGGTAAAAACATAGTTCAGCTACGGGCAAAGATACTGAGATAGAATACATTCATGTGAAATTAGATGATCTGCTGTCACAAGTGAACCAGCAGCTCTGTCTGTCTCCATCTCTCCTTGTGAACTGATGCCATGTTTGATAAAGGAAGGCCCCATGAAAACCACTCAGACATTTTAAGAGTTGTTATGTGTCATGCCTTTCTCTTATCAAACATTTGTCCTGGAATGGTTTGTCGAGAAAACACAGTGTAAGCTTTATTTAACTACGCATGTCAGTTAAGAACAAATTCTTATTTACAATGACGGCCTACCCGGGCCAATGCTGGGACAATTGTGCACCGCCCTATGGAATTCCCAATCACGGCTGGATTCAAACCAGGGACTGTAGTGACACCTCTTACCCTGAGATGCAGTGCCTTAGACTGCTGTGTTACTCAGGAGCCCAGTGTTTGATTGCAGTTGAATAACAGAGCTTGCTCACCAGTTTAATTGATTTCACTTCCCTGTCTCACTAACAGTAAGGCATCCAGTCAAACTTTGGATTTGTTCTGCTTCCTCTGTGGAACCAAGAAGCTCAAACTGTGGTTCAATGTCATTGGCTAGACTTCATTGCCATGTGTCTTTACACAGAGAAACAGGAAAGGGAATTGTCCACTACTCTCATACATAATTTCTCTTGCACAACCTTGACTTTCCTGGCTGTTTCCCATAATTATGAGCACATGCACCAATTGAATCAACAAGTATAATGCCCCACTTTACAATGGCTATATTCTATGTTGGGTATTAACTTGAGCTCTGCTAAATGCTAATGCAATTACTGGTGATTTTCTCTTGGTAGACGTCCAGAGCTGATAAAAGTGCTCTGCTTCTGACGTCTGCCCAGGCTGGATGGCCATGTTATTTCTCTGTGAGGGGCATTGTCATGGTAGCCATCATTCATGGTAGCCGTGTGAGTGGAGTGTGCAGCAGGGGATGAGATTATGAAAGAGAGGACAGAGGGAAGAGGAGGAGGGACAATTTAGAAGAAGACTTATTTTTACAGTACCTCACCTTGCTACAGTCACACAGCGTACTGCAACACAGTCGCCTGTGTTTCAGATATGATGAAAAGTCGTAAATTAGGAGGATATTTTTTGCCATGGAGGAAACTGTGTCTTATTTGTTACTTTTCATTTCATATGACATTTTGAGGCGCTTGGAGGTTTTTCATGCAGCAAATATGATTGTCTACTTTGTTGTTTTAAAGAGCCAACAGAGATTCACTTGAATCATAGTGTCAATATTTTACAACCTGGAAATATGGAGCTTACTTAAAGTCTCAGGCTGTTCCAACTTCCTCAACAGAGGCCTTTGTGATTATAATAACCGAAAAGATTAAAGAGAGGGACACTCAACAGAGCCAAATACTGTACATGCAGTTAAGGACTATGATGAGTATTCATTTTAAAAGAATAAGGATGAGTTCACGCTTCTTGAAAATGTTCAATTTGAATGCCCCCTGATGCACATAATTAGGACAGTTTTTTCCCTCCACTATTTCTAACACGTGATTTTTAATGTGAACACATTGTACAAAAGTATAATAGGAAAATAAGCCTTTAGAGAGAGCAAGAGAGTATTGGACACACTAACATCATAGCTGTTTAGGTTTTCATGAATGAGTCGATTAGCCTCATCATTCAACCAAAAAACCTTTAAACATCGGTGAGAAGTAATCAATATGTTTATTTATTCATTGGAACAGTAGATATAAAAAGGAACTGCTGCTGAAAGGAAAACAGATCTGGTACTCTCAGTAAAGGGGGAGATGGAGACAGGCAGGCAGGTAGGTAGGGCTACAGTATAGTAACAGTATAGTATGAGTGTGGTTGACTTGACAGCCTCTGATGCATGGTCAACCTCTGCTCTCTATATCCCTTCCACGTGAGCTATGTCCCTGTTCATCTCTGAGACCTGCATCAGCTCAGCCAAGGTCACGCCTTATTATTAATATGTTATTGCACCATATATTGCCAGGGCAAGAGTTCATATCAAGTTTCAACCTTGAGATCATATCTAATGGTGTCTTCCATGTTACTGATATCTGATGTTGCAGCCAAGACACCGGCAATATGTTGCAGTGCATTGAAAATACGATTTCTGCTGGTGAAAACAAACTAAATTGAAATCGTCATAAAATGGCCAGATGGTAAATATTTCATACAGATTGAAGATTCAGCTCTCTTGACCTTAGAAACAACATTGAAGTGTTGCAGTCACATTGGGAAATAAAAAACACAATGCAAGTATGGGGAAGAAGTTGAAAAGTGCTTTTTTTAATGTTCTCCATGTAATCCACCTGTCCCATCTGTTTCTTGTGTAAACCTGAAATCAGTGCAAATGTTTTTCATTATTTTATAATTGTAGTACATTTTTGCCTTGCAGAGATCACATTCATATGACCTCAGAAAGCCTTCCTTGGTGGATAGCCTAATATTGGACCAATTAATCTTCCAATGCAAATGATACAGTTTATAAGTACTACCTGATGTTTGGGTCTCATTTGAGTCCTCTTTACTAGTTAGTTAATTGGGTTTGGGTAAAAAAAATATCCAGATCAGATTTTTAAAACACTGTGTTTGGTTAAATTGGCCCAGAACGTTTCACTAATGCAAAGAAGGTAATACACAATCTTGCTTAGAAAATCAACAGCTGCCCCTGACAACATGGTCTCCTCACCTAGAAGGTTATGTCCTCAGGCACAGGGAAAGTGATCATTTTCCTAAGGGATCAGTGAACTTCTTGTTATCTCCTAATCTTCAATTACTCAATATCCAGAACAATTTGGGCCACAATCAATTGATCCAGTGGAGCAGAGTCAGAGTTAAGCAGAAACAGATGACATGATGGGCCTCCGGGGCACATGCTGGTAACCCTAGTCTGGGGAAATTGAAGGAGGAGGAAGTAAGGGGACACAGGGGAACATTAAATCCCCACGCTCTCCAAAAACACACAAACCAATAACTGAAATATATATGAGAGAGAAGGAGAAACACAGACACCCCACTGTTCTCCAGCTACCAGACTCCTGTTCACTCTCTCATTCGTTAATATGTCTGCATGCTGTGTGAATACGTTTACTTTTAGAAGGGTTGGTGATTATAAATGTGACCATTTCACTTCAAACATGAACCAAAATATAACTGTGGAAGCCGTTCAGAGTCTCTGATAGCAATATTAAAGTAATCTCTCCCTGTGTTTTGTCCTAATAGCTATGAATATATGAAAGGGCAGATAATGAAAATTCTAATGGGTCATATTCTATTGTGATAAAAAATCTCCTAATGAAATGTAGGAGTTTTGTGGAAATGGAATCCTGCATAACAAATAATGGTAATATAAATGATTGTGTCTGGCATGCTGGGATAATATTATCCAAGCCACACAGAGACACACATTGTTCTAGCTCAGGGATGGGCAACTGGCGGCATGCCTTTTGTAGGCTCGCGGATCAATTCCCCCCCAAGTTGAGACCCCAAACTCAGTCGGGGTCTCAACTTACTGAATAGTAGAATACACACGGTGCAATTTCGAAATTTGGTTTTGCATGAGCAGTTTTTCTCTTGTTATGTCAGTCACTGACAGTCACTCAATTACCCATGTCAGCTAATATTTTTTAGATTGGGAAATGTATCTCACCAGCTATCTAAACTTGTAGTAAACATGGCCGAATACCGACCAGGCATGCAGGGCACATGCCCAGGGGCCCTGACCAACAGGGGGCCCCCTTTGATTTTGTTAGTGACTCTCACTCAGATATCATATCATCATAGTAAGTCATGGCAAAATAGGTAGAATTGCAGGAAATTTGTTGTAAAACTGCAAAAATGTCTCTGCCCCATGAGAAAATGAGTAGAATTGCATTAAATGTGTTCTAAAACTGCAACATTCTCTCTATGCCCCATGGCAAAATGTGTACAATTGCAGGAAACTCACTTTTTCACATTTTTCTCTACACCGTAAAGACGGAGGCCAGTAAAAATGTTGTGCGCTACGTGGAAGGGCCCCCAACCAAATCTCGCTTAGGGCCCCCAAAAGGCTAGGGCTGACCCTGGCTAATGGTATAATCTATTTAGTTAAAGAGATTCTCCGGTACTTTTATATACTTTTTAGCTAGGTGTGCAAAGTTGCGCTCAAGAGTGGTCCCCGTAATTCCGTCAGATATGTGCACCACGTTATTGCTTTCTGTCTCTCGCTTTGCTGTGTGTGCATCTTGCTAGCTGTACCTCAAATGTTGAGGGGCTGAAGCTCATTGGCTTGAACTCAAATTGCTAGGGGGCTGGCCCACATGGGGGGAAATGTAGGGGTAATGGAGCCGCACAACTTCCAGAAAATAGTCGCTTTCAAACTAGGGATTTTGTGGCTAATTGAGGTAAGACGGTAATTCTGCTTATAGATTATGCATGTATGAACTACACATTGACACATCGAGCCCAAAGCGGGAGGTTTACTAGTCGTCAAAGTCCCGGAACATGTCTTTACGTGAGTTAAGTAGTTTAACTGCACAAATGGATTAATTGCACAAATCAGTTGACTGCATGTGTGGGTATGGATGTGGGTACGCAGGCCCCTCATGATGAGTTCAGATTTTTTGTGGACCCCACCCCCATCAGAGTTACCTATCCCTGTATTAGAACTCCACATGTATAACCTTTTAATTTTCCTATGGACATTTCTCACAAGATTTATTTCACAGTGATAGCCTACATATGTATCCCATACATTTACTTTATAATAATATATTATTATTTACTTTAAACTCCACACTTGTATTTATAAATGTATCCACATGCACTTCTCTTTCATCGGCTTCATAGTTGATTTATTCTCTGTTAAAAAATATAAAAAATTAACTTGTAGTTATAATTTGTGTAAAAGGAACATCTGAACAAGTCTTCCATATGGGTGCCAAGCAGACTTGAAAGACATTGCAGAGGTTCAGCCACACACAGTGGGTGAGGCTCCAGCAAATTGGCCTCACTTTGTGGGTAAAGATTGCCCCCTTGAGGTGTAGGTACCAGCTACCCACTGCAGTTACAGTGCTTCCCTCAAAAATACAAAGCCACTCATGTAGCTGTAGTAATTACTTGAGTTTTAATCTCGGCAACCCAGAATCCAAATAAAAAAACTTGATTCGATTCTGGGGGAAAAGTTAAGAGATATGAAACGTTAGGCTAAATTGATGTTATTGGGACTTCTGTCCACAACAGATTACTTGAGTTAGTAATAGGTCTACCTGTAATGGCGATTCCCGCCTTTGGCGCAGGTTGAAAACAATTGGCTTTCCAGGCGTAGATCTTTGGTTGGGTGATTTTAATTTATTGCAGGTATGAAATCTAAATGACATACAGCTACTTTGCATATAAAAACATAACATAATACATGAATTGAGAGGTAAGAATTGCCTGCCCTCTCCTCTCACCTGTGCTAACACTTACTGGTCCCCTGTGTAACATGTGACCACTGACCAGTATAACCATAGAATTAGGAATTAGAATACTATAATGGACATTAACCTATAGAGAGGGGTGCTTGCAACACCACAGGTTGTGGGTACGATTCCCGCTGGGGCCACCCATATGTAAAATGTATGCACGCATGACTGTAAATCGCTTTGGATAAAAGTGCCTGCTAAATGGCATATATTCATTATTATTATTATTACATCCTTATGATGGTATAAAAGGTCAGCTGTTTTGGTAAGGAAGTTGGTCAACCATGGTTTGCCAGTGCTGTGATAGGATATTGTGTAAACAAATTTGAAGATTGTATGTACTTTATGTTTGTTAGCTAGCTAGTCAGCCAGTTTAGAGGAATGTGTTTTTCAAAATAACTACCAAATTATGCCGACATTCCATTCAAACAATGCAGTCAATCCACCACCATACACTGGCTGAAATCAGTTGATGTTAGGACTTAGACAAGTTGTAAATGCATACTATTGTATCATATAATAACACTGACAGCTTTCCAAGAAAACAAAAATGTAGACATTTATGGTCTGTTTACATATAAAAAATTGTGTAAAACTGTATTTATAATTATATATATATTTTTACCTTGTCACCTCAGGGATTCAATCTAGCAACCTTCCAGTTACTGACCCAACACTCTAACCACTAGGCTACCTGCCTATTCCACAATTTCTGATATACCATTTGCTTTACTTTTTTTCCATGCATAAGTCAAATCACCTATGCCTCTACTGCCATTCATTGCAATTAGACTGGTTTGGATTTCTCCCTGACCACTTTGGCTTCCATTTTCGGACCATTCTGGAACTTTTAGGTTACATGACATAGCCCCTCTAGTAATTTCATAGCATCTCTACGCCTATAACCTCTTTGCTTCTACTGAACAAAACATCTATAGACTGACAAATACAACACAAATACGGCACATAAGCAGGCCTACAATCAAAATAGATTATTTGGATAAGACACCGGTAATTATTTCAATATGAAATGTATCAGACAGGGAAAAATCCTTGACAAAGTATTTTTGACATTTGTTGTTTACATTGTGCAGGTGTGGAACTCATCCAGTAGGCCACAGGTGTGATGTCACTTTCGGGAATGTTATTGCTCAACATCTTGAAAACATGTCTCTTGTTGACTTTGTAACAGTTTATGGGCCTTCAAGGTTTCATTGATTAAATATTGCCAGGTCTGATGTATTTATTGACCCTTAAAAAAGATTTAATTGGAGCTGCGAGGCACCATCTGAAGGGTAATAATCACAACAGATGTTTCTGTGATTTTACCAGGCGTTGTGAAATCTGGTACATAGTGAAATTAGTTAAGTGTAGTTTATAACGCAGTTTCCTGGAGGAGCGCTTAAGCTTCAGATGACATATCTAAAGGCGCCTATACTGGCGCCTATTCAAACCCGGCAAACCGAGCGAGTGTGCTCGCATATTCCTTAAAATGGACTGTTTGTCCAGTTTGAGATGCTGTAGCCAGTAATAGTCTGAATTAATCTAAAATGACTCAGGAAATCTGTAATTGATTTTGATGTTTTTCTGAGGAGATCTTAGTTGCGCAATTTCACATCTAACTAAAATGTTTGGTGCAGTATTACTCGAGTGAAAACGCTTGCATGAAAACAAGTTAGGTAGGAGTTAGGTAGGAGGATTTAGAAATGTGGAACTAATGTTGTAAATGTGATTGACCACATTCTAGCACAGTAGGTGGCGGCATGCACCTTTAACATTTGTTTGTGCAAACAGTCAACTGCCTTTGGCCATCCTGTGGCTGGTCGTGGGCCACCATTTGTTGCAACTGGCCTACATGGCATTACCCACACCAGGACAGACATTTTTGGACCACTAAACAACTATTGATTTAGAACCAGAGTTACCGCAAGTCAAAGAAAGCAGGAGCTGCCTCCACTATTCCAGCACCATTTCAACCTCACAAAATCAGCTATGCTTACTCTAATACAGTGACAACTAAAAACTAAAAGACACCAACAATTATTTAGTCCAATCAATGTAAGTTAAATATGTGGCTGTCCATGTTTCTGATGTGTGTGGGTCACCCTACTTGTAGAGAAACACCAATGCCAACTTCCTCTCTTTCATGTTGAGGAAACAGTATCACTGTCATACAGTACACACTTATTTTTTGTTGTCTTTGGCTAACATGCTTGCTCGCTAGCCTAACTTCCTTTCGTGGGTAACATTAGCTAGTTAACATTAGCCTTCTACATCTAGCTACATACTGACCTTCCATCCTCTCAGGCCAGGAACACAATGTAAGAATGAATGGTTGGATCAGAATCGCAGTTATAATCATTGGCTAGTGTGGAGAATTAAGTTTAATTTTTTTTTTTTTTTAATCAAGGTAGGCTAAATGCTCACTGGCTTCCATGGAATTCAATGCTACAGGGGGCAACAATCTATGGAGCCAGATAGCTGCCAAAAGGTTGAACGTACGTATCGTTAGGATCATAAGAAAAGCCATGAGTGAAACATGAAACGTGAAATTTTATCTGTGAACATACAAACACCATGTTATGATTACGGAATTTTGGGGGGGGGGAAATTCTGGCATACAATAATACATTTCAGAGTTCTGGTAGCTTCATCTCACCAACATGTTTTTTTTTACACCAAACGGCCTGTGAGGAGTGCTACGCAAACAAGCATAACACAGTATAAAAACAACTGAAGTCAGGGAAACCGGAAAAGGTATCCTGCATCTTTTCAAGTCTCCATTACTCCTCACTTGAGTTCATTTCACATTTATTTAACCTTTATTTAACTAGGCAAGACAAGATCAAATTCTTATTGACAATGAAGGCCTATACCAGCCAACGCTGGGCCAATTGTGCACCGACCTATGGGACCCCAATCACGGCCAGTTGTGATACAGCCTGGATTCGAACCAGGGTGTCTGTAGTGACGCCTCTAGCTCTGAGATGCAGTGCCTTAGACCGCTGCGCCACTCGGGAGCTAATGTAATGGATCTCTACAGCATTCGGAAAAGTATTCAGACCTTTTTCCACATTTTGTTACGTTACAGCCTTATTCTAAAATGTATTAAATATTTTTACACAAAATCTATCTACACAAAATACACCATAATGGCAAAGCGAAAACAGGTTTTTAGAAATGTTAGCAAAAATAAAAAACAGAAATCCCTTTATTTACATACTAAGTCTTCAGACCCTTTGCTATGAGACTCGAAATTGAGCTCAGGTGCATTCTGGTTCCATTGATCATCCTTGACATGCTTCTATAACTTGATTGGAGTCCACCTGTGGTAAATTAAATTGATTGGACATGATTTGGAAAGGCACACACCTGTCAATACAAGGACCAACAATTCACAATGCATGTCAGAGCAAAAATGGTACTGGTATGCCAAGTCTAGGTCCAAGAGGCTTCTAAACAGCTTCTACCTCCAAGCCATAAGACTCCTGAACATCTAATCAAATGGCTACCCAGACTTCCAGAGGCATGCAGCCATAGATGCATTATACCCTAATGTTGGTCTATTTGCCTACTAGCCAAATAAAGTGCAGAGCATGCATGATGTGTGCAACTCATCATTCCAACATATTTGAACATTTAATTCATCCTTCATTCAGTTCAGTCAGTCAGTATGTCATCCATTCTGTCATTTGTTGCAATAGGAACTAAATCAAAGAGAATAGAACAGTCTTATCCATTTGTTTACTGAAATCCATGTGTGTATCTAAAATGATCTAAATTCTCCAAAGTTCTTTAGCCTATCACTTTAATAATTCAATGTTTAATTTAGGCCTATTCAAATAAAAAAATTGGCCTTCAACTTATAGGCATTGCAATTGAGTCTATCATTTTGGGTACTGGTGTCTTGCAGAATAGTATTTGTGTTTTATAACTGTTTTTATTATAGGCCTCCCCTTAAAAAGAGACCCTAGCTCACAGGCCTCTAAATATAGCCTCTAAATAAACGTTAAACAAAATAGTTGAAGAAGCACATGCAGTGGCTGATAGGGAAAACAGTACTGACAACAAGAATAGGTTATAAATCATCTTGACCATTTGGGACTCCTTGGCTATTTTGCTCGGGAAAGGTTATAGCCACGACCGGGAGACCCATGAGGTGGTGCAGAATTGGCCCAGCGTCGTCCGGGCTAAGGGCGGGTTTGGCCGGCTAGGATGTCCTTGTCCCATCGTGCTCGAGCGACTCCTTGTGGCAACCGGGTGCATGCACGCTGACTTCAGTCGCCAGCTGTACTGTTTCCTCCGACACATTGGTGCGACTGTCTTCCGGGTTAAGCGATCACTGTGTCAAGAAACAGTGCGGTCATGTTTCGAAGGACGCATGGCTCTCGACCTTCGCCTCTCCAGAGTCTTTACGGGAGTTGCAGCGATGGGACAAGACTGTAACTACCAATTGGATATCACGAAAATTGGGGGGAAAAGGGGGAAAAAGTACCCCCCAAAAATATTTAAAAAATCATTTTGTTTTGTTTCATTATGGATATAGCCTCTGCGTGGCGGGGTTGTGCAACACAAATGGCTATAACAAGCCTACATACAGACTGGAATTCACAAATACAACAGTCAAAATGCCTAACATAAGGCCGTGCTCCCAAATACTGGAAAAGTGTGATTCGTTAGGTTACATGATCACCACAGTAGCCCCACGCGGCCATAAAAATGTATCATGTAATTATATGGCCATTAAATAACACACAACAGCATGGCATATTTAGATAGTAGAATAGGCCTAGCATAAATCATATTTACTTTCTATTTTGCAGTTCAGGTGGTTATTCTAGACAAGGCTCTTCTGTGTCTTTATAGTATCATTCTCACGAAAGTAATTTGCTGAAGGCCCAAGCCTATACTACGCCATCAACTGGTATAATGTCGTTATTGAATTTCCGTTCTAAAACAATCTCTAGACTTTTATTTTGGAAATGAAACTGGAATCTGCAAAACAACTCTAATGTCTGGGCTAGAGTTGCTTGATTGACTAGTTAACTTCGACTAGCTACTTTAAAGTAAGAATTGAACGTGTAAATGTTCATTCATAGATGTAACATAGGGTTTGTACATTTACAGACCTAATTTAACGGTTACGTTTCATGTTTCACGCATGGCTTTTCTTACAATTTACGTATGGATTTTTTAAAGATGCTAACGATACGTACATTCAAAAATTTGGCAACTATTTGGCTCCATAACAATGTCATACTCTTTTCGACCAGACAGCATCAGATAGGTGGTCTATACTTACAGAGACAGAGTGGCGCTGTTTCACTCACTCAGTTGCTTTCTCCGGTGAGATTTGTATTTGTATTTATTATGGATCCCCATTAGTTGCTGCCAAGGCACCAGCTACTCTTCCAGGGGCCCGGCAAAATTAAGGCAGTAAATACATTGTCTCTTGCGTATTGAAGGAACATTATGAAACACAGAGAGACGAAAGATACATTATTTAATGTTTTTATCTTGGTACATTTTTTGGGAGTAGCCTGGCTTCCCTTGGCATCCATGAATACACGCCACTGACTATTACCCCTTTCAGACATGTTCCTCAGATGGTGAGAAGCTGAACTCGTGAAACTCCCTTTTGTGAGCCATTTTTCTTCATCTGTTAATGCAATGTCAGGTTGTGTACTTGGAGATGGAGAGACTTTATCAGTTAGCTAAAACTGTTCCCCCTCTATTTATAATCAAAATGATTATTGGAATAGGCTAAAACAGTCTCCTCATCAATTATGACATGAACACAACACTTACATAAATATACATTCACAGACATTATAGACAAATGGCTGTGGATATTCAAAAATATATTACCATCATCATACAGGCACAACTATTGATATCGTAATTGTTAGCCTACATTGCTTCATATAAGCAAACAACATTCATTGGCTACTGTAGCTAGCTTGGTTTCAGTTTACTGTGATTGGTTAACTTTCATGGACAATTGGACAACCCTGCCTTTCCTAAGCCATCATGTGTTGCAATTGTGCTGTCAAGAGGGCTTGGTCAGGACACAGCTAGTTCGGCTTAACTTCGCAGCCAGATAAAAGGAGGACAGGAGCATACGATCGGTGAGGTCAGTAAATACAATTACAACTTATAGCGACAAACATATATTTAAAAAAGCATGACAATTGTAGTACTTTGAAGACATCGCCACGTTTCGTGACTACTAGCTTGCTTACTAACAAACTCTAGTGTAATATTAGATGTCTGCCTAAGTGCCTGTGTAGATGCCTATTTCGATAGAAGTTAATCAAGTTACACGACTCAATAGTTATTTCTCAAAGACGCTGTTAATATTATTACAGTACTAGGAAAATTCCTCTTGTGGGGGAAAGTTCAGCTGAACCATCTTTCAAAACAGCAGCAAATTTGCAAATGGCCACTCAGTGCAGACCTCTTATTATTTTCTTCTTGGTAAAATAGTATTTTTCATAACTGTACATGATGAGTCTAGATCTGGACTCGTAATGTTGTAGGCTGCTAGGACCATTCACTTCTATGCCTGGGACCTTTATATATATATATGGGCTATGGCTGGGGCCCAAGTCTTTCTTCATACAATCAGTCAGTGTTTCACTGCTTGCATACTAACGTGCTTGCCATTTAGGCCTGCCCTACTAGCTGCAGGGGTCACAGAGAGTGCTTTTTGATAGTAGATTGAACACTCACCAGGATGTGGTTGTTCGAAGGTGTAGACCTTCAATGCAAAATAATGTCAATTCCCCCCTCCAACTGTTTGGTATTGTTAGTTGCAAAGCTTGTCACAGTTATTAAAATATATTGCTCTAGTATTATATTTCTCTTTATCTGTTGCTTGTTATCAGATATGAGAGACACAGACTTTGCTCCAGTGGTGTCACAGTGTAAGTGAAGATCTCACTGTCGATCATTTCAGTTTTAAACAAGTATGCCTACATTTAGTCTGTCTGTTGTATTTCCACCTATGTTTGTTCTGTAGTTTATAGCTTCAGTCGTGACCTTGACCCAGGAGCACCTAACTGTATTATCATACCAAACTAGTCTCCTCTCCATTCATGTTACCTTCACTAAGAATGAGAGAAGAGTAGGCCTACACACAGTGACAATTAGTTTTACTAATTTCGGTTTAGATGCTTAATATAGGTATTAATACTGACCAAGTATTACGAATATAAGAAACACAGTTAAATGTGAAATCAGTTCAATGGGAGTCTAGTCAGTTCGATCACATCAGTCAATCGGAGCATGTTTTGGATGCCTCGGAGTCTGAGGCAGGCAGGAGGCCCATGTTTTTGGCCAGCTCCATCACTCATAGAATGGAAGTAAGCCTCTTCAGGATGTTATCAGGGCAGACCAACTCCTCAGTGGTTTTTATAAGCTGCCTGCTGGTAGGATGCTCAGCTGCCCTGTCCACACCCTCAGCATGGTCGGGTCCAGACTGGGCCTTCCTCTTCCTCAGCTGCATCAGTATGTGTATGTAGAACTCTCTCGTATGGGCAAACTCTGCTCTGCGCATCAGGTCCATGTAGTAGCAGACCTGGTTCCACCTCTCTTGATCAGACAGATGCTGGTAGTACTGCATGCACCTCTGCCAGTACTTCTTCTGGTTGTAGCGCTCTGCTGGGTGACTGAAGACAGGTGCCTGCCATGGACCATAAACGAAGGGGAGAGCAGCAGGAGAGGGGCCTGCTAAGGGGATGAGCCCAGGGGGTGCCCAACTTCCTCCTTCAGCTGCGACAGAAACGGCCTGGAGTAGGCACAGTAGAGGGCTGTTCTTGGACTGCTGTGGGGGTGACGCCTGGTCAGGAGCCTGAGGGAAGTTTATGGTTCCCAGGAGCCCCTGACTGTACCTTCAGACCCTTTATAGAGCTCTCATGGCTGATGAGAGAGGAGGAATCTGGAAGATCCTTCATGGTGTCCACGTATCTGATATGGGTCTCCTCCACCTTTACTTTAGGAGCCTGCTCTGAGGTGGGTGGCAGGTTGACTGTGCCCACGTAGGTGAGGGTCAGTGAGGCCTGCTGAACAGGGCCAGGGACCAGAGCCACGGGGCTGGGTGCTGCTACAGTATCAGTTTGACATGAAAATTACACATCCATATTGCGGTTGTAATAAAAACTATCAATAGGGATTTGAAATTGCTTTGTGATGTTGCTTTGAAAAGATAAGATTTTGGTGACAGAATACTGTTTGTCCACTGTCTCTATGGCAATTGGATATAGTGACGTCCAAAGATTTTGGCATCTCTGTATTAGAGGTCGACCAATTATAATTTTTTCAACGCCGATACCGATTATTGGAGGACCAAAAAAAGCCGATACCGATTAATCGGCCGATTTAAAAAAAATAATAATAATAATAATAATAAAAAAATTTTTTTTTTTTTTTTTTTATATGTATATATATTTGTAATAATGACAATTACAACAATACTGAATGAACACTTTTATTTTAACTTAATATAATAAATCAATAAAATCAATTTAGTCTCAAATAAATAATGAAACATGTTCAATTTGGTTTAAATAATGCAAAAACAAAGTGTTGGAGAAGAAAGTAAAAGTGCAATATGTGCCATGTAAAAAAGCTAACGTTTAAGTTCCTTGCTCAGAACATGAGAACATATGAAAGCTGGTGGTTCCTTTTAACATGAGTCTTCAATATTCCCAGGTAAGAAGTTTTAGGTTGTAGTTATTATAGGACTATTTCTCTCTCTACCATTTGTATTTCATATACCTTTGACTATTGGATGTTCTAATAGGTACTTTAGTATTGCAAGCCTAATCTCGGGAGTTGATAGGCTTGAAGTCATAAACCGCAATGCTTCAAGCATGTTTATGGCTAAGAGCTGCTGGCAAACGCAGTAAAGTGCTGTTTGAATGAATGCTTACGAGCCTGCTGCTGCCTACCACTGCTCAGTCAGACTGCTCTATCAAATCATAGACTTAATTATAATATAATAACACACAGAAATACGAGCCGTAGGTCATTATGGTCAAATCTGGAAACGATAATTTCGAAAACAAAACGTTTATTCTTTCAGTGAAATACGGAACCGTTCCGTATTTTATCTAACGGGTGGCATCCATAAGTCTAAATATTGCTGTTACATTGCACAACCTTCAATGTTATGTCATAATTATGTACAATTCTGGCAAATTAGTTCGCAACAAGCCAGGCGGCCCAAACTGCTGCATATACCCTGACTCTGCGTTCAGTGAACGCAAGAGAAGTGACACAATTTCCCTAGTTAATATTGCCTGCTAACATAAATTTCTTTTAACTAAATATGCAAGTTAAAAAATATATACTTGTGTATTGATTTTAAGAAAGGCGTTGATGTTTATGGTTAGGTACACATTGGTGCAACAACAGTGCTTTTTTCGCGAATGCGCTTGTTAAATCACCCGTTTGGCGAAGTAGGCTGTGATTCAATGATAAATTAACAGGCACCGCATCGATTATATGCAACGCAGGACAAGCTAGATAAACTAGTAATATCATCAACCATGTGTAGTTAACTAGTGATTATGTTAAGATTGATTGTTTTTTATAAGATACGTTTAATGCCAGCTAGCACCTTACCTTGGCTCCTTGCTGCACCCGCATAACAGGCAGTCAGCCTGCCACGCAGTCTCCTCATGGAGCGCAATGT
Source organism: Salvelinus sp. IW2-2015 (assembly GCF_002910315.2). Lineage (NCBI taxonomy): Eukaryota > Metazoa > Chordata > Actinopteri > Salmoniformes > Salmonidae > Salvelinus > Salvelinus sp. IW2-2015. Next base: position 12,716,008 of record NC_036853.1, read on the forward strand.
AATCGGCCATAATCGGTGTCCAAAAATGGCGATTACCGATTGTTATGAAAACTTGAAATCGGCCCTAATTAATCGGCCATTCTGATTAATCGGTCGACCTCTACTCTGTATATAAGTTACACCTCAATGACATATCAATGACTTCTGACATTCCATAACCCAAAGTAAAGACAAGGCAAAACAACAGCAGATCACCATACAGATGTAGGATCTTAATTTGAGCAAGTTTGCTACAGCAGAAGAATTATCCTGCAGCAACAGGAAGTTTAAATTATGTGGATTATAATTAATGGGCATTTTTTTGTAGGTGTTGATACATCTTTCATTAGGGCAAATGAGTGTTGTGTTCGAGACCACCTAAAGTGAGACCGAGTCAAGACCAAGACCAGAGGGGGTCCGAGACCAAGTCAAGACCGAGACCAGAAAAATGCGAGTCCAATTCAAGACTATGAATGTAATTTGGTCAAATCGCCACCATAATAAGAGTTCAAAATGTCCAGTATTTCTGTGTTCATAATTCAGAAGAACATATGGATTCTTTAGACATTCAGAATGGTGAGAAGAAAATGCATGCTGAAGGCAAATAGAGCCACTCTACAAATGATTACTAACCCGAACACAGTGGGGAACAATGAGGGACTTCTACGCTTTCAGAGAAAGGTTAAGGATCTATAAAATAATACAAATGTTTTTTTCCCAAAGATGTTCTGATTTTAATATCTTCAATTTGTTAGAAAGGAAAGGGTTAACAATGAAGAGAAAAAATCCTGATTTAATATTTTTTCTTTGGTGGTCTCTAGGCAGATAAATCTAGCTAGCTAAGTCAGCCATTGGCTAGGCCATCAGATGCTTGATAGAGGGCATCGGCCATTCAACTATATTAGGGGTGTCAACCAATCACATTGACTTCTAATAAGTGGGACCACTTTTACAAAAACCTATGGGAACTTCTGCATTCTCGAAGGCCAACAGGCCACTGTGCAATAGCAAGCAGTAGTTTTCCCACGGTCCAGCTAGCTAGCTTTTGTTGTAGGCTAGTTTTGCAGCGGCTGCAGCAGGTGTTATCAAAGTAAATGTTGTTGCTAATTTGTTAGCTTGTCCCTTTTCAAGAATAACTTTCAACAAGAAGTTAACTTTCAAATGATCATCATCTGGTAAGTGGAACTGTGTTTTTTTTATTTATTGCAGCACACTTCCTGTTAGCCATCTCTTTTGAAAATAACTTATGTCAAATCAATCAAATCAAATGTTATTTGTCACATCTGCTGAATACAACCTTACGTTAAATGCTTACTTACAAGCCCTTAACCAACAATGCAGTTCACGAAATAGAGTTAAGAAAATATTTACTAAATAAACTGAAGTAAAAAATAAAAAGTAACACTAAAATAACAATACAGAGGCTATATACAGGGGGTACTGGTACCGAGTCAATGTGTGGGGGTAGAGGTAAATTTAGGTAATTTGTACATGTAGGTAGGGGTAATGCATAGATAATACACAGCGAGTTGCAGCAGTGTAAACTCATGGGGGGGGGGTGTCAATGTAAATAGTCAAGGTGGCCATTTGAGCAATTGTTCAGTAGTCTTATGGCTTGGCGGTAGAAGCTGTTATGTAGTCTTTTGGACCTAGACTGGTGCTCCGGTATCGCTTGCCGTGTGGTAGCAGAGAGAACAGTCTGACTTCGGTGACTGGAGTCTTTGACAACTTCTTGGTCCTTCCTCTGACACCGCCTAGTGTATATAGGTTCTGGATGGCAGGAAGCTTGGCCCCAGTGATGTACTGGGCCGTATGCACTACCCTCTGTAGCGCCTTACGGTCGGAGGCTGAGCAGTTGCCATATACCAGGCAGTGATGCAACCGGTCAGGATGCTCTCGATGGTGCAATTGTAGAACCTTTGGAAGATCTGAGGACCCAAGCCAAATCTTTTCAGTCTCCTGAGGGGGAAAAGGTGTTGTCGTGCCCTCTTCACGACTGTCTTGGTGTGTTTGGACCATGATAGTTTGTTGGTGATGTGGACACCAAGGAACTTGACACACTCCACTACAGCCCGTCAACGTGAATGGGGGCCTGTTCGGACCTCTTTTTCCTGTAGTACACAATCATCATCTTTGTCTTGCTCTCATTGAGGGAGAGGTTGTTGTCGTGGCACCAAATTGCCAGGTTTCTGACCTCTTACCTATAGGCTGTGTCATCATTGTCGGTGATCAGGGCTACCACTGTTGTGTGGTCAGCAAACTTAATGATGGTGTTGGAGTCATGCTTGGCCACACCGTCGTGGGTGAACAGGGAGTACAGGAGGGGACTAAGCACGCACCACTGAGAGGCCCCCGTGTTGAGGATCAGCGTGGCAGATGGGTTGTTGCCTACCCTTACCACCTGGGTGCAGCCCGTCAGGAAGTTGCGGAGTGAGGTGTTTAGTCCCAGGGTCCTTAGCTCAGTGATGAGCTTTGTGGGTAATATGGTGTTGTAAGCTGAGCTGTAGTCAATGAACAGCATTCTCACATAGGTGTTCCTTTTGTCCAGGTGGGAAAGGGCAGTGTGGAGTGCGATTGAGATTGCGTCATCTGGATCTTTTGGGGCGGTATGCGAATTGGAGTGGGTCTAGGGTTTACGGGATGATGGTGTTGATGTGAGCCATGACCAGCTCTTCAAAGCACTTCATGTCTACCAACGTGAGTGCTACGGGGCGATAGTCATTTGAGCAGGTTACCTTCGCTTTCTTGGGCACAGGGACTATGTGAAAACATTCTTGCATTTAAACTTTAAATCACTGGTTACTTTGTGCTAAACGTGAAATGTGTTTTGCAATGGAAAGTCACAGTTATACATTGCAATTCGGAAATGCTTAGTCTAATGGTTATCTTTTTGTATTCTTATGATTGTGACATACTGGCTTATTTTGTTTAAGTGAATTGACTGCTTATCCTTTAACATCATGCTGTATGTGACTGCTGTCTTTCCATCGGCCCAATAAAGTGGTGCCTTGAGAAGAGGGTCCTGTGTGAAGGAAAGGTGCCCTGTGTGACGTACTAAGTTTTCCTAAAGATTTTTCTGATTTTCACTCTCAAAATCCTACTTTAAAAAAACATTTTAAAAGAAAAATGTGATGTCCTTGAACGACATCAGGAGACCATTTGAGGTGTGGGAAAAATAAAAATAAAGATGTTTTTAGTTGTCCCTTATTTCAATTGAGCAAAACAAATGCCCTCCCCATTTGATACAAATCAGCATTTATAGCAGTCTATCAGGTAGGCCTGCATTGCGGTCAACATTTAATTGGGAAGGTTTTTTGGGAAAGCCTTCAGAAATGTTCATACAAACAGTGTATGATGACTGAATTGCACATCGCAAATAGCCTACAAACCAAGACTACGGACGAAACTTTTTCAATACCTGGTTTGCATACCCATTGTTGCCATAGTTAGCATTTACTGGTAGATATAAGTTGAAATGTCTTTCCTACCCTACCGGCTACCGATGTCATTCTGTGAGCTGCTCCATGCGACAACCAGTTGAGAGCTGCGCACTCATGCTGGCTGCAGATGATATGCTGCTGAAACTAGGCTATTCGTGCTGCAAGCAGATGCATATATTTCATGTGCTTTGCAATTGTTTAGGCTACTTTGTGCATGATTTCTCTATTGTACTACAGCGGGGACTGTGAAGAGACATAGACACATATACACATAAGACACTCAATCTACTGTTAGGTTCTAATTATCAGAGTAAGAACTCGACGGATACTATGAAAGCTTAGACCAAGTTTATTCTTCCCAAAGGATCGAACCGCTGAATCGACAAAAACATGTTTACTATAGTGGTGGTATATGTACCCCACTTTGGGTGGAGTCTCCTCCTTCTCGCTAAACATTGTATCTTTATTGCTAGGCAGGAAACTAAGTGATACGGGCAATAAACTTTTCCTTCTCCCTTAAAGTGACCTGACCTGACCTTGACCCCCTTCATCACTAATCCAAGACTCTCTCCCCTTATCAATGCCTGCCACGTATGATCGTTTTCCCTACACTCAGTACATTCCAAGCTTAATTGCACCCATCATATACCTTCCTCCTACAGATAACCATTAACTTCTGGTGTAAACCCTCTAAACCATAGTACTCAATATTTCAATAGAATACCTGATAATTATTTCAAGTTTAGAAGTTAGAACCCAGAATCCATCACTACACACACGTTGATGTTGTATTGTAAATATGTGATAGTGGAGTAGTGGCTTGAGGGAACACACTAAATCTATTGGGTAAGGTGTTATGAAATGTAACGTTATATTTTAAATTGTGTATATAACTGCCTTGGTGTTGCTGGAAACAAGGAAGGGGATCCTTAATAAATAATAAGTCGTATACCTCCACTACACTAATTTGATACGCAAACAGTAGGGATTAAGAAGTGAGTATAGGCAATGCCCACTGAAAAACAAAGTGTGTATACGGCGTATATCTGCGTATAGCCTCTACTACACCACTGGCCCTTTGTGTTTTACAAAAAGTGCACTCCAACCTACATGAGTGCGCTGGTATTACGCTTGCTGTCCTTTCAGCATCACGAGCATGTCACACACTGATGGCCCAATAGGCTCGACACTGCGCAAACATGTCTATAACAGATATAAATACTGTTACAATTTCCCCCTGTCTCCCCTTACTAATAGTGAGCGTGCAAATTTCCCCCACTCTTCCCTACCAACAAGTCAATTAAATTCAGACAAAGTTTGAGGATATCTTTCAACAAAAGTAAAGGACAGTAATGTTACGAGTAAAGTAGGAATCTCAGGTTTCAATAGGCGATACAATATTAATGTTTCAAGAAAGGAGTGTATATATTTGGCCTGGGGAATCGGTTTTATCCGCTGACTGAATGGAAGCTGATAATTATTATTTTTTTACTCCGCTGGTCTTGGTAAGAAATGACAGACCGATATGCTCAATATGTGGTCTCGAGACCGGACTCGTATTACAACCCTGGGGCAAATTAAGTCTGACATTTTTAAAGTGGAGATTACAAACTTTAGAAGCCTTTTTAAACCTCGAATAGACTACAAGTTTGCATTTGCTGTGCAGAAAAATTCTCAGCAACAAAGTGACCAAATTGAGATCCTACATCTGTGCCTTTTTGGACATGGAATATTGAGCAGTACACAAAAATAAGCTATAGGCCTGTCCTCTGCAGAGGAATAAAATGTTCTTACCGCTATAGATGAAAATAGTTGGTCTTGCAGAAAGATGTACCTGTTCCATCAATGGTACAGACTGATCAACTTCCTGAATTAAAAAATAATAATAATTAAAAGGCACATTTTTGTACAGACAGCTTGGTCTCAAATGGCCTTAAATTTGATGCCACCAAAACTGAATTCAGGATCAACTTTGGCACATTCTTGGCCCAAACATTCTACCAAAGTTGCTATGTTCAAATGTTATCATCCAATTGAATAACAAACACATTCAGAATCACCATGACATTATGAACAAAGTTCTGCAGGATTTTCATGTTCAATTGTGATGTCATCAAATAAAAATGTTGCCAAAATTGTCCAGGTAAAATATAAAAAGCACATGATCAAACTGCAACATCTTTATTATAACAGCAAACATCCCAATGAAGGCCTACATTACTTTGGTCTGCAGTGAGATTGGCCCAGATAGACCTGTAGCAGAGGAGCTATACTGTTTGTTTGTAATATAAACAATTACTGTATCTGCCTCCATCATAATGATATTAATATTTTGGCTGTGGGAGACATAATTGGAAACCACAAGACTTCAGTCATCCTTGCGCAGTTCAACTTCTGTCCAGTGATGTGAATAATTCTACATTTCTGCCCTATCCATTTCCATCTTGGCTGTATCCTGTTGTTTGACAAATGAAGCAAACATGCCTGGGTTGTCCTCTAACAGATGGGTAATGATGAATCCCATCGCTGTTGTTTAGCTGGATAATACATTTCTGTCTTCTGAAGCAAGTAAAATGTCTGTCTCATTAACCAAGTCATTTCATGTCAGAAATTAAAGAAAAATCCTGCACAATGGCAGACAGCGAGAAGACTGATGAGCCCAGTGCAGCAGCTATAGCCCAGCCAGCTAATGGAGATCAGCAGGTGAGGAGCACCATCACTGGGACAGTAGTTTACTCTACAACACACAGCTCTCATGAAGGGTCTGGTACACGGATAACTTTGAAACCAGCATTCAATATTTCACAGAGAATAGGCACTCAAAGTTGATTCATTGGAAATATGCAAGCACTCCTCAATTGTAATATGCACACACAAAAACTGTGTGCAGAGTTGAGTTATCAGTACAAAGCAAACAAAATATGCAATATGAAATTGGCAGCACAATGGCTGTTTCTTCTCTCTTAAACCTTGCTAAATTATAAGCATTGTGTGTTTTGTTCCCAGAGTGTTGTGTCCCGTGTGGGTAGCATCCCCCTGGTGAGCTCTGCGTGTGGCGTAGTGTCCAACGCCTACAGCAGCACTAAGGACAGCGTTCCCCTTCTAAAGGGGGTAATGGATGCTGCCGAGAGCGGGGTGCGCACCCTGGGGGCAGCCGCCACCACCGGCTCCAAGCCACTCCTGGACAGACTGGAGCCACAGAGTGAGTTCTAATGCATAGTGACCACAGACAGACATCATTTTTTAAATTATTTTATTTTAGTGGATCGCTTTTTGTTAGGAATTGATTCATAATTTGTTGCAGTTTCTGTGGTGAATCAATATGCCATGATGGGACTGGACAAGGTGGAAAAACTGCAAATCCTCCAGCAGCCAGCTGACAAGGTGAGACTTTCCAAATCTAATGTTGACTAGTCAACAATGCTTCCTCATGCATCCAATTTGACTAAAGTCCCAAAGAAAAGACAGGTAAACTACTTGATATCTCATCCATCAGTCACTAATCTTCGCTTGGAGCATAGCGCCTCAACATATGGATCTCCACGCTGTCCTATTCTGGGTCAGGTCCCAGGTTGATGTGGTTTTTTGTCTCAGGTTGAGTAGGTCGTCCTCTTGGGCGTGTCCAGTTGGGGGAAGGCTCCTTGAGGATGAGGGTGGGCTCTAGAGGTGGGTTTGATCAGGCCAAGTCACCAAATAGTCTGAGTCAGGAGGCACTGATCAGGGAGGAGACAGGGTTGGTCCGTCTTTCGCTGTATTGTGGTTCGGGATGTGGTCGCACCATGTGATGCCCAGTGATGCCAGAGGCATTTGCAGTAAAAGGCGTCCAGACGACATGTGAGGTCCAGTTTTTATTTTTTATTTTTTTACAGAGAGTGCGTTGTTTCCAGATGTTGTCTAGGCTGGCCATGGTTGAGGCTTCCCATGGTTGTCACCGTTGCTCCTGCAGATATATAATACCTTGTATATTTATAACAGCTTTTTAATGAGCTGTATATTTTCTTTCCCACAGCTGGTTTCAGACACAGTGGGCATGATGTACCAGTCTGTGAGCGGGGCAAAGGAGGCCATGGCTGGAGCCAAGGACACCATGACTGGGGCTGTATTGGGGGCAAAGGAGTCGATAACTGGGGCTGTGACCGGGGCCAAGGAAACCATGGCTGGGGCCAAGGAGACCATGACTGGGGCTATGATGGCTGCAGTGTTTGGGGGTGTGGAGATGACCCAAGCAGCAGCCAGTGGATGGTTCAGCTCATTCATGGGGACTGGTGTGGGCCAGATGGTCAGCAGTGGGGTGGGCCTGGCCCTCAGCCACTCTGAGAACTTGGTGGACCAGATCCTGCCTCTCAGCGACAGAGAGCTGGGTCAGTATGAATGAGAAAATGAACTAGTAACCACTGAATGGACTGTACTGAAATGGATTTGAACCAATCCCTGGTGTGGGTGCTGCTGAGTCAGGTCTAGAGCTGCAAGATGGTGTGATCATTTAATTTATGTGTATGTAGACAGGGTGGCACTAAAATCAGTAGCTCTGATCTCAGACTGAATTATCCTTTATAGATCATCTTCATTTTTTCCCTGTTCAGCTGCTTTGGCCGAGCCTGCAACAGCCGAGGTGGCTACTGCACCAGTGGTGGGCTCTAGCCCCTCTAGCCCCAGCTACTTTATCCGTCTGGGCAAGCTATCCTCCAAGGTGCAGGAGCGGGCCCTGGAGCAGTCCCTGGTGAGAGCCCGGTATGCCAGAGACACCACATATGCCACCATAACCCAGATCACCAGCACCTTGGACCTGCTGGAGAACGCCCGCTCCACCCTGGCTGCTACCAACCAACAGCTGGGAGGGGCACCAGAGCAGCTGCTGCAGCGCTGGAAGGAGTGGCAGGAGAAACAGCTTAAAGATGGACAAGTAGATGGCGGGAAGGTGGATGGTCCCAAAGACCAGACTGCGGTAGGGAGTCTCAAATTAGTCTGTTTTGACAAAGTAGTCATGGGAATGAATGTACTTGGGGAACTTAATAAACACTGTCTAGTTAACCAAATGCCATTGTTTGTGTTGCAGTTAGAGTGGCGAACACTCTCGATGGTGCGTGGTCTCAGTGACCAGTTGCGGTCTGCCTGCTCTGGTGTGGTGTCCAGCGTCCAGGGCCTGCCCAGTGCGGTCCAGGACCAGCTGGCAAATGCACAGAAAGCAGCTGAAGAACTGCACTCCTCTCTGGGCAACACTAGCACCCTCACACCCCACCTCCTGGAGCAGACCCGTTATCATCTAACACAGGTATACCAAACTCTCTGTTGCTCCATTTGTCCTGTGTGTATTCATTATGAATACACCAGCTACTGGTTTCTCATTATTTATTCATAGTCTTAATATTTCAACCAACACATTGCATGTACATCATCATAACAGAAAATTATGAATCACTCTGAGGTTATTTATGTTGATTGACACATTTTTGCAGGTGCGACATTCTCTGGATGGCGTAATGGAGTATCTGCTCAATAACACTCCTCTCAACTGGCTGGTGGGACCTTTTGCACCCCAGCTCACTGAGAAGGGGGAGGACAGGCAGGCTGTGGATAAAGGCCCTCCGACCTAGGCTTGGTTTGAGGACCGACAGGTTGGAGTAGATTACTTCAAAAAGGCTTGCACTTCATCTGCTTTCAGTGACCGAGGCCTTAGATTAACATGTTGCTGACATGGTGTGTGCATTGTTTTGTACAGTGCAGTAAATTATGCACTTTCTACGCACTTACTGCACACACACTTGTGAGTATAAACCAATGCTGATGATAACATGGTACATGCATATGGAAATCACAATACTGTTTTGTATATTCTCCAGAAGGGGATGACTACTAAAATGGCCATGTTTGTGCTGTAAATCACACTCCAATCTGTGAATGTTAAGGAACCATTTAAAACAAACTAATTGTATTTTTCTGTAACACTAACTGTACGAAATGCTTTATAAACCCCACATGTGACTGATCATTAATCCTCAAAAATGTACGAAAAGGGGTCATGACAAGTTGGTGTGACATTTCTATGCTCCTCTGTATGTGTAAGCTCCTGAAGGGTGTAATGCTGTTGTTCTTGATTGCTAATACAGTCAATAAAGTATTGTTGACTCTCCTCCTGAGCTTGTAGTCCATTATATTTGCTATTTCAGCTTTTTATATAATACAGGATTTCATTCACCTGCATCTTTCACTCATTGTTAGTTGGTACTGCCTAGTGAATACTGTATTTAGAATTGGTTATGTTGTCTCCAGTCGAAGTACTTTGCTGTTCTTTTTTTATTTTTCCAATTAACACACAAACATGTTTTCCAAGAACCTGTAGTAGGGAGCTGATATTGACTCATTAGCAAGCATTTTTTTATATAATTATATCACCGCGTTTCTACGATGCTATTGGCAAATGAAATGGGGATATTATGCATGGTGAGAAAATAATGAATTGTTGCTTAGAATTACGTCACGGTGGTTTCGAATGTCGGGAGCTAGCGCTGGTTAGGAGGCCGCGCGCACAGAAGGGACCGATTACTTGTACATTTCTGGAGACTAAGGTCGTCAACACCGCTCATCACTTCGTATTTCAGGTACTGGGTTGCTTTAATAATAACAAACAAGAAACGGTTTCGCTAATGTAAACCTATTAAATCCGGTCAGATCCGTTCCCGCTGACTACAAGCTAGCGTACCGTTAGCGCTTCATGCTAGCTAGTTATAGTAACGTTAGCCAGATAGCAGTTGTAGCTGGCAGTACATATTAACGTTCGTTTAGACACTTGTGTGAAAACAAAGTCGTGTTACATATTCAATGTAATTCGTCTGACTAATAAATATCATTACCCAGATAAACTAGTGCATCTTTACATTCAGGACATGAAAAATATGACGTCGCCGCTGGTCCTTGTTTTCAATGAATTAGCTAGCTAAATATTACTGTAGCTAACTAAATAAGCCAGTCTCTTAGCCTAACGCTATTTGCTTTTGAGCGAGGACGCAATTGTTTTCGACTGCGGACAAACAAGACCTGAGTTGATGATCAGCAGTAACGTTAGTTACTAATTTAACTAGTTAACCAGACAGCTAGTTTGCCAATTATTGTCAGTCTATGACAAGGGAATGCCATCATTTTAGTGTTTTGTTCTTTGATTTCAAGTTTGCTTGAACCGACCAAAACATGTAGCTATGATGCTTGCGCTGTAATTGAATTTAGGCTATCCTGGCAGCCTTGGCAGAGTTAGTATTTCTTGGTTTATCGAGGCACAAACACTTGTTTTCGGTACACACTAGAGCTAGCAAGCTTTTGTTTGTGACACAGGCACTGTCAGACAGTTTGCGATGTGTCTTTTGTTGTTGGTCTGTTATCCATGCTGTAAAACAAGGAGTACCAAAGCGTTCATGGAAAATGACCCCATATGTATTGTCATGGTGACTGATGATATTTAACATGTTTAGTCATTTAGCAGACGCTCTTATCCAGATTAGTGAGTGCATACATTTTCATATTTTTTCGTACTGGTCCCCCGTGGGAATCGAGCCCACAACCCTGACGTTGCAAGCGCCATGCTCTACCACACGGAATATCTCAGTTTTACTTCCAGCCAGGTGTATGTGTAATAGAGTATTGTGATTTGTAACTGCTTGTGTTTCTACTGTCAGTGTTATCTGACCATTCAAATGAAGTAAACAAGTTGTTTTTGTGGTTTGAAAGATACGGGTGTAAAATTCTAAGCCTAATTTAACAGAATAAAGCATAGCCTCTGGATTGGGTAGCCTCCATGTTAGTAACAATAAACAGTATTTGTATTGTATCTAACAAAATAGATCACTCATCACCAGTACCATACAGATTAGATCTGTCAGGATCATCTCTAATACACTAAACCAATAATCAATCATTCACACTTACTCCTAGCAAAACCACTAACACTTTCAGAATTGCTCTCCTGCTCCAATGCTGGTCTCCAAGCTCTTTTAGCCTTTTTATAGAAATGTTCATGTAAACAATGGCCGTGAGTTTGACTAACTCTTCAACCCTATTTTCAGGAATATCCTCTCCCTTACCCCCCCCCCCCCTCCCTCCCTCCCTCCCTTTATCAGAGAGCATGGCTCAGGAGACCAATCAGACGCAGGTTCCAATGCTTTGCACTATGGGCTGTGGTTTCTATGGTAATCCCCGCACCAACGGTATGTGCTCGGTCTGCTACAAGGAACACCTACAGAGACAACAGGGAGGGGGCCGTTCCAGCCCCCCAGGTGAGAAAGGTAGGAAGATGGGAGAGGGATACAAAAGGAGGGTGGTGGGTTGCTAAAAGGGGCTGGAGAATGAGGTAGCAATCGCTGCTAAAACCTTGGCATTATAAAGCAAGAGAGTGATTTATCAGTTCGTGAAACACAACACTTTTTTTTTTAAATTGGAGCCATGTAGGTAGTCAATAGCATGTGGCATATGATTCAATATAGGTACAATTCATTCATGGTTAACAACTGGGGGGGAGGGTGTTCAGTTGTGTCCTATATAAATGTGTGGTTTACCCACAGGCTCGGCAGCTTCATCGCCAGTGGGGTCCCCGGGAGCAGCTGGTGTGTCAGTGGAAAGCACAACGTCGGAACCCAGCACGGAAGGTTTCACTCCGCCCGAGGAAAGGACATCCAGGTATGCTGACATAAAATCAGCTTGTCTCTGCAAACAAACACACAGACTGCTAAATGGAATCCATTACATTGACAGTAAGCTGTTGCTCAAGAGGCTTTTGTTCATCATTGTTTTTTGGAGTTCCATAGTAGATTGGATTATGGTTTCAGTTGTTCACCTCATTATTGGTCTGTGTGAATGTGTGTCTCCAGTCCCAACTCCCCCAGCCCAGTAACCCAGCAGATGACAGCCATGAGTATCTCCCAGGATACTGGAGCCACTGACTCAGACCGGGCTGATGAGGAAGAGGACGAGGGGACATCCAAAAACACTGGTTAGAACAACAGGGGGAAAAGCTTGAGACTTTCTTGGTTTCCAAACTCTTTTCCAGTAGCAGTCATCAGCAGTATATGGCATGGCTCCTGTCTTGTCTTGTAATACATAACTACGTTGCAGCCACCCGAGGGTACACTTCAACAGTAATATATGGGTAGCTCTGTTTGTGAGGTTCAATTAGATGTTGTATTTTAACAGGGCCAGTGGGGGAGGCAGCCCAGGCCTCGTCTGATGGTGATCAGACCCCTGACAAAAATAAGAAGAAGAACCGATGCTTCACCTGCCGGAAGAAAGTGGGCCTGACGGGTAAGACGGAAGATAGGCTGTCCAATCAGAAACGCATCTTTTGACCAATGGGTAAAATAATATGGTAATTGTGTAGATACTCCTCTAAGAAAACCAATGGTCCAAACCTTGTCTCTCACAATCCATTCAAAAGTTATTGGAGTATTTACCCTTGTAGGATAGCTGAAATTAGGGACCCTAAATTAGAGAAAAAAGTGGTAAAATAACAGGAAAATATTTTTGCATCAGCTAGGCTGGATGCTGTGTGAGAATTAAGTCTAACTGAATGGCTCACTGTTGAACTCATCTTTCTTCTCGAATCCGTAGGGCATAAAACAATATAGAGGTAAGATAGATATTGATTTTGAGACATGACATGTAGTATTTTCATATTATAATATACACTTGTCATATTAATGTGAAATTTTCGTTATTTAAAGATTTTTCACACAAACATGTATCTTTGAAATGTCAACGGTACACTGAGCCGTACTGCAAGCGTTGTATTTTTTAAGCATTTTACATTTAATTTCGCTTTTTGCAACCCGCGGAAACTACTTTGCAGATGACTACCAGAACATGTAAAATCCTCAAGTTGCTGTGAGAAAGCGTCACTGCTTTGTCAACAGAGATTGGTGCTTATTACCGGATGTATTAGGTTACAAAAGCTGACTTTTAGGATATAATGTTAATACCATGTTAGAGAAAGACCCCACTGAATGATTCAGGACATGAAGAATCATATTTGTTCTGGTAAAATGTATTTTATAACATAAGGAAGTGAAATTTCATGACCAAAGTGTGTTTTCAACCAGTGGGTAGTGGGTGAACACCTTACAGAAGGTTTCAGGGCGCACAGCACACACATGGCAGGTGGCTGCTGAGTTCAAATGGTTTATGGGGCATTGAGCTCGAGTGCAAAGGACTTATTTTCTGAGTTAGCTTTTAGGTGTTTGAGATTGTCTAGAATCTTTACCCCTGGGGAAATGGAAGCATGCAGGGCTAATTAGTTAGTTCAGATACATCTTCTTCTTTTTTAACTGACTCTGATGTTACTGCTCTCATACAGTGTTGATTTGATGCTTTTTCAATGGTATGTTTATTTTATTTTTTTCAAAGAAATTAAAACATCTGCTACACAAACTAAATTATATCTAATTTTCAATAGACATGATTGATCCGCCTATTTGAACGTCAGAACATCATATTTATCACACACAGTGCAAAAATAGCACAGAGACCTCAAGACTGAATGTTAACACGATGCCATTGTCCTTACTGGCTGTTTTTTTAAACTAAATCTTTGGTATTTTTTTTTATATTTGCTCGTTTATTTAATAGTTCCTATTCCAAACGTAGACTACAACTTGTATGAAAGTAGTCCACCTATCACATTGCTGTTTGTGTAGAGAGCAACATACTGCAGGTTAGTGGTGCATTTCACGGTCCACTGCATTTCACAGTGTACTGTTGGCTTGCACTCTACCGTGGTGTTGGACTGCTATACAACAATCTCTTGGAAGAGCCTTGTGCTCACCACCCTCTAAGAAAGCACACTGTTACTACACATCTCAGGTTTTCATCTTGGTACAGTTGGTTGGAACTGACCTTGGAGACTGAGACGTAGATAGGGTTGGATGTTAACTTTGTCCATCTCTTCACTCTCTAGGCTTCGACTGTCGCTGTGGTAACCTGTTCTGCGCCATTCACCGCTACTCTGACAAACATAACTGTCCTTACGACTACCGAGGCGCCGCCGCAGCCCGCATACGCAAGGAGAACCCCATCGTGGTGGCTGAGAAGATCCAGAAGTTATGAGGACTAAGTAGAAAAGTCTCTGACGTGAAAATTTGGAACAATGGCGGCATGGAATAATACCAGATAAAATGGCTTCATTTGTTCATGGTAGGATAAGGTGGGTGGGGTGGCAGCGTCATAGCCCCTGTCCAGCCACTCCTTTTATTGGTATCTCCCTCTCTCTCTCCTAGAGTGACTGCTGGAGTGTGAATGCGTGTGTGAATTCCCATGTGGGGAGATGGTGTGTGTGTGTGTGTAGCTTGCTTGAGAGTCAGGGAGAGTGCAGTAGGGTTAGGTGGGCATTTGTCTGCTGTGGGGAGGGAAGGCATTACATTTTTACCCTTTTTATTGTTAACTTGGGGGGACTTATTTTTATATTATCCCTGCGAGGTAATTCAAATGAGACAGAAGTAACCTGTTTAAGAGCATGCCACAGCTCGGATAAGGACATTGGGAGGTCAAGTTAAGATCCATACTGGGAGTTTCTGTGTGTATCAGCAAGATCTTTTGAAGACTTCACATTCATTTACTCCCAAAGAAAAACCATTGTCTAGTTTCTGTCAAATTGGCCTTTTGTTTTATTTTAATGTTTCCCTCTGGGTGATTAGTTCACAACATGTCAAACTCCCAAGTCTCTGCATTCAAGAATGTTTTCTCTTCGATATATTGACTTCTCATACTGATGTTGGGTGCATGAACAGTTAGTTATTGGAGGGGGTGGGGCAGGGCTGGGGTGGGGTGGGGTGGGGTTATCGAGATAGCCTTGACATAACTGAGTGATTGAGTTCTGTTATTTTTCCTTTTTTGTTTTAATGAGCGAATGACATCAGAAGATCTATATTAATATATTGTAGTTAGCTTGAATTGTGTGATTGCATTCTATTTATTTTTTAAATCATTTGGTTGGTTTGTACTGGAGGATTGGCAGCATGTGTCCGCAAATCATTTGATTTGTACTTAACCTTTCAATTCTATTTAAGCATTTCCATCTGATTATGTAACCATTTGAAAATACAAGTTCTGATATGTGATGGAGTAGAGTGGACATAAAAGGTCCATTATTTTGGAATCAAAACACAACAAATAGTCTCAACTGCAGAGCACAAAACATTGAATGTGCAAATTAACCTACTCTGTTTTCTTCAGCCTCTGGGTCTTTATAGTTTAGTTGGATCTCTGCAGGTTGGCTACAGAGAATAAAGCATATTCTTCCCATGCAGGCAGGACATAATGTAGTGTTCTCCTTGAACACCTGCTTCTGTTCCATATAGTTTACACTTTAAGCCTCCTTGTCCTTAACCACCATCATACCACTGACATATGCTGAATGATAACTGAACTGGTTGGCAATTAATCTCCATAGTGACACACCTCTATTCTCAGCTGAAGTGAATTACTTCAGAATGACAGTGGCGTGCTTTATAATGTCCTCCCAAATGAGTCCTTTTTCGAAGACGCTTCTAGCTAGCTACTTCCGAAAGATCAAAATGTGCATGCATGTGCAGTCAGATGAATAACTGTTTATAATAAACAGAAAAACGAGCAAGAATGTTAAGACACAGCATTAGCACAATGCAACGCGTTACTGGAACCTTGACTGGCTGAAGTTCTAGTTAATGGGACTCTACTGTGTTTTCAATTGTAAATACCATGTGACTACTATTCATGTAGTATAATCTTATGTAGAATGTCGCCAGATAATAGGGGAGGAGAAAAATATCAAAATATTAGTATGTGTGAATAACAGTGCTTTTCATAACTACCCTAAAAGAAGTGCAGTGGCACTGCTTGGTTTTCCTTTTATTTTGTTTCACCCACAGGTAATTCCTGTGTCTTCAAACAGGGTGTAGAATTTAGTCAAAGGGCTAAAATCACCCTGGATGACATATTTATCTTTGACAGTGTCATGCTAGATTGCTTTCCAGTTCCTCCTGACTGCCCTGAGATTCAGTGACTCAACTCTACAGTCAAACACATCCCTTCTATGTCCAAAGTACTGCTACTAACTGGCTCACTCCTCAGCAAGGGCCTTGGTGTCCCTGTGGTTGTTTTCAGGATTGGTCACACTAGTTCATTTCAAAACTATTTGTGGCAGTTTTGCATTGTTGAATCAAAGGTGTATCAAACATTGATTTACAATTCATGCTTTTTCATAACATAGCAGATGTCATTGAAAAATATTGTGTGGAAAAAGCAGATACTGAAAAACAGCAAGTGTAACACCTGGCAAAACAACAAGGAGAAAGTCTGAACTGAATGAGATCTCTTTATATAAACAGGGAATAACCTAGACTTAATTTAGTCAGACCTGTGATTGGCGCGTTAGCCTGGGTAGTATTACAAGTTAAAGAATGTCTTAGTGAAGGGCGGGCAGCAGTGGCTTAGGGCCTTGGCATGCAGACACCAAGACAGCCTGTCCCTGAGCCTAGCCCGGAGCGCAAAGCCCCTGTTACGAGATGAGTCCTCTGGTTTATCATTTGTATTCAGACACTCATGGATCTTAGGGTTCACACTGTTTTAAAGTATCTGAGTGGAGATGGTGCGGTGCCTTTGATACCATGTAAGAAGAGGGCCTGAGAAGAAGTGTGTATGATGAGCTAAGGCTAGGCTGTCTGAGTTGAAAAACCTTCCTTGCTGTTGGTTTATTCCCCATGGTGATGTTTCGGTTTTAAGAGTATGCACTAAACTGACTTTTTAAAATGGGGCAGAGATGCGTGGCCTCGTGTACCTGATGAGTGTACTCTGTTCTAGGGCAAGGGAACAGTGTCGGGTTGTCCTTCATTTTGGCTGACTGTCGTCTTTGCAATTGTGATGTGTTGCAGGTTGATAGTTCCCTTGACTGCTCAGACTATCCCAGCATTTAAAAAGGTGAGCAGTTTGAATGTTACCAACGGGTTGATGGGGTCATGCTTATCAAGCTATTTTTGTCTCTGGAATTGACCACACTGAGCCTCCCTTGTGGGGCCCACTGAGCTTATGTTTTAGGCTTAATAAGATCTGTTGATTCACTGCAATTGTATGTAAATGGATCAACTAAACCGGATCAGAATCAGTGATTTGATGTTACGAAAACATCCACTGCAATTTCAATCTGTTGCACTTTTACAATGTTGATGTCAAGTTTGTCTTTAGCACACTTTAACATAATCATTGTACTCCTCTTGCGGCCATTACTACAAAAGCTTTTGATCTGTGATGAGTAACCAGCTAATGGGTGACCAAATCTGGCAATATTCTCTCAATGTGTTGCAGCAGAACTGAGTTCCCATAAAATACAGTGAAGTGCTTGACTCATTCCACTGATGAGAAATGATGGAACAGACAATAATTGAGTTCCAGAATGTTACAAATTGTAGATCTCTCCTGCAGGAAATTACAAAAGTGCAGTCAAGTCCTTTGGACTGGTGCACACCAGTCCCCCAGAAACAACACCAGATATCTTTTTGGTTTTTTTCTTTACAAATGTAGGGTTGTATGATGAGTAAGTATAAAACAATAAAATCAAAGTTTATTTTAAATTTACACTGTCTTTTGTATTTATTTGTACAGCTGAGGGTAAGCAGGACAGATATGGTAAAGAAGGGTTCATGAGTTCAGACTTTCCTCTTGAGACTGGTTTATCCTATAAAAAGCCTAACATTCCATCACAGCCTCCCAACACCTGGAGTACATTCAATGGACAACACTTAATATTGCAGTAGCCTATTGTTGTACAGCTGTACATTTACACAATGCTTTGTACTGATGTGTTTCTCTGACTCGGCAAACCGCTTAAGAGACAAATGGGTGTCCACAATGTCACCAAATGTTCAACTGGAATGGATGCTGGCTCTAACTAGAATTTACCATGAGGGCCGACATATCCCGCTGTGTGTAACACACCTAGACTGAGGCAGCCATGTCCATGTGTGCAGTAGCTGTGTATACCCATGCCACAGAGCCCTGCCCACTTCCACATCAGCAGCCATTCACTACTCTTGGTTGGATTTGAGCAACAAAGTAGGTGTCAATCTACCTCAGATGTGACTTCTGTTTTGGAAATGGAACACTCCACACTTAATGATGATGGTATACCTCACCTTTCAACTATTTTAAATGTGTTGATTAAGTTGTTTACTACACACACTCCGGTCAGTTTATTTGGTACACCACCCCGTTCACAAAAATTGATCACTTCTACAGACAGTGAGTCACGTATCTTGTTATATAAAGCAGACAGGCATTGAGGCATTCAGTTACCGTTTGTTGAATGGGTGAATCGAGTAACCTAAGCAACTTTGAGTGTGGTATGATCGTTGGTGCCAGGTGCGCCGGATACAGTATCTCAGAAACGGCTGCCCTCCTGCGTTTTTCACACAGGACAGTGTCTAGGGTTTACGAGAATGGTGCGACAAACAAAAAACATCCAGTCAGTGGCAGTCCTGTGTGTGAGAGATGAGAGGTCAAAGGCGAATAGCAAGAATCATGCAAGCTAACAGGCAGGCCACAACAGACAAATAACGGCGCAGTGGTATGCAGAACGACATCTCGGAATGCACAACTCATTGATCCATGTCGCGGATGGGCTACTGCAGCAGATGACCACGCTGGGTTCTACTCCTATCAGCTAAAAACAAGAAGCAACTTCAGTGGGCACGTGATCAACAGCACTGGAAAATTGAAGAGTGGAATAACATTGCCTGGAACATGACAGCGAGTTCAGTTCACTTGAGTGGCCTGCGCAGTCCCTAGACCTCAACCCAATACAGCATCTTTGGGATGAGATGGAACGGGCTGTTTACAGCATGAATGTACTGCCGTCCAATCTGCAGCAACTGTGTGATGCCATTGCGTCAGCATGGACCAACATCCCTGTGGAATATTTCCGACACTTTATACAATGCCCCTAAGAATTAATTCAGGAGGCAAAGGGGGGTCCAACCCAGTACTAGATGGGTGTACCTTATAAACTGTCCAGTCAGTGACAAAGCTACTAACTACTATGTCCTGGAAGAGGTCCATGCAACAAACTAAAATGTTGAAAATATGCCGACACCTATTTTTCAGAGGTGGGACCAAATCACTATTATTAGAGTCACAAGCAAGTCACAAGGTCTGAGTCTCAAGTCGTGTCCCAAGTAGAACGGGTCATGTCTCCAGTCAAGTCCAAGTCGTGCATTCTAAGAGCAAGTCGAGTCAAGAGAAGTTTTTTTTTACGTCTCAAGTAAAGTAAAATAAAAAAAGCTATACATGCAAATCTTTGTCTATTTATTGAAGCTACCAGACAACCCTTTTCATTATTTTGTCTAACACATTTTGATATGTAAGAATTAAGTTTAATAACAAATTCCAAATGCAAGCTTCATAAATAATTTATAAATTTACCATAAGACCAGTAGCTAGGCCTATGCTAGTCATTGTTGATTGACGCTCCATTGCTGGTGAGCTTGTAAAGTAACCAGTTAATATTGTCACCAAACAATATTTGGAGCTGGATATTTATTTATGGAAATCTTCTCTCCCTACACTACCGGTCAAAAGGTTTAGTACACCTACTCATTCAAGGGTTTTCTTTATTTTTTAATATTTTCTACATTGTAGAATAATAGTGAAGACATCAAAACTATGAAATAACACAAATGGAATCATGTAGTAACCCAAAAAGTGTTAAACAAATCAAAACATATTTTATTTTATTAGATTCTTCAAATAGCCACACCTTGCCTTGATGCCAGCTTTGCACACTCTTGTCATTCTCTAAACCAGCTTCATGAGGTAGTCACCTGGAATGCATTTCAATTAACAGGTGTGCCTTCTTCAAAGTGAATTAGTGGAATTTCTTTCCTTAATGCGTTTGAGCCAATCAGTTGTGTTGTGAAATGGTAGGGGGGTATACAGAATATAGTCCTATTTTGGTAAAAGACCAAGTCCATATTAAGGCAAGAACAGCTCAAATAAGAAAAGAGAAACGACAGTACATCGTTACTTTAAGACATAAAGGTCAGTCAATATGGAACATTTCAAGAACTTTCAAAGTTTCTTCAAGTGCAGTTGCAAAAACCATCAAGCGCTATGATGAAACTGGCTCTCATGAGGACCGCCACAGGAATAGAAGACCCAGAGTTACCTCTGCTGCAGAGGATAAGTTCATTAGAACTCTACCAGGTGACTCTAACCAGGTGAAGCTGGTTGAGAGAATGCCAAGAGTGTACAAAGCTGTCATCAAGGCAAATGGTGGCTACTTGAAGAATCTCAAATATAAAATATTTGTTTAACACTTTTGGGGTTACTATGTAACAGTATAACTTTAGTGCGTCCCCTCGCCCATACCCGGGCGCGAACCAGGGACCCTCTGCACACATCAACAACAGTCACCCACGAAGCATCGTTACCCATCGCTCCACAAAAGCCGCGGCCCTTGCAGAGCAAGGGGAAACACTACTTCTAGGTTTCAGAGCAAGTGACGTAACTGATTGAAACGCTATTAGCGCGTACCCGCTAACTAGCTAGCCATTTCACATCCGTTACAACTACATGATTCCATATGTGTTATTTCATAGTTTTGATGTCTTCACTATTATTCTACAATGTAAAACATTTTTTAAATAAAGAAAAACCCTTGAACCCTCTTAAACTTTTGACCGGTAGTGTACAATTTGACGTTTGCTCTGCACCCGATCCTTTAGCTGTTCAGCAAATCAGCAATCTGTTCGCTAGCTCGGTGGTTCAAAGCTCGCGACCCCCCACGCATGCACATGCGCGCACACAGTCGCTTTGAACGGCCGCCTGCCCGCAGTATGCTAGTTGCCAACTGGGTAGCCCATTTCTTCCTCACAWWWATCGTAATAAATTCGCCAGAATATGTTACATCTTCATACCATAATCTTGAAGGCAGTGCGATGTTACAGCTATCTTTAGACATATAGCCAGTAGCCACCCAAACTAGGCCTATCTGAAATATGAAAATGATCAATGAAATCGCCAGGTAGCCTGTTATTGTTCTGACGAAGATGCCTCTGAAATAGCTTTCTAAACTGTACTCTGTTTTTGCCAGGCAAACCCTGAGAAAATGAAGCAAGTGCTTTCTGGTCACTTATCTCTGGATATGCGCTCTAGCCTTTGCGTGCCAATGCTGATGACTGGTCATTGGTCAAACACAGACGATATGTTTTTGAGACAACAATCTATTGCAATACCGTAGCCATATATTAGAAATCAGATCAAATGGACAAAGGTGTATATATAGAAAATATATATGAAACATAGGTATTTTTCTCATTCTTCGCTAACTCGCCTGACCTGTTTGCTGATCCAATCAGAGGGCAGAGTGTGCGTTTCACTAGCTATTCTGTCGCACGTTTTTTTGTCAATGCTGCGGCTACTGTCTGGCTCGCGGAGGGTAGTCAACGGATACTCTGTGCCACAAAATGAGTGATAAAACGTTACAAAACCTGCCCAGACAATTTCAAGTCATCAGACTCAAGTCAAAGTCTCGAGGCTCCAAGTCAAGGCTCAAGTTATTTGATTTTCTATCAAGTCAAGTCTAAAGTTATCAAATGTGTGACTCGAGTCCACACCTATGCTATTTTCCAGAGAAGTAGTAAAACTCCAGAAACCACCTTAGTGCCTCACTGCAGGAAATATTTTCTCACCAGAAGAATGTCTCCTCCTGCAACACTTCCCAAACCCTCTTGCTTCCTTCATTCCTTCAAGTGTGTGTAGGCCTACTGTTTTCAAGAGTAGGCCACTTTTCATGGTAGTTCCCAATGAAGTTCTGAGGATTATTCAATTGATCTTTACAAGCAACCAATAGCCTTATCTTGCAAAGATAACATTCTCACTCTACACAGGAATACTTTTTAATTGAAATCAACAAAATTATATTAATTTGAGTTAAACAACAATTGACAAACTGAACAATAAATGATTCACACATCATTATTGTATTTGTATTATGGTATGTATTTAGAGTGATTCACATTCCATCTGATCTGGTAGTTAGAGAAA
This sequence comes from Salvelinus sp. IW2-2015, assembly GCF_002910315.2. NCBI lineage: Eukaryota > Metazoa > Chordata > Actinopteri > Salmoniformes > Salmonidae > Salvelinus > Salvelinus sp. IW2-2015. The sequence goes on from NC_036853.1 coordinate 12,738,474, forward strand.
CAATAGGGATACATTCCCCATGAAATGTAGGCCCAAATGAGGTCCAAAAAAAGATAACTAGATATTGGATGTATGTGTTCGATATTGCGGCGGACTTTAAAGGCGAGACTGATCTATAAATTACATTGCATCCTAAATAGAGCTTGCCAGCTAGTAGTTGTAAAACCCGGGGGAAAAAGCTACCTCTGGTTCGTTGAGCGATCCCTGTGGGGAAAATGAATGGAGAAAGAATAAGATTTTGGAATAAACGACGAAAATAAGGAGATCTTATATAATTTGTTCTATCAGATAATAGCAGTCAGTTAACATGACATTTATGAATGAATTATGAAGCCTTTATGTTGTTTATTATTACATACATTCTTCAAAATTCACAAAAAAATTACGTTAGCTGATGAAGATTATCTCATAGAGCAAAACGTATAAAATCTAAGCCTGTTTTTACCACAGACCTTATTTTGCGTTTATCCAAAAACCCAACAAAAACGCCATTCATTTTCCTCATATGCTTTGTCCAACGAACCATGGTGGAGTAAGTGCCTACAAAAAGAATCCATTACTATTTCCGTCATTGTTCTATCTGTGCTATAACTAATCAATGTTATTTCTTGATCAATTGGTAAATCACAATTTACCCATGATACATCACGGGTTTTGATGCTCTCGAACACTCTCTGTAACATAGATCTGTTTGATAACAAAGTTCTCGGTTTCCACTATTTACCACAGCCACAAAGTCAAAATTGTCTATATCGTAGAAAATACATGAAAACAACCATTTGCTTTTTAATCTTAATTCAAGGCTATGGTTGTGCATAAGGTTAGCAGTGTGGTTATAAATTAACGTTTAAAATCATATTTTAAGAAGATAAATTGTAGAAATAGGCGGGGTTTATGATTTTGTGTTTGTGGTAACTAGTGACGATCAAAGTTCCCCCTGCTTTCCCATTGGAAGCTTTCCCCCTTCACTGTCATTTCCGGACGCGGCGAACAGAAGGAAAAATATATATTGCACATCCAATGGAATGGATTAATAAATGCAGTAGCTAGCTAGCTGCTCGAAAGTAATAATTTCAACCACAAAACATATGTGATTATCAAAACGGGTATCCTGGACGCTTGGTTTTTTAAGTCTCGCTATATATTTGCATCAGTCCATAAATGACGGTCCTATCTGAGGAGACGGTGTTTCCAGGTCTGAATAGCTAAACTAGTTAGCTGGCTACCCAATGCTAGCTAGTTAGCGGATACATTTCTGCTAACTAACATTAGATGGCCAGCCTTGATTTGGTATCTGGTTAATCCGAAAATTGTATTTGTGTCTCATTATTTTTAGCAGTGCCGGTGTGTTTACTTATTTCGTTGCAGTTTGAACGTGTTTTAAAGGCACGACTTAACGTTAACGCTTTGACTCCTTCTCTTGAAGGCTAGCTAGTAGAAGGTCAACATTGTTGAACCCTGCTAGCTACAGCTGACTACAGTGGGTGGGATACACTTCTCAGCAAACCGTCAGCTGCAGTTATGTGTAATGAGATATAAACAGAGTGGGTGTTTCAGCTATCCAGGTCCAGACAGTTGTTCATTAGTTAGTCATTAGCTAGCTAACTGAGAAAGTAGCTATAACATTACCTGCTGGCTGAAGTTACTCAATTCTCTCCAACCATGATCAAGTTGATGCGCCCGAAAATACCTCAATAACAACAGCCAATACTTGGAAATATGGATTTCACGTGGACTAAAGCCATACTTCAAAATCCCCCGATTCTACTTTCAAAATTACATTTTCAGACTACTGTCTTAGCTACTTTTTGATTTTTGCTGACAGGACAACTTTCCCTGTTTTGTTTTGGAGAGTATTGTTTTGACTTGGGATTTCTGGTATATTTTTGCATGGTAGTTAGTTTCTTTCTCAATAACAGGTAGGCCTGACTTCTAACATAAGATGTTCTGTTATTTTGTTATTTTTATTAACCATTGATGACAGATACAATTGTCAAGTCTTGTTCAGAACATTTTTAACTACAGTGGAATTTGTGAATCAAATTCCATTGTAGTACAGAATAACATACAATCACAGTGCTCATCTGTCTTTGCCCCCACAGAGTGGACAATGAATGGCCTATCTGTCAGTGAGCTATGCTGCCTGTTCTGCTGCCCCCCCTTTCCGAGCCGTATTGCTGCCAAGCTTGCCTTCCTGCCTCCTGAGCCTACATATTCCCTCCTCCCAGACCTAGAGGGGTCTGTAGCCCCGGGGACAGAAGGGACCGCAGGGCTGAGATCCAGAGCTAGTGGGGTACCTGGGGCTGCTGTAGGGGGTTCAGTCAGCACTGGTCCTGCAGAAGGAAAATGGAAGCTCCACCTGACAGAGCGAGCCGAGTTCCAGTATTCCCAGAGAGAACTGGATGCTACAGATGTGTTCCTTACCCGCTCCAGTCGTGGAAACAGAGTGGGATGCATGTACATCCGCTGTGCCCCCACTGCCAGGTTAGTCACACGTGTGTGTGTGTGTGTGTGTGTGTGTGTGTGTGTGTGTGTGTGTGTGTGTACACACCTTGGCTCATTGAGGCCCTATTGTTTCACCATGTGTCACACATCCTCTGATAAACTCACCCCCTGTTCGTCTTGTTTTTGTTATGCCATTATTTTGCTTGTGTCCTATTTCTTTACTTCCTGTACTTGCTTCCTCGTTGTGTCAGGCTATCTCAAATCTGTTCTCTTCCTGCTTTCCTCATTCATTGTTCATGCCATCTTCTTTGACCTACCGATACCATTCTCCTTGTCCTTACCCCAATACATGCTCTCATTTTTTGCCTGTGGTTTTGTAAGATGATATTGGTGAGTTGTGATAGTCTAATTTGTCTATTGGTGATTGATAGTCTGGTTTGCGGAGTTTATACATCATTATGTTTTCACATGGTATGGCTTCAGGTAGCCTACTTGTTGCTCCTGTTGATTTATTTCAGTAATCAGCTAAATTGATTGGCGAAGACATGGACTGGGTCCTGTTACACTTGATGTAGTGCCAGCGTCACAAGTGAATGTAATATGGCACTCCTTGTTCAGGGTATTTTGAGTAAAAAGCCCAAGAGCAAAGAAATGACTTACTGTATGGGAGGGGCCAAGTCTCTTTAGGGAATAGAGAGTATCCAGTGGCTTTAGGGAGCACAGCTTGCATTCATGAATAGAAAGCACAAGGCTGATGCTTGGGGAATACCAACCCTATTATTCATGTAATACAGAACAAGTAAAAAGACAGGAGTTAAACTTAGTGAACTAGTCCTCTCTTCAGTCTGTGGCCATAACCAGTTTACCTTAATCAGCACATTCAAGTCCCATTCAAATCGGTAATTCCTGAGGTTTTAATGGGAATCTGCTGTTCACACAGTACAGGTCAGGGTAGGTAAAAAGACCAGGTACAGTCTATCTTGGTAACCTAGTTGTCTCTCTGTGGCCTCTCTCACCAGGTTCACAGTGCTGTTCTCTCACGGCAATGCAGTGGACCTTGGCCAGATGAGCAGCTTCTATATCGGCCTGGGAACGCGTATCAACTGCAATATCTTCTCCTACGACTACTCCGGCTACGGTGTCAGCACGGGCAAGCCTTCAGAGAAGAACCTCTACGCTGACATTGACGCCGCCTGGCAGGCCCTGCGCACACGGTACTTACGCAACGCACAGGGCTGGGCAGGCTGGGGCTCTATACATCATCTGTCTCTTATACACATCTAGATGTGTATAAGAGACGCAACGCACAGGGCTGGGCAGGCTGGGGCTCTATACATCATCATGTCAGGGAGGGACGGCTGTGTAGTCATTGGGAGATGTCACCTTACAGAGGGGGGGGGGGGGGGGGGTGTAATGTCACACAATGACAGGCTCATGCAGCTAATGGACTGTCTCATTAGTTTGATGGGATGCTGTGTTATCAATGGCTGTCCTTGGATAGATGTTATGGAGCTACAGCTGGTGTTTATGTTAGGCGTGCCATGTTCGCAGACATTTGTTACCCGTTACTCCTAGATCTATATGATAAAAGTATGTTGTCATTACATATTATCATAGTTTAGGCTTCAAAGGAGTGATTTATGTTCAAATTGTTTTAGTGTTTGCTACTCCTAGCTTTTCCCTGACATACATGATTGTGTTTAATTCCTCTTTCTTCCTGGTTGTGATCAGATATGGCATCAGCCCAGAGAACATAATCCTGTACGGGCAGAGCATTGGCACCGTGCCCACGGTCGACCTGGCATCTCGGTATGAGTGTGCCGCTGTGGTGCTCCACTCCCCCCTCACCTCTGGCATGCGGGTGGCCTTCCCAGACACCAAGAAGACCTACTGCTTTGATGCTTTCCCCAAGTGAGTAACCTACAACACCTTCCTCCTTATCTCTTTATCTTCAACTCTGACTGCTTGTCTGTCTGCCTTTTGGCATTTTCACATAATAGCACATGATGAGATTAGGATATATAAGTGTAGAAATGGAAGTGGCAAAAGATTTGTCCAACTAAAAGAAGAAGAACTGCAATCTCTCATTTATTTCATTATTCAGTCTCTCTCTCTCTCAATGGGGAAACAGCCTCATCACATCTGAGTCATAACTGAGTCATCTCTCACTCTGCATCAGATCATAAGCAGGTGTCGTAAACACTGACTCCTCCAGTCATTTTATCATATCATCACCCTTTATTATGTAAAGTGTGATGGTGTGGTATTTGAGCCATTAGAATCACATGTTTGTTCACTGAATAGGATTCCATTACAGTCCAGTACCAGGCAGTGCCAGTGTAGGAGTAGAGTAGGTGATGGGGATGCCTCTGCTCTGTGGTGAAAGCCTCCAGTGTTCTGCTCCACCCCCGGGTGCCTGTTGCCTAGCTGGCTCTCCCCACTCTTCAGCCCACACTGACTCCCATACTCCAGGAGTAGGCAACTAGATTCAGCCGAGGACCGATGTGTCCAAGCGGATGGTCGGGGGCCGGAAAATTAAGATAATTTGTACACTTGAACAAGTATTTGTAGGAATACAAAGTTTTTGCTGAGTTCCTTGTGATTTTTGTCTTTTTTGATAAACTAAAATCACTCGCAGGCTGGTTTTGGCCCGCAGGCCGCCTGTTTCCGACCCCTGCCATACGCCATCCGGTCCGTGGACTCCCAGTAATGTAATACTAGCTTGGTTCAGATCTGTATGTGCTTATAGCCAACCCACAGTTATGTGTGGGACAGAGGGAGGACTATGAGTACTCTCTTCCTTCTGAACTAGTTGATTGAGCTGAGCTGGGAGATGCATTTACATGCAGCAGTATTATGATCTAATTTATCTACTGTCTGTCCTGTTTGTTCCTCGACCTGTTAGGCAACAGTTGCTGGTCAGTGCTCGTTGCAGAGGGCAGGTTGCACTAACCGGCCATGCTAGAACAGACAGAAGTCTGTACAGCGCTTTCTGTCCACGGTTACCCTTTAAGAACATACTTACTTATAACAGTGTTGTTACACACATGGCAAGTGACTACCTTTGCTTCCCTAATCCCCAGTCTCTAACTCTGCCTCTCTCTCTGTCAGCATTGAGAAGGTGTCTAAGATCACGTCGCCGGTGCTGATCATCCACGGGACGGAGGACGAGGTGATCGACTTCTCCCACGGCTTGGCTCTGTTCGAGCGCTGTCCCAAGGCCGTGGAGCCACTCTGGGTGGAGGGGGCGGGACACAATGACATCGAACTGTACAGCCAGTACCTGGAGCGCCTGCGCCGCTTCATTGGCCAGGAGCTGGCCGCACAGCACGCCTGATACCCCCATACCACCTGAGCCCCCAGTCCTCCTCTGGCTCCGTGCTGTTCCCCTGGTCGGAGTGGGTCAGTGAAAATGGGTGGCTCTGTCTTGGAGGAGGGGTGAAGTCTGGCCTCTCAGAATGAATAATCCTTCACCTTTTGGTCAACTTTGTCTGGATGCTCACAGCCCTGTCTTTTTGTTGTTTTCCGTCTTTTCTGTCTCTGTCATTAATCCTGGTCAGGGATTCTCTAGTCCACCTCTCGCCCCGGGGACAGTGCAAGAATGCAACCCAGACATGGAGGGCTCTCTACTGGTCTGTCTAAAGCGCCTCTCTCTTACCCCAGCCTAACACAACCTCAGATAGGTCAGGTGTTCCAAACATGTACTGTTTAACCTCTTCTGAGACATTTACACATGATTCAACTTTAACTAACAACCCTAACATGGACAAATAATTGAGTGATGAATATTTGTCATTTTATCTTTTAACACATGACACTGAGCCACTACTTTACAAATCATGTGGTATTGACAGATTAGTATAACTGTCCTGTTTGAAAGCAGGTTTGTTGCGAATGTTTTGTGTGGAATCTTCTTAGCTCTCTCTCTCTCGTTTACAATTAAGATGTAATTTAATCATTTGTTTCATAGACATATAAATCGGAAATTTTTATAATTATTAAGCATGGATTCATTTGAATCCAGAAAGTGATTAGAGCAAAAAGTTGCAGAATTATTGCTTTGGCTGAAGTTCAAAATCTCAGCCAAATTAATTGTTTCAAAAGCATTCTTAAGTCGCTTGGATATCTCTAAGGCAAGATTAATTTCTAGCTCGGCAACCCCTCTTATGTTTCTAGCTCAGCAACCCCTCTTATGTTTCTAGCACGGCAACCACTCATGTTTCTAGCACGGCAACCACTCTTATGTTTCACGCACTGAACTAAATTCACCTCTTACTGGGTTTCTGTCTGAAATGGTGGTTCCACATCCAGCTTCAGATGTTTTCAAAGGCTTTTTTGTAAGTGATTTACAGAGTTGTACAAAGAATTTCACTTTTAGGTATTTCTAAATCAGTGAGTTTATTTCATACCTCCAAAAACACTAAATCATTGTGAATCACTAAGATTTTGCCAGTAATGGCCATTCACATAGTAAATTGGGTCGGGTCAGATGAGACTAAGCTGAATGGAGTATTAACTGAACTTGCTGCTAAAGATTAGGATAAAATGGATTGAAAAGGGTCAAACTCTCCACATCCATTAATGCAGCTTAGTTTGATGGGAAATTGAACAGTCATACATGTTTCAATAATATTTTTTACGCTGTACAGTAGAGTGGCGCCAATGATGTACAGTACACGCTGCTGGTACCATATGACATTTGAAAACACTTATTCAGCCATGTCATGTTACATGTGTGATTAGTTTCTTGTTTACTTCATTTTAGGGTAAATAACACTTCATTATAACATTAGTAGAGCTATGGAATAGGATGTGCTCTATTTTGTTATTGACCAGGTTTATTTCCAGCAGGCTCCCTTTTCAACTCCAACTAGCCCTTTTCACTCACTTCGTCCTGTTGCCACACTATTTCAGACAGACTTGGGATTCCACCATTTCTGTCTGTCTGTGTGTGAAAGTTGACTTGAACGAATGCCCAACTTCTCTGGCATATGGGGTCTACCACCACAAGATAGTGGAGATCCTTGAGTTGGGTTTTGGGGGAGTCAGGATAACATGTACATAGCAACCAAAGTTTAACAGGAAATGTTCTGTCTTGAACAAAGCGTGCCTGCTTTTCTAATGGTATGTTCATCAGAACCAAAGAAAAAGTCCATCACATCACCCATAGTACATGGGTTTCTTATCAGTCACTGCATACAGTTAGGGAACAAAAGTGAGTTTACTCCCTATGATGGACTATTGTATCGAGAATACAAGCAATACAACTGATTTCTGTGTCTGGGTGGCCTGAGAGAGGAGCATGTGTCTGGGAGGTAGGGTTGCAAAATTCAGGGAACATTCAAGAAATTCACTTATTTTCCCGAAATCCCAGTTGGAGGGTTCCCGGACACAGGAGGGAATAAGCAGGACTCGAGTCATCCAACCAGGACTTATGGAAAACAGGGGAATTTAAATCAAATCAAATTTTATTTGTCACATACATATGGTTAGCAGATGTTAATGCGAGTGTAGCGAAATGCTTGTGCTTCTAGTTCCGACAATGCAGTAATAACCAACGAGTAATCTAACCTAACAATTCCACAACTACTACCTTATACACACAAGTGTAAAGGGATAAAGAATATGTACCTAAAGATATATGAATGAGTGATGGTACAGAACGGCATAGGCAAGATGCAGTAGATGGTATCGAGTACAGTATATACATATGAGATGAGTAATGTAGGGTATGTAAACATAAAAGTGCATAGTTTAAAGTGGCTAGTGATACATGTATTACATAAAGATGGCAATTTATTGAAAGTTCACAGAATTTTGCAACCCTGGTGGGAGGTGACGGACTGACTGTACTTCGAGTGTGAGACGAGTTCCAGACAGACACATTCAGAGCTTTTGTTTGAAGAAACTAAGTTATGGAAATTAATTTTTGTATTCAAATGTAATGTGCTTTCAAAAAGTATTCAGACCCCTTGACTTTTTCTACATTTTGTTAGGTTATAGCCTTATTCTAAAGTTGATTAAATTGTATTTTTTCCCTCATCAAGCTACAAATAATACCCCATAATGACAAAGCAAAAACAGGTAAATATAACATTTACAAAAGTATTCAGACCATTTACTCAGTACTTTGTTGAAGCACCTTTGGCAGCGATTACAACCTTGAGTCTTCTTGGGTATGACGCTACAAGCTTGGCACACCTATATTTGGGGAGTTTCTATCATTCTTCTTTGCAGATTCTCTCAAGCTGTCAGGTTGGATGGGGAGCGTTGCTGCAAAGCTATTTTCAGGTCTCTCCAGAGATGTTTGATCGGGTTAAAGTCCGGGCTCTGGCTGGGCCACTCAAGGACATTCAGAGACTTGTCCCGAAGCCACTCCTTCATTGTCTTGGTTGTGTGCTTAGGGTCGTGGTCCTGTTGGAAGGTGAACCTTCACCCCAGTCTGAGGTCCTGAGTGCTCTGGAGCAGGTTTCTGTACTTTACTTTGCTCTGTTCATCTTTGCCTCGATCTTGACTAGTCTCCCAGTCCCTGCCTCTGAAAAACATCCACACAGCAAGATGCTGCCACCACCATGCTTCACTGTAGGGATGGTGCCAGGTTTCCTCCAGATGTGACACTTGGCATTCAGGCCAAAATGTTCAATCTTGGTTTCATCAGACCAGAAAATCTTGTTTCTCATGGTCTGAGAGTCTTTAGGTGGCTCATGACAAATTCCAAGCTGTCTGTCATGTGCCTTTTACTGAGGAGTGGCTTCCGTCTTGCCACTCTACCATAAAGGCCTGATTGGTGGAGTCCTGCAGAGATGGTTGTCCTTCTGGAAGGTTCTCATCTCCACAGAGGAACTATGGAGCTCTGTCAGAGTGACCATCGGGTTCTTGGTCACCTCCCTGACCAAGGCCCTTCTCCCCCGATTGCTTAGTTTGGCCGGGCAGCCAGCTCTAGGAAGAGTCTTGGTGGTTCCAAACTTCTTCCATTTAAGAATGATGGAGGCCACTGTGTTCTTGGGGATCTTCAATGCTGCATAAATGTTTTGGTACCCTTCCCCAGATCTGTGCCTCGACACAATCCTGTCTCGGAGCTCTACGGACAATTCCTTCGACCTCATGGCTTGGTTTATGCGCTGACATGCACTGTCAACTGTGGGACCTTATATAGAAAGATGTGTGCCTTTCCAAATCATGTCCAATCAATTGAATTTACCACAGGTGGACTCCAATCAAGTTGTAGAAACATCTGAAGGATGATCAATAGAAACAGGATGCACCGGAGCTCAATTTGAGTCTCATAGCAAAGGGTCTGAATACTTATTTACATAAGGTATCTGGTTTTTGTAATACATTTACACACATTTAGAAAAACCTGTTTTTGCTTTGTCATTATGGTGTATTGTGTTTAGATTGCTGAGGATTTTTATCTATTTAATCCATTTTAGAATAAGGCTGTAACGTAACAAAATGTGGAAAAAGTCAATGGGTCTGAATATTTCCGAAGGCACTGTATGTGCTATCTCTATGGATAAGTTTTGGGGGTGAGTATTTGGATCCAAGGTGATGATGGGTTGGTGTGTTATTCTATCCAGTTATGCATTGTTTATTATTTACAACTTTGTTATATTACGTTATAGAAATGTTTTATCTTTATTCCAAAAATAAAAACAAACATGAATTGATAAAATAAACCTTCTGTGTCTGTTGCGATTCCTATTATGTTTCTCCCATTGATATAGAACTGCTCTCTGTAAATTATGTTTAAGTCAACTCTATTCACCATTTTCCCATTGATTCACTTTTGGCATGCTATAAAGAAAGAGTAGCATAAGTGTTGGAAAAGGCCTCAGAGGGCTAGTCTACCAGCTGCTATACGGCTGCTGGCTTTTACGGGCTCCTAACCAACTGTGCTATTTTGTTAGTTTTTTCACATTGTAACTCATTTTGTATTTTGTTGCTGCTACCGTCTCTTATGACCGAAAAGAGCTTCTGGACATCAGAACAGCGATTACTCACCTTGAACTGGACGAAGATTTTTTATTTAATGATTCCGACGCAAAGGATATACTGCTTTGTCAAGTTGAGGCCCAAATCCCCGTCATCAGCATGAGGAAAAGGGGGAGGAGGGCGGGGGTGCCTTGTAAGAATTTGCCAACGAGTAGGTAAACCACCACTTCCCTCTGTATTATTGGCTAACGTAAAATCATTGGAAAACAAACTGGACGATCTACGATTAAGACTATCCTACCAACGGAACATTAAACTGTAATTTGCTGCACCCTCGACAACTACTGTGATTATTGTTATTTGACCATGCTGGTCATTTATGAACATTTGAACATCTTGGCCATGTTCTGTTATAATCTCCACCCGGCACAGCCAGAAGAGGACTGGCCACCCCTCATAGCCTGGTTCCTCTCTAGGTTTCTTCCTAGGTTTTGGCCTTTCTAGGGAGTTTTTCCTAGCCACCGTGCTTCTACATCTGCATTGCTTGTTGTTTGGGGTTTTAGGCTGGGTTTCTGTACAGCACTTTGAGATATCAGCTGATGTACGAAGGGCTATATAAATAAATTTGATTTGATTAATATCTAATGTTTCACCGAGATGTGGTTGAACGACGACACAGGTCATATAGAGCTGGCTGGCTTCTCCATGCATCAGCAGGACAGAGCAGCTATGTCTGGTAAGACGAGGGGTGGGGGTGTGTGTCTATTTGTCAATATCTGCTGGTGCGCGATGTCTAATATTAAAGAAGTCTTGAGTTATTGCTTCGCTTGAGGTAGAATACCTCATGATAAGCTGTAGACCAGACTATCTACCAATAGAGTTCTCATCTGTATTATTCGTAGCCGTCTAATTACCACCACAGACCGATGCTGGCACTAAGACCGCACTTAACGAGCTGTATAAGGCCATTAGCGAACAAGAAAATGCTCATCCAGAAGCGGCGCTCCTAGTGGCCGGGGACTTTAATGCAGGCAAACTTAAATCCGTTTTAACCTAATTTCTACCAGCATGTCACATGTGCAACCAGAGAAAGAAAAAAATCTAGACCACCTTTACTCCATACACAGACGCATACATAGATCTCCCTCGCCCTCCATTTTGCAAATCTGACCATAATTCTATCCTCCTGATTCCTGCTAACAAGCAAAAACTAAAGCAGGAAGTACCACTGACTCGCTCAATACGGAAGTGGTCAGATGATGCGGATGCTATGCTACAGGACTGTTTTGCTAGCAACGACTGGAATATGTTCCCTGGATTCATCCAATGGCATTGAGGAGTATATCGTTTCACCAACAAGCGCATCGACGACGTAGTCCCCACAGTGACCATATGTACATTTCCCAAACAGAAGCCATGGATTACAAGCAACATCTGCAAAGAGCGGGACACTAATTTGGACACTTATATGAAATCCCGCTATGACATCAAACAGGCAAAGCTTCAATATATGACTAAGATTAAATCCTACTACACCGACTCTGACGCTCGTCGGATGTGGCAGGGTATGAAAGATATTACGGACTACAAAGTAAAACCCAGCCGCGAGCTGCCTAGTGTCGCGAGCCTACCAGACGAGCGAAATGCCTGTTATGCTCGCTTCGAGGCAAGCAACACTGAAGCATGCATGAGAGCACCGCCTGTTCCGGATGACTGCGATCACGCTCTCCGTAGCCTTTAAACAGGTCAACATTCACAAAGCCACTAGGCCAGACGGATTACCAGGACGTGTACTCAAAGCATGCACGGAAAAAACTGGAAAGTGTCTTCACTGACATTTTCAACCTCTCCCTGACCGAGTCTGTAATACATATATGTTTCAAACAGACCACCATAGTCCCTGTGCCCAAGAAAGTGAAGGTAACCTGCCTAAATGATTACCGCACTCACATCGGTACCCATGAAGTGCTTTGAAAGGCTGGTCATGGCTCACATCAACACCATCATGCCGTACACCCTCCAACCCAATTCGCATACCGCTCCAACAGATCCACAGATGACGCAATCTCAATCGCACTCCACACTGCACTTTCCCACCTGGACAAAAGGAACACCTATGTGAGAATGCTGTTCATTGACTACAGATCAGCATTCAACACCATAGCTCATCACTAAGCTAAGGACCCTGGGACTAAACACCTCCCTCTGCAACTGGATCCTGGACTTCCTGACGGACCACCCCCAGGTAGTAAGAGTACGCAACAACACATCTGCCACGCTGATCCTCAACACTGGGGCCCCTCAGGGGTGCGTGCTTTGTCCCCTCCTGTACTCCCTGTTCAACTACGACTGTGTGGCCAAGCACAACACCAACACCATCATTAAGTTTGCTGACAACATAACAGTGGTAGGCCTGATCACAGACAACGATGAGACAGCCTATAGGGAGAAGGTAAGAGACCTGGCAGTGTGGTGCCAGGACAACAAATTCTCCCTCAATGTGAGCAAGACAAAGGAGCGGATCGTGGACTATAGGAAAAGGAGGGCCGAACAGGCCCCCATTAACATCGACAGGGCTGAAGTGGAGCGGGTCGAGAGTGTCAATTTCCTTGGTGACCACATCACCAACAAACTATTATGGTTCAAACACACTGTTAAGAGAATTATGTTCTCAATGTTCATAAACTGAACTTCAATTAACTACTCAGTCTGCAACCCAGAATTTGTAAGATACTGGTTGACATGAAAACAGACAGAGGCCCAGTCTACAATAGTCAAATGTTTATTCACAAGAGCGCTCTAAAGTCAAGAATACAAAGATCCATTTTATAGCTGCGCACATACTTCCACACAAACATTAGATATCCTACGCACATACATACACACTAACATTAGGAGAGCTATCTTCTTCTCTACAATTCTCACCACAGTTTCTCACTACCTAGCTAACAGTTCCAGTCCCCCCCAGATAAAGGAAAACTGGTGGCGTGGTCCCTGTCCTATCTTATCTTCCCAGAGTTATAGCAGGGTCGTTCAACCATAGTTTAATTGTTTCTAGGTGTTTTCTTAAGCATACACACATTTCTCTCTCTCCCAGTCTAACCTAGTTGGACTTATGTTTAATACTTTTAATTACTCCTTATCCATGCTACATAACCTCTAATCCCTAATGGTTAAGTTTCCGGGTAGAATTATTTAATCATTTATATTTAAACCTTATAAACTCTTTTATCACACACCAAGAAAGTCGTGAAGAGGGCACGACAACACCTTTCCCCCTCAGGAGACTGAAAAGATTTGGCATAGGTCCCGAGATCCTCAAAAAGTTATACAACTGCACCATTGAGAGCACCCTGAACGGTTGCATTACTAGGCAGAGGAAGGCCCAAAAAATGGTCAAAGACTCAAGTCACCCAAGACATAGACTGTTCTCTTTGCTACCCCACGGTAAGTGGTACCGGAGCCCCAAGTCCAAGACCAAAAGGCTCTTTAACAGCTTCTACCCCAAGCCATAAGACTGCTGAACAATTAATCAAATGGCCACGCGGACTATTTACATTGACCCCCCCCCACCGCTGCTACTCGCAGTTTATTATCTATGCATAGTCACTTCACAAATTACTTTGACGAACCTGTACCCCCGCACATTAGCTCGGTACCGGTACCACCTCTATATAGCCTCATTATTGTTAAGTAACTTTTTTTCACTTTAGTTTATTTAGTAAATATTTGATTAACTCTTTCTTGAACTGCATTGTTGGTTAAAGGCTTGTAAGTAAGTATTTCACAGTAATGTCTACACCTGTTGTATTCCGCGCATGTGACAAATAACATTTGATTTGATTTGACCAGAGAAGAGGGAATGGTAATTGGGGAGCTCAACAGATGTGCTTAGCTATTATCTATGACAAAAATATTCAAATGATTGGTCTGTTTTCATTATACAAATGTTAGTCTCACCAACCTCTCTTCATAGAGCAGAGGTATGTGGCAGGGTCTACAGTCAATCACGGATTACAAAAAGAAAACCAGCCCCGTCGCGGACCAGGATGTCTTGCTCCCAGACAGACTAAATAACTTTTTTGCTCGCTTTGAGGACAATACAGTGCCACTGACACGGCCCGCTACCAAAACCTGCGGGCTCTCCTTCACTGCAGCCGAGGTGAGTAAAACATTTAAACATGTTAACCCTCGCAAGGCTGCAGGCCCAGACGGCATTCCCAGCCGCGTCCTCAGAGCATGCGCAGACCAGCTGGCTGGTGTGTTTAAGGACATACAATGCAGTAATAACCAACAGTAATCTAACCTAACAATTCCACAACTACTACTATACACACAAGTGTAAAGGGATAAGAAATATGTACATAAAGATATAATGAATGAGTGATGGTACAGAACGGCATAGGCAAGATGCAGTAGATGGTATGTAGTAGACAGTCCATACATTATGAGATGACTAATGTAGGGTT
>NC_036853.1:12753347-12885460 GCF_002910315.2 Salvelinus sp. IW2-2015
TGGAATGTATGGCATCATGACAATAGTCAACGGAAGTTTTCTTAAGACAGATCTTGGAACCATGTGCAATGGCTACAGAACCTCTTTCCATCCATGTATTCTGCTTTCCCCACAGTTGGAGATTCCAGTTATCCATTGGTCTGACCAGGGGTGTAATTCCTTAGTCGGATTCCGTTGCAAAACGTTTGTTCTTTTCGCAAAACATTTTCTACAGAAACCGTTACCCGTTTACTCTAGGAACCAAATGAAAGCAAACAGACACCTACCTGAATTTGTCACAATTAGAAACTCTGTTTTCTTTGGCTTAAATGTTTCTGTTTTTGAACGGAATCTGACTATGAATAAACCCCAGGCCTTACTCCAACTAACAACTGATCATGACAGTTCGATAGCCAGGGTTGGAGACGGCATGTTGAGCAGTGGTCGCTTCGCATGAAGTGCACATGGCACACAGTGGGCACTGGAACTGTTTCCGCCGTGATGAGTCGCAAGATGGCGGATTTGTCATCAGACGGAGAAACTTCTTGTCACAGTCGGGCCAGGAGCATTTTAGGGCTCTCACCTGGATGGGATGAAGAAACAGTTATTATTCACAACCAACACACTGCTTCTCTGTATGCAACACGCATACCCTCAGTGGTGTAATAGTACTAAGTAAAACATTGATATGAGTACTACTTCAGTAGTTTTTTTGGGGGTATCTGTACTTTAACATTTATATTTTTGATAACTTTACTCATTACATATCCTAATTGTAAATCATTGTAAGCTTTTAACAATGTTTCCCTGGACCCAAAAGATCATTACAATTAAAAAGTTTTAGAAGGAAGAAAAAATGGTTCCCAATTCATACACTTAATCGAGAACCATATGGGCATCCCTACTGCCCCTCTGACCTGGCAGACTCACCTAAACACAGAATGCTTTGTTTGTACAATTATTGTCTGAGTGCTGAGAGTCTGTCACATTTAAGAAAGGTTGACCAGTCTGGTTGGCTTATAGGAATCGTGAAATGATTTATAGCATTTCAAGTATTAGTTCTAGCATTTCCTTTAACTTCTGATACTTAAGTTATCATTTAAAAAAATATATATACTTTCGAATTTTACTCAAGTACTCATTTTACTGGGTGACTTTCCTTTTTACTTGAATAATTCACATCAATCTCGCAGTTTGAAACAATAAGAAAAAACCGCCCCTGTTTTGGGTAAAAAGGGATCCCATAGAGCACGACCACTACTAACCAGATGACTAAACAGGTGGAACAGCTAGTTTTCATCCTCATGCCAAACATTCAAACACTCGCACCTTCAACATTAAAACTCTCTGCTGACGTTATACAATTCATGTAACTAGAAATTTGCTGAAAGAAAACTTTAATTATTATGTTTTGTTTGAGTATCAATGACTGGTTCAAGATATCTGTCGTAAAACGACGGTTGGCGCAAGGATTATCATTGCTACTTACCGCGGACCCAAAGTTACATTTCTGATCCCACCGGCGGTCATTGGGCTAGGTAACTGGACGTTTCTGATTGGTTTTGTGACATTGATGAACAGCCTCTCACCGCTGCTCGATGGGATATGTACCGACACAGCCAGATACAAATGAACAGCTGAAGTTTACATACACCTTAGCCAAATACATTAAACTCAGCTTTCACAATTCCTGACATTAATGCCAATGTAAAGCTTCCCTGTTATTAGGTCAGTTAGGATCACCCACTTTATTTAAGAATGTAAATGGGTCAGAAATAATAGTAGAGAGAATGGATTATTTATTTCATCACATTCCCAGTGGTTCAGAAGTTCACATTACTCAATTACGTATTTGGTTACATCGCCTTGTACAATTGTTTAAACTAGGCGTCAAAGTTTCCGATTTATCCTACCACAAGCTTCCCACAATAAGTGGGTGAATTGGCGCGCATTCCTCCTGACAGAGGCTGGTGTAACTGAATCGGGTTTGTAGGCTCACCTTGCTCGCACACGCTTTTTCAGTTCTGCCCAACATTTTCTATAGGAATGAGGTTCAGGCCTTTGTTGTGGCCACTCCCAACCCCTTGACTTTGTTTGTTCTTAAAGCCACTTTGCCACAACTTTTGGAAGTATGCTGGGTCCATGTCCATTTGGAGACCCATTTAGGACCCAGTTTTAACTTCTGACTGTGTCTTGGATGTTTGGCTTCAATATTTCCACATCAATTTCCAAACAATATGCCATCTATTTTGTGAAGTTGCACCAGTCCCTCCTGCAGCAAAGCACCCCACAACCACGATTGGCACTATCCCCGTGCTTCAAGCAGGTTGGGATGGTGTTCTTGGCTTGCAAGCCTCCCCTTTTTTCTCCAAACATAACGATGGTATTATGGCCCAAACAGTTCTATTTGTTTCATCAGACCAGAGGTTTCCCACAACAAGTATGATCCTGTCCCCATGTGGAGTTGCAAACCGTTATCTGGCTTTTTTATGGCGGTTTGGAGCAGTGGTTGCTGAGCAGCCACTTAGGCTCTATGCTCGACTATAGCGAAACCTCATTTTACTGTGGATAGAGATACTTTTGTGCCTATTTCCTCACCACTATCTTCACAAGGTCCTTTGCTGTTGTTCTGGGATTGATTTTGCACTTTTCGCACCAAAGTACGTTCTCTTTAGAGACAGAAACGCGTCTCCTTCCTGAGCGGTATGATGGCTGCGTGGTCCCATGGTGTTTTATACTTGCGTACTATTTTTTTTGTATAGATGAACGTCGGTACTTCAGGCATTTGGAAATTTCTCCCAATGATGAACCAAACTTGTGGAGGTCTACATTTTTTTTTCTGAGGTCTTGGCTGATTTCTTTTGTTTTTCCATGATGTCAAGCAAAGACGGCCACTGAGTTTGAAGGTAGGGCCTTGAAATACATCCACAGGTACACCTCCAATTGACTCAAATGATGTCAATTAGCTATCAGAAGCTTCTAAAGCCATGACATCATTTTCTGGAATTTTCAAAGCTGTTTTAAAAGAAGTCAACTTGAGTGTATGTAAACTTCTGACCCACTGGAATTGTGATACAGTGAATTATAAGTGAAATATATCTGTAAACAATTGTTGGAATTTTTTGTGTGTGTGTCATGCACAAAGTAGATGTCCTAACCGACTTGCCAAAACTATAGTTTGTTAACAAGAAATTTGTGGAGTGGTTGAAAAAAAGTTTAATGACTCCAACCAAAGTGTATGTAAACTCCTGACTTCAACTGTATGTACACAGTGTTTGTAACAAACTTTTTTTAAAACTGACTATTGTATTTGTTGATTTTAAATCAGGACTTTATTAATATAATAGTAAGCATGAGTTAATTGACACAAGGCAAACTCGAGAAAATAGCAACTCTACAGAGCACAATGAGTACAATTAATGGCTAATTACATCTGGACAGAAGGGGTGAGGAGCTCCCCCCACCCCACTCTATTGAGGGCTTCCACCCATTTTAAAAGTAGTCAACTGGTGGGGATTCCTATTGGTTTGGGAGCAATCAGCAAATGAAGAAGAAAATTTGCTACTTAAAAACGGAGATAGGCCTTGATGGCACGCCAATGAGGTCACAGACGCTATAATTGGCATAGATCCAAAAGATTTGTCCTCTATCTGCCCTCTTATTGGCAAGAATTGTCCCACCTGATCTCGCCTCCTCCCATCTTCGAGGACATGTATTCCATTGTGAGCACGGTCACTGGAATATCTTGTCAATATAAACTATACTGTACATTTTTGGAGGATGTAAGCTAAGTGCTAAACTACGCACATACATGTGCGTGTCCTTATATGCGACTTCAGGTGAGATAATTTACCTAAGACTTAACACAGCTATCAAACATGTCGCTTATTTTTAAACAACTGGAGAGTGCGATAGTCCGTGTCACTTACCAGCTGGCATACGCCAAATTTCTCAGGTCCACCAACGTACAGTGTCACTCTGGAGACGGTAAAATGCACGCACGCCCACTGTATGGGGTAACATAATTACGCATCTGGACATGGGCTGCAAGAACAGAGTGGATGTTCTCAAACTTCAAATTTGAAACCTACTAGCTGCGTGTTTAAATTAACATGGATGCATGGGATGACAGTGGATGTGATCGTGCTGCTACAGTGAGTCACTCTGCTCCAATATTCCTATTGTGCTGGTACACGCAGCCTGACAGAAGGGGAGTGTTGTTGCATTCTGCCTTAATCCCAGTGCCATACATAAGAGCAATTTGTGTGAGAGAGACTGAGCTCATTTATGCAGCCCATTGAGGAAGAGTTGGGAACACTTGTTTGTGGGGTGGAGGTGGAGCAGGGCTTACGGATCCATCTGGCAGTGCTACATCCCCTACTCATCTTCCTGCTCTAAATCAAATCAAATCAAATTTATTTGTCACAATACACATGGTTAGCAGATGTTAATGCGAGTGTAGCGAAATGCTTGTGCTTCTAGTTCCGACAATGCAGTAATAACCAACAGTAACTAACCTAACAATTCCACAACTACTACTTATACACACAAGTGTAAAGGGATAAAAGAATATGTACATAAAGATATATGAATGAGTGATGGTACAGAACGGCATAGGCAAGATGCAGTAGATGGTATAGCTGATAGCAGTCTATACATTATGAGATGAGTAATGTAGGGTATGTAAACATAAAGTGGCATAGTTTAAAAAGTGGTAGTGGATACATGGTATTACATACAAGATTGGCAAGATGAGTAAGATGAAGAGCAGTACAGTAAATAATACATAGGAGATGAGTAATGTAGGGTAATGTAAACATTATATTTAAGTGGCGCATTGTTTAAGTGGCTAGTGATACATATTTCCATCAATCTCCCATTATTAAAGTGGCTGGATTGAGTCCAGTATGTTGGCAGCCTGATGGCCTTGAGATAGAAGCTGTTTTTTCAGTCTCTCGGTCCCTGCTTTGATGCACCCTGTACTGACCTCGCCTTCTGGATGATAGCGCGGGTGAACAGGCAGTGGCTCCGGGTGGTTGGTCCTTGATGATCTTTATGGCCTTCCTGTTGACATCGGGTGGTGTAGGTGTCCTGGAGGGCAGGTAGTTGCCCCCGGTGATGCGTTGTGCAGACCTCACTACCCTCTGGAGAGCCTTACGGTTGTGGGCGAGCAGATTGGCCGTACCAGGACGGTGATACAGCCCGACAGTATGCTCTCGATTGTTGCATCTGTAGAAGTTTGTGAGTGCTTTTTGGTGACAAAGCCGAATTTCTTCAGCCTCCTGAGTTGAAGAGGCGCTGCTGCGACTTCTTCACAACGCTGTCTGTGTGGGTGGACCAATTCATTGTCCGTGATGTGTACACCGAGGAACTTAAAACTTCCACCTTCTCCACTTACTGTTCCCGTCGATGTGGATAGGGGGGTGCTCCCCTCTGCTGTTTCCTGAAGTCCACAATCATCTCCTTTGTTTTGTTGACGTTGAGTGTGAGGTTATTTTCCTGACACCACACTCCGAGGGCCCTCACCTCCTCCCTGTAGGCTGTCTCGTCGTTGTTTGTAATCAAGCCTACCACTGTAGTGTCGTCTCAACTTGATGATTGAGTTGGAGGCGTGCATGGCCACCAGTCGTGGGTGGAACAGGAGTACAGGGAGGGCTCAGAACGCACCCTTGTGGCCCAGTGTTGAGATCAGCGGGTGGAGATGTTGTTACCTACCCTCACCACCTGGGTGCGGCCCGTCAGGAAGAAGTCCAGGACCCAGTTGCACAGGCGGTGTCGAGACCCAGGGTCTCGAGCTTTGATGACGAGTTTGGGAGGGTACTATGGTGTTAAATGCTGAGCTGTAGTCGATGAACAGCATTCTCACATAGGTATTCCTCTTGTCCAGATGGGTTAGGGCAGTGTGGTTGCGATTGCGTCGTCTGTGGACCTATTGGGTCGGTAAGCAAATTGGAGGGTCTAGGGTGTCAGGTAGGGTGGAGGTGATATGGTCCTTGACTAGTCTCTCAAAGCACTTCATGATGACGCGAAGTGAGTGCTACGGGGCGGTAGTCGTTTAGCCTCAGTTACCTTAGCTTCTTGGAACAGGAACAATGGTGGCCCTCTTGAAGCATGTGGGAACAGCAGACTGGGTAAGGATTGATTTGGAATCGGAACTAGAAGCACAAGCATTTCGCTACACTCGCATTAACATCTGCTAACCATGTGTATGTGACAAATAAAATTTGATTTGATTTGATTTAGAGCAGGAAGATGAGTAGGGGGATGTAGCACTGCCAGATGGATCGTAAGCCCTGCTCCACCTCCACCCCAAACACACAAGTGTCTCCCAACTCTTCCTCAATGGGCTGCATAAATGAGCTCAGTCTCTCTCACACAAATGCTCTTATGTATTGGCACTGGGATTAAGGCAGATGCAACAACACTCCCCTTCTGTCAGGCTGCAGTGTACAGCACAATAGGAAATTGGAGCAGAGTGACTCACTGTAGCAGCACGATCACATCCACTGTCACCCATGCATCCATGTTAATTTAAACACGCAGCTAGTAGGTTTCAAATTGAAGTTGAGAAACATCCCACTCTGTTCTTGCAGCCCATGTCAGATGCGTAATTATGTTACCCCATACAGTGGGCGTGCGTGCATTTTACCGTCTCCAGAGTGACACTGTACGTTGGTGGACCTGAGAATTTGCGTATGCCAGCTGGTAAGTGACACGGACTATCGCACTCTCCAGTTGTTAAAAATAAGCGACATGTTTGATAGCTGTGTCAAGGTCTTAGGTAAATTATCTCACCTGAAGTCGCATATAAGGACACGCACATGTATGTGCGTAGTTTAGCACTTAGCTTACCATCCTCCAAAGAATGTACAGTATATTATATTGACAAGATATTCCAGTGACCGTGCTCACAATGGAAATACATGTCCTCGAAGATGGGAGGAGGCGAGATCAGGTGGGACAATTCTTGCCAATAAGAGGGCAGATAGAGGACAAATCTTTGGATCTATGCAATTATAGCGTCTGTGACCTCATTGGCGGTGCCATCAAGGCTATCTCCGTTTTAAAGTAGCAAATTTTCTTCTTCATTTGCTGATTGCTCCCAACCAATAGGAATCCCCAACCAGTTGACTACTTTAAAATGGTGGAAGCCCTCAATAGAGTGGTGAGGGGGAGCTCCTCACACCCTTCTGTCCAGATGTAATTTAGCCATTAATTGTACTCATTGTGCTCTGTAGAGTTGCTATTTTCTCGAGTTTTCTTGTGTCAATTAACTCATGCTTACTAATTATATTAATAAAGTCTGATTTAAAATCAACAAATACAATAGTCAGTTTAAAAAAAGTTTGTTACAACACTGTGTACATACAGTTGAAGTCAGGAGTTTACATACACTTTGGTTGGAGTCATTAAAACTTGTTTTTCAACCACTCCACAAATTTCTTGTTAACAAACTATAGTTTTGGCAAGTCGGTTAGGACATCTACTTTGTGCATGACACACACAAAAAAATCCAACAATTGTTTACAGATTATTTCACTTATAATTCACTGTATCACAATTCCAGTGGGTCAGAAGTTTACATACACTAAGTTGACTTCTTTTAAACACTTGAAAATTCCAGAAAGATATGTATGGCTTTAGAAGCTTCTGATAGGCTAATTGACATCATTTGAGTCAATTGGAGGTGTACCTGTGGATGTATTTCAAGGCCTACCTTCAAACTCAGTGCCTCTTTGCTTGACATCATGGAAAAACAAAAGAAATCAGCCAAGACCTCAGAAAAAAAAGTCCTCCACAAGTTTGGTTCATCATTGGGAGAAATTTCCAAATGCCTGGATCGCGACGTTCATCTATACAAAAAAAATAGTACGCAAGTATAAACACCATGGGACCACGCAGCCATCATACCGCTCAGGAAGGAGACGCGTCTGTGCTAAGTTCGAACTTTGGTGCGAAAAGTGCAAATCAAGTCCAGAAACAACAGCAAAGGGACCTTGTGAAGTGCTGGAGGAAATAGGCACACAAAGTATCTATTCCACAGTAAAATGAGTCCTATATCTGAATAACCTGAAAGGCTGCTCAGCAACCACTGCTCCAAAACCGCCATAAAAAAGCCAGACTACGGTTTGCAACTCCACATGGGGACAAGATCATACTTTTTGGAGAAACCTCTGGTCTGATGAAACAAAATAGAACTGTTTGGCCATAATGACCATCGTTATGTTTGGAGAAAAAAGGGAGGCTTGCAAGCCGAAGACACCATCCCAACGCGTGAAGACGGGGGTAGCAGCATCATGTTGTGGGGGTGCTTTGCTGCAGGAGGACTGGTGCACTTCACAAAATAGATGGCATATTTTGGATTATGTGGATATATTGAAGCAAAATCTCAAGACACAGTCAGAAGTTAAAGCTTGGTCCTAAATGGGTCTTCCAAATGGACAATGACCCAAGCATACTTCCAAAGTTGTGGCAAGTGGCTTAAGACAACAAAGTCAAGGTATTGGAGTGGCCATCACAAAGCCCTGACCTCATCCTATAGAAAATGTGTGGGCAGAACTGAAAAAGCGTGTGCGAGCAAGGAGGCCTACAAACCCGATTCAGTTACACCAGCCCTGTCAGGAGGAATGGGCCAAAATTCACCCAACTTATTGTGGGAAGCTTGTGGAAGGATAATCGAAACGTTTGACCCTAGTTAAACAATTGAAAGGCAATGCTACCAAATACTAATTGAGTATGTAAACTTCTGACCCACTGGGAATGTGATGAAATAAATAAATCATTCTCTCTACTATTATTCTGACATTTCACATTCTTAAAATAAAGTGGTGATCCTAACTGACCTAAAACAGGGAATCTTTTACTTGGATTAAATGTCAGGAATTGTGAAAAGCTGAGTTTAAATGTATTTGGCTAAGGTGTATGTAAACTTCAGACTTCATTTGTATCTGGCTGTGTCAGTACATATCCCATCGAGCCAAGCAGGGAGAGGCTGCTCATTGTCACAAAACCAATCAGAAACGTCCAGTTTACCCTACGCCAATGACGCCGGTGGATCTAAAAATGTAACTTGGGTCCGCGGTAAGTAGCAATGATATCCTTCGCCACCGTCGTTTTACGACAGATATCTTGAACCAGTCATGATAACTCAACAAAACAATAAATAATTAAAGTTTCTTTCTAGCAAATTTCTTAGTTACATGATTGTATAACTAGCAAGAGTTTTAATGTTGAAGGTGCAGTAATTATGAAGTTTGGCAATGAGGATGAAAACTAGCATAGTTCAGCTAGTTTAGTCATCTGTTAGTAGGGTCCTTGCTCTATGGGATCCCTTTTTACCCAAAACAGGGGCGGGTTTTTTCTTATTGTTTCAACTGCAGATTGCATGGAAATTATTCAAGTAAAAGTGAAAGTCACCCAGTAAAATAGTACTTGAGTAAAATTCGAAAAGTATATATATTTTTTAAATATACTTAAGTATCAGAAGTAAAAGGAAATGCTAAACTATACTTAAATGCTATAAATCATTTCACATTCCTTATAAGCCAACCAGACTGCACCATTTTTAAAATGTGACAGACTCCAGCACTCAGACATAATTTACAAACAAAGCATTTGTGTTTAGTGAGTCTGCCAGGTCAGAGGCAGTAGGGATGTCCATATGTTCTCGATAAGTGTATGAATTGGACCATTTTCTTCCTTCTAAACATTTTAAATGTAATGAATACTTTTGGGTGCCAGGAAACATGTAAAACTTACATGATTACATTAGGAATGTAATGGAGTAAAAGTTATCAAAAATATAAATAGTAAAGTACAGATACCCCCAAAAAACTACTGAAGTAGTACTTCAATACATGTTTACTTAGTTACTTTACACCACTGAGGGTATGCGTGTTGCATACAGAGAAGCAAGTGTGTTGGTTGTGAATAATAACTGTTTCTTCATCCCATCCCAGGTGAGAAGCCCTACAACTGCTCCTGGCCCGACTGTGACAAGAAGTTCTCCCGTTCTGATGAACAAATCCGCCATCTGCGGACTCACACGGGCGAGAAACAGTTCCAGTGCCCACTGTGTGCCATGCACTTCATGCGAAGCGACCACCTGCTCAAACATGCCCGTCTCCACCCTGGCTTCGAACTGTCCATGATCAGTTGTTAGTTGGAGTAAGGCCTGGGGTTTATTCATTAGTCAGATTCCGTTCAAAAACAGAAAACATTTAGCAAAGAAAACAAGAGTTTCTATTGGACAAATTCAGGTAGGTTCTGTTTGCTTTCATTTGGTTCCTAGAGTAAACGGTAACGGTTTCTGTAGAAAAATGTTTTGCGAAAGACCAAACGTTTTGCAACGGAATCCGACTAATGAATACACCCCTGGTCAGACCAATGGATAACTGGATCTCCACTGTGGGGAAGCAGAAGTACAGGATAGGAAGAGGTTCTGTAGCCATGCACTGGTCCAAGATCTGTCTTAAGAAAACTCCTTTGACTATTGTCATGATGCCATACATTCATGTTTGGCTTGACAAGTACCACACATGGCACAGAGTTGGCTAAAGCACACATACAGATGGGATCAGGTAGCCTACTTCACTCAGCCAACTCTTGTATTTGGTATGGTATTTGACTGGTAATCTGAGCTCTGAAAGCCAGGCCGAAGACATACCCTTTTCCAACGATAACACCTATTGAGAAAGCGCTTTCTGGTTACAGTTTATTTTTCTCGCTTTGGTGCATTTCACAAGTATATGGTACATTTTCACCACGCTTTGTACAGAACATCAAAAAGGCATTTGTTTTGAAACTCTATGCAGGTTTTTCTATTGACTAGGTTCAACACACAATCAGTTATTCACCAAACTTAGTGTTTCATCTAGAAATACATGTTCATATTAAGTAGTAGCTTTTAACAATGCAATACTCATTACTTTTAGTATGATTGTCTTCTCATTTGTTAAAATACATATAACTGACTTAATCCAACTGCTCTTAATTGATAATCATTTAACTATTTGGTAAACCTATTGAGATTTCACAGATTGAGAACACAATGAAAATGTTTGATAAGTATAAACACACATACATACACATACAGTAATGTACTATTATGACTTATGATTTTACTTCACAGTAAATAAATACAAAAATCTGAGACAAGATGTGTAATGCATCCCCTATACAGTAAACATGTATCCAAAATGAAGTCTTTCGGTGGGGTGTTTCACACTGCTTTGCTAAAATTGCATTGGCCAACACAGTAATGTAATACCTTTATAAAATTGCCTGTACATAGAAGGCCTTTAAAACCAAAGTGACAGTGAGTCCACACATTGTAAGTGACCCCAGAGGGAATCGAACCCACCACTCTGGTGTTGCTAGTGCCATTTTCTTACTACATAACTGAGCCACACATGACCACTACAATACAACACACGTGGAAGGTGTATGATCGCCATTCCCGTGAGCGTGCCACCCTCCTCCAGGCCATGGATGAGGCATGCAATGACATCAATCCAGACCTACAGTATGACAGGCTTTGATTCGCCTTGCCAAAAGGGATTTTCTGAAATGATGTCAATGAGAACATATGGCCAAATGCTCAAGACAGACTTTATGTAAACTAATGCCGCTAAATGTCATGTTTCTTTCATTTCATTTGATTACAGTACACCTACAGTGGCTTGCGAAAGTATTCACCCCCCTTGGCATTTTTCCTATTTTGTTGCCTTACAACCTGGACTAAAACATTTATTTTGGGGGGGGGGGGGGGTTGTATAATTTGATTTACACAACATGCCTACCACTTTGAAGATGCAAAATATTTGGTGAAACAAGAAATACAACAAAAAAGAACTTGAGCATGCATAACTATTCATCCCCCCCAAAGTCAATATTTTGTAGAGCCACCTTTCTCAGCAATTACAGCTGCAAGTCTCTTGGGGTATGTCTCTATAAGCTTGGCACATTAGCCACTGGGATTTTTGTCCATTCTTCAAGGCAAAACTGCTCCAGCTCTTTCAAGTTGGATGGGTTCCACTGGTGTACAGCAATCTTTAAGTCATACCACAGATTCTCAATTGGACTGAGGTCTGGGCTTTGACTAGGCCATTCCAAGACATTTAAATGTTTCCCCTTAAACCACTAGTGTTGCTTTAGCAGTATTCTTAGGGTCATTGTCCTGCTGGAAGGTGAACCTCCATCCCAGTCTCAAATCTCTGGAAGACAAACAGGTTTCCCTCAAGAATTTCCCTGTATTTAGCGCCATCCATCATTCCTTCAATTCTGACCAGTTTCCCTGTCAATCAAAAACATCCTCACAGCATGATGCCACCACCATGCTTCACTGTGGGGATGGGAGTTCTCGGGGTGATGAGAGGTGTTGGGTTTGCACCAGACATAGCATTTTCCTTGATGGCCAAAAAGCTACATTTTAGTCTCATCTGGCCAGAGTCCCTTCTTCCATATGTTTGGGGAGTCTCCCAAATGCCTTTTGGCGAACACCAAACATGTTTGCTTATTTTTTTCTTTAAGCAATAGCTTTTTTTCTGGCCACTCTTCCATAAAGCCCAGCTCTGTGGAGTGTACGGCTTAAAGTGGTCCTATGGACAGATATTCCAATCACCGCTGTGGAGCTTTGCAGCGCCTTCAGGGTTATCTTTGGCCTCTTTGATTAATGCCCTCCTTGCCTGGTCCGTGAGTTTTGGTGGGCGGCCCTCTCTTGGCAGGTTTGTTGTGGTGCCGTATTCTTTCCATTTTTTAATAATGGAGCTCTGTGGGATGTTAAAAATTTCAGATATTTTTATTAATCCCAACCCTGATCTGTACTTCTCCCCCACTTTGTCCCTGACCTGTTTGGAGAGCTCCTTGGTCTTCATGGTGCCCCTTGCTTAATGGTGTTGCAGACTCTGGGGCCTTTCAGAACAGAGATTATATACACACACAGATCATGTGACACTTAAAGTCCACCTGTGTGCAATCTAATTATGTGACTTATGAAGGTAATTGGTTGCACCAGATCTTATTTAGGGGCTTCATAGCAAAGGGGGTGAGAATACATATGCTTTGTTTATTTTTTTAAACAAGTTATTTTTCTCATTTCACCAATTTGAACTATTTTGTGTATGTTACATGAAATCCCCCCCCCCAAAAAAATTATTACAGGTTGTAATGCAACAAAATGTAATTACATCTGAACAATACATTTATTTTAGAAATCAATGAAAGATGTCTTCAATCATCACACATGGGATAGAAACAATGGACATTTTATTTACAATTTGATGGGTCAATTTTGATAGTGCAAATGTAAATTACAGTACAGTAGAATATTACTGTCATGACTGTCCAGTGAGGAGCCGAATGGGTCAGATCAGCTTGGCAATGAATGACCGTAACCAGACATTCTCTCACCGACAGATGAGGGAAGGAGGGAGCTGCTGCCGGGTTGACAGCTCACGCCCTGTTGTAAATTAAAAGGAGAAGACTCTCCCCCCTCCAGTATTAACCAAAGGAATATACTTTAACATACTTTTCCTGTCGAAACTCAAACGCACTCAAGTGAATACTGGAACAATATTTCTAACATAAGAATGTTGGGAATGGTCAGTGGTGAGCTATAGAAAACTAATGTAATTAAAAGTGTTAAAAGGAAATACTGTACCTTGAAAAGTATATACACTACATGCATGAAGTCCCCATCCTTAATGTTGTATATGAAATATGAACATATTTTTGTTAAGATATGGATGAGATTTTAGGAAGGCTGGGATTTTTGCAAATGCAGGAGGTTACGACTATTCAGAATGATGATATGAGGTTATGATTAATACGTTGACTGTTTAATGGATGTGATAGGTAAAGACCTTAAGAGTTAAATTCGGGAGATGGTAACTCTTTAAAACAATCGTTCTTGTGGTGCCCCAAATCCTAATGAGTTAATTGTTACCAGTGGCGATTTTTGCATGTAAATCTTGGGGGGGCAAAACAAAAAAAGGTGGAATGCATGCCAGCAAAGCCACTACACAACACCTGAATTGCACTATACCACTGCTACACCTGGCTATCAGCGGAGCCTTCTCTGGCAGTGAAACAATTCAGCCTCAATTACTGACTTTTAATAAAACATAGCTGATATGGCTTGTCCTGTGTAAATATA
Organism: Salvelinus sp. IW2-2015; assembly: GCF_002910315.2. NCBI lineage: Eukaryota > Metazoa > Chordata > Actinopteri > Salmoniformes > Salmonidae > Salvelinus > Salvelinus sp. IW2-2015. Next base: position 12,767,482 of record NC_036853.1, read on the forward strand.
ATTTGTTTTTTTGTATGGCTGACTTGCAAACAAATGTGGTTTCTACTGACAATTGAGATGTACAAACTATGGCATAAGGGGACGACAAGCAGATAAGAGGCAATCCGTCATTTCGAATGACAATGAGCGAGCTAGGACGGACGTAATCAATAACTATTTGTTGAGCACTTTTGAAATGTATAGTGACAGAATTCAGTACATGGGCCGTTCTTAGTGTTCTCCCTGTACACCAAGTCAGAACCGTAGGATAAATAAACGGGGGCAAATAAGCAGACAATGAAAGCTCTTACAATATTCAATTATTATATTTCTCAAAAACAGGTTATAGACTACATGTGCACCACTAAATCAGAACAGTAGGTGGAATTAAGAGGTGAAAATATACCAAATTATTAGGGTGAGTCACATGGGCTACTAACAGCTTACTACACAACATTCACTTAGTATTACTTTCTTAGCTACAGTATAAATATCTCCCTAGTATATTACATCATTTATTCAGCAGATATTTTTTGACTCCTTGTTGTGCTGTGCTCACTTGAACAGGAAGGTGGCGCGGCGGTCCTTCGTGGGCAAATTTTGTCAAACTTTGTCATCAAAGTCTGGCATTCTCTGGATTTATGGTGCTTTCAAGACAACTGGGAACTCCGGGGGGGGGTTGAATCATGATGACATCAGTGATTCTCAGGTCGTAGCACTAGAAAGAGGCCCGAGATCCCGATTTACAATTCCAAGTTGGATGATAGTTCAAAACGTATTTACCCAGCCGTAGCTCGTCCTCGCCCCCCCCCCCACAATCACGCTGTAAAGCTGAACTTCCTCGATGTGTATTGAATAGAGCCCTAAAGTGAGAAGATATGTTGTGTTTTGGCGATTATATCAATGTTCTCATAGTATTTCACAGTAAACATCTATTTTGGATCAATGGTTGTGGATCAAAAGATGTCTCCACAAAATGAATAAACAATCAAATGTTTTGAATGACGCCGGAGGAGATGGCTGCCGTTTTACGGGCTCTCAACCAATTGTGCTATTGTGTTTTTTAGCATTATTTGTAACTTATTTTGTACATAATGTTTCTGCCACCGTCTCTTATGACAGAAAAGAGCTTCTGGATATCAGGACAAGCGATTACTCACCTCGTACTGGACAAAGATTTTTTTCTTTAACGAGTCGGACGCAAAGGATCACGAATATCCTACCAACTGGCCATTAAAAACTAATATATCTTATGTTTCATCGAGTCGTGGCTGAACGACATGGATAAAATACAGCTGGTGTGGTTTACGCTGCATCAGCAAGATATAACATCTGGCTGCGGTAAGACAAGGGGTCGCGGTCTGTGTATATTTGTAAACAGCTGGTGCACGTAATCTAAAATTAAGTATGTCTCGAGGTTTTGCTCGCCTGAGGTAGAGTATCTCATGATAAGCTGTAGACCACACAATTTACCATGAGAGTTTTCACCTATAAATTTTCACAGCTGTCTATTTACCACCACAAACTGATGCTGGCACTAAGTCTGCACTTAATGAGCTGTATAAGGCCATAAGCAAACAGGAAAAAGCTCATCCAGAAGCGGCGCTCCCCGGCCCGCTAGCTGTCTGAATCATCGTGTCTCCAGCTCACATAGTAGCGACTGCTGAATGGCTCCCTGACTCACCTATTGCTACTCATTGGACCCTATGATCACTCGGCTACACATGCCTCTCCCTAATGTCAATATGCCTTGTCTATTGCTGTTTTGGTTAGTTAGTCTTATTTCACTCTAGAGTCCCCAGCCCTGCCCAATATGCCTTAGATAGCCCCTTTGTCCCACCCATGCAGTGACCTCATCTGGCTTAACTGGTGCCTCTAGAGACGCTCTCTCTCGTCACTCAATGCCTAGGTTTACCTCCACTTCACTAACATCCTACCATACCCTTGTCTGTACATTATGCTTTGAATCTATTCTACCATGCCAAAGAAATCTGCTCCTTTTACTCTGTTCCGAACGCAATAGACGACCAGTTCTTATAGCCTTTAGCCGTACCCTACTCCTCATCTGATAGAGGTTAACCCAGGCCCTGCAGCCCCCAGCACCACTCCTATTCCCCATGCACTCTCATTTGTTGACTTCTGTAACCGTAAAAGCCTTGGTTTCATGCACGTTAACAGGAGCCTCCTCCCTAACTTTGTTTTATTCACTGCTTTAGCACACTCCGCCAACCCTGATGTCCTAGCCGTGTCTGAATCCTGGCTTAGGAAGGCGACCAAAAATCCAGAAATGTCCATCCCCAACTACAACATTTTCCGACAAGATAGAACTGCCAAAGGGGGCGGAGTTGCAATCTACTGCAGAGATCGCCTGCATAGTTCTGTCATACTATCCAGGTCTGTGCCCAAACACTTCGAGCTTCTACTTAAAAAAAAACACCTTTCAAGAAACAAGTCTCACCGTTGCTGCTTGTTATAGACCCCCCTCAGCCCCCATCTGTGCCCTGGACACCATATGTGAATTGATTGCCCCCCATCTATCTTCAGAGTTCGTACCGTTAGGTGACCTAAACAGGGATATGCTTAACACCCCGGCCGTCCTACAATCTAAGCTAGATGCCCTCAATCGCACAAATGATCAAGGAACCTACCAGGTACAACCCTAAATCCATAACCATGGGCACCTTAGATATCATCCTGACCGACTTGCCCTCTACACCTCTGCTGTCTTCAACCAGGATCTCAGCGATCACTGCCTCATTGCCTGCGTCCATAATGGGTCCACAGTCAAACAATTGCCCCTCATCACTGTCAAACGCTCCCTAAAACACTTTAGCGAGCAGGCCTTTCTAATCGACCTGGCCCGGGTATCCTGGAAGGATATTGACCTCATCCCACCAGTAGAGGATGCCTGGTTGATCTTTAAAAAGTGCTTTCCTCGCCATCTTAAATAAGCATGACCTATACAAATAATGTAGAACTAAAAACAGATATAATACTTGGTTCATCCCAGACTTGACTGCCCTTAACCAGCACAAAAATATCCTGTGGCATTCTGCATTAGCAACGAATAGCCCCCGCGATATGCAACTTTTCAGGGAAGTCAGGAACCAAAACAGTCAGTTAGGAAAGCTAAGGCTAGCTTTTTCAAACAGAAATTTGCATCCTGTAGCACTAATTCCAAAACGTTTTAGGACACTGTAAAGTCCATGGAGAATAAGAGCACCTCCTCCCAGCTGCCCACTGCACTGAGGCTAGGAAACACTGTCACCACCAATAAATCTACGATAATCGATAATTTCAATAAGATTTCTCTACGGCTGGCCATGCTTTCCATCTGGCTACTCTAACCCTGGCCAACAGCACTGCACACCCGCAAAAAATACCCACATCCCACCCGCTTCTCCTTCACCCAAATCCAAACAGCTGATGTTCTGAAAGAGCTGCAAAATCTGGATCCCTACAAATCAGCTGGGCTAGACAACCTGGACCCTCGCTTTCTAAAATTATCCGCCGAAATTGTTGCAACCCCTACTACTAGCCTGTTCAACCGCTTTCGTATCGTCTGAGATCCCCAAAGATTGGAAAGCTGCCACGGTCATCCCCCTCTTCAAAGGGAGAGACACTAGACCCAAACTGTTATAGACCTATATCCATCCTGCCCTGCCTGTTAAAATCTTCAAAAGCCAAGTTAAACAGATCACCGACCATTTCGAATTCCCACCGTACCTTCACTATGCAATCTGGTTTCCGAGCTGTTCATGGGTGCACCTCAGCCACGCTCAAGGTCCTAAACGATATCATAACCACCATCGATAAAAGACAGTACTGTGCAGCCGTCTTCATTTACCTGGCCAAGGCTTTTGACTCTGTCAATCACCGCATTCTTATCTGCAGACTCAATAGTCTTGGTTTCTCAAATAACTGCCTCGCCTGGTTCACCAACTACTTCTCTGATCGATTTGACGCCCTGAACTCTGAGGGCCTGTTGTCTGGACCTCTAGCAGTCTATGGGGGTGCCACAGGGTTCAATTCTCAGGCAGACTCTTTTCTCTGTATATATCAATGATGTCGCTCTTGCTGCTGGTGATTCTCTGATCCACCACGGACGACACCATTCTGTATACTTCTGTCCCTTCTTTGGACACTTTGTTAACGAACCTCCAGACGAGCTTCAATGTCACACAACACTCCTTCCGTGGCATCCAACTGCTCTTAAATGCAAGTAAAACTAAATGCATGCTCTTCAACCGATCGCTGCCCGCACCCGCCCGCCCGACTAGCATCACTACTCTGGACGGTTCTGACTTAGAATATGAGGACAACTACAAATACCTAGGTGTCTGGTTAGACTGTAAACTCTCCTTCCAGACTCACATTAAGCATCTTCAATACAAAATTAAATCTAGAAATCGGCTTCCTATATCGCAACAAAGCCTCCTTCACTCATGCTGCCAAACATACCCTCGTAAAACTGACTATCCTACCGATCCTCGACTTCAGCGATGTCATTTACAAAATAGCCTCAACACTCTACTCAGCAAACTGGATGTAGTCCGTCACCGTGCCATCCATTTTGTCACCAAAGCCCCATACACTACCCACCACTGCGACCTGTATGCTCTCGTTGGCTGGCCCTTTTTGCCACCCAGTATCTCTACTTGGCACATCTATCACTCCAGTGTTAACGCTAAATTGTAATTATTTTGCCACTATGGCCTATATATTGCCTTACCTTCCTAATCTTACTCCATTTGCACACACTGTATTCAGATTTTCTATTGTATTATTGACTGTACGTTTGTTTATCCCATGTGTAACTCCGTTGTTTTTGTCGCACTGCTTTGCTGTATCTTGGCCAGGTTGCAGTTGTAAATGAGAACGTGTTCTCAACTGGCCTATCTGGTTAAATAAAGGTGATATAAAAAAATAAATGTTTATTTTCTCAGGGTTAAAATGATTAGCTGAAAATGCTTTTGTAAAAGACTTAAAGTAAAATCCTTTAAAGAAAGTGTTTGATACTGAATTCCAACGAAATTGCACTTGAGCAGTAGCTTCGAGAGGTCATGACTGCATTGATGTCAGTTGAAATGTCTTTAACTCAAAGCCCACAAATTCTATGGTGCTTTACAGTACTTCTCATTGCAGCACTTTATTTTATGGTAAAGAAATGACCAAGTAGATAATTAAATGATAATTACACTGTAATAACCCATTTGTTACACTACTTGTACCAGAATAATAATTGGAAGTATCGTTCAACTCCGTAAATCTTATAAGTTGTTAAAGGGTCGAACAAATAAATGACATCATAGTAATGATCATTTATTTAGGTAGAGAATTTTGGCAGTGAAGACACACACAGAAACTGAGTTCATGAGAGAAAATTCACAAGTGTTGCATGAGAATCAACACAGGGAGAATCGACCACAGTACCTCTTGCCCAGCATTTAGTACTGAATGACCAATAACAGACCAGTACACTGCTCAGTGAGATGGCCAGAATGTCAGTATTAGAGAATGAGCGTTATAGTAATAACCAGTGTGATGGAGAGAATAGGTATGAAACATAGGAGTGTATATGGTAGGGACCACAGTAGRGACCGGTTTCACTGTGTGGGTTAGACAGGTGGGGTGGAGGTGTTAATGCTGGTTAGGCAGTGTGTGGGAGCCGGTAWCTGTGGGATTCCGTTAAAAGGGGGGTGAGTGTCGGTGTGTAGAGGCCTAGGCACAGGAGGAACTGAATTAGTGTCAGTGTGGGCTAGTGTGAAAATCTAATTCATATCGTTTGTGACAAACTATTGGGGGTGAGTGTTTGGGTGAGGCTCGGTGCACAGGGAGCTGGCTGTTCAGAATGTTGTAGATAGAATGCCTATTCTGAATGACAGTCTGTTCTGCACAGTACATTTCTAACTGAACATCCTGTAAAAGGCTCGGCACACTTTACAGTTTATGCAAATGGAGTACAACGCAATACGTGAATGTCGTATTTGTCAAAATGGGCGGTTTCTTTTTTGCCTGCTACGCAGATTTTCACTGCTCAAAGTTTGAAATGAAACATACTATTCCTTACCCCACGGTGGGAGGCACTCGTGTAGATAATGAGGCTGTATCACGCCAAACTCACTTGGTTAAAATGAAACCAGAATCATAGTTCCTCTTTCGGCACAAAGTTGTTTCTCTTCACAAAATTACTATCAACTTATAAATTGCAAAAAAACATTTAACAAGCAGTGCTGGTATAAATCCTTGAAAACAAAAGTGATGAATGTACAAACGCCGTTTATAAACTTTCAAACCGCAACATTTTCTCAAAGCCACGTTGACAGGATGAACAGAATCAGAATTAACATACAATTTAAAAACATTGTCCTCAATCACCCTCTACAAGTTTGATTGACATACACTGGTGTACAAAACATTAGGAACACTTTCCTAATATTGAGTTGCACCCCATTTTGCCCTCAGACCAGCCTCAATTTGTTGGGGTCATGGACTCTATAAGGTGTTGAAAGCGTACCACAGGGATGTTTTTGACACACTCAAACCGGTGCACCTGGCACCTACTACCATAGCCCATTCAAAAGGCACTTAAATCTTTTTGTCTTGCCCATTCACCCTCGGAGTGGCAAACACATAATCCATCTCTCAATTATTGCGAGGCTTAAATATCCTTCTTTAACCTGTCTTCTCCCCTTCATCGACACTGATTGAAGTGGATTGAACAGGTGACATCAATAAGGGATCATAGCCTTCACCTGGTCAGTGTCATGGAAAGAGGTGTTCCTAATGATTTGTACATTGTGTGTGACATGGTTTTCTGCCCTTTAAAAAAAACAAATCAAAGAGAAACTAAATGATACTCCATTTTGTTCTGAGGTGAAAAGAGTAAGATTAGGTCACTCATTCCATCTACTTCCTACCTCCTGAAGTCACCCAAACACAAACAAATGCATTTCTATTAGGACTGCTAATCAATGCGTCAGGCAGCGCAATCCGGGCCTCACAGAGACCCATCCTATTTGTGTCATTACACCCTACAGGTGATAGGACAGCTAGACAATATTAAAAAGGAAATAACTTGTTAAAACCAAGTAGTAAGCTATCACACAGCTCACAATGAGAGGTGCAGCCCCGCGTGGTACACAGTGCACACTGGTACACAGCGGACAGGAAGGCCACAGTCTGCTACTGGTGTGGGGGAGGGGGGCACAGAGGTGGGGGTCCGATTGGGGACAAGGGAATAGGTAGTTCTGAGTCTACCTCATTGACTTGAACTCATTCCCCCATGTTTGGTCCTTCTCAGTCTCCCAGCATCTCTGGGGGGGGGGGAGCACTGTTGGGGCGCCGGAGGCACAGAGACTCCTCAGCTGGACTGGCTGCCCCGCACATACAGCAGGATGTCAAAGTTAGCTGAGGTGTCATGGCATAACACAGGCTTACTAGGATGATGCAGGAGGCCTGGGTGTTTTAGGCGAGGGAAATGGCCAACAGGAAGACCAAGATACAGTACATGCAGGGCGGGCCAGGCTGTTTCACTCAATGGGGAACTGGCTGCTGAGGAGTCAACTCCCTGGAACAGTCTGGTGACAGAGGGGAAATGGTCATGTAAAAAAATGAACATCTATATGGGTCAGATACATCCAATATAAAAATACTGATAACTGATTCCTGTTAAAACATGTCAAAGACCAAGTTTACAAATTTGATTGAATTCCTGACTATAATACAATGTCTATTTCAGGGTAGATTTATTTTAAATAAATGTTAATTACAGTATACCACATAGGGGGAGATCAGTGTCAGTCAGGTCAATCGAGCAGACACTAAGATCATGAATGACTAACTAATTAGTAGGTTAAGAACAGGTTGTAAATTACTAGCCTGTCACCTATTCTCAAAGTTGAAGAGCTCACCTTGCAGGGAACAAAATGACAGTGTGAAAGACTGAACGCTGATAACACGCTGTGCTGGTGAGACAAACAGTGGTGAAGGACTATAAAAACTGCCCAAAAATACTAATGAAACGCATGCTCTAGATGCAAACAGCGGTTAGTCACAACACATACAGGAGAAGTCTCTACAACCGTCACAGTCAGGGGAGCCTCTATTGGGTGCACACGCTTGGAAAAAAATAATGTATGGGTCTAATTGTAAAGACATGTCATTTAACAGTAAAAATGTATTACATTTTAATGTGGCATGAACACAAACAATAATGACATGGTCATCTGATTAGCTAGGTTTTCAGCCAATTGGCGACCAATTACTATGCGAATATTCTAAAATCTGCATAAAACAATACGCGCATTTTCCCACCAGAGATGTTTCCATCAAATATACTTGTTGCAAATAAAATGTGCATGATGACGCAGGGCACAAATTTTTATTTTGCAGTTAAATTCCCATGTACCGAATAAAAAAGTTAAATGGGTTCCCATTTTATTTTTAACTCTGATGGTTTTGGCAGACATTTTATTTGCTTTATATAGCGAATGTGCCCACTCGGATCTTCGCACATCCACTATAGTCAACAGCTCGCAGATACAGTGCGGGTATAGCCTACATGAGATTATTATGGCAGCCAAGCATCGATCATCATGTCACCAGAATAAAACCCTTGATATTTATTGGAAAGGGGTATCAAGCCTTTCCAATAAAGCATTACCACGCTGTGAAGTTCATCATAACTCATTTAATCTATAGCCTAATAAACGGCATGCTTTACCGAGTGGGATGACCACACCATAGCGTAACTCCAAGTTCACTTCAATGTGATAGTTATTATATAAATATTTGCACATAACGGAATTTCCACCATACATTCTCATATATTTAATTTTACCGACAAGATCCACCTTGTCTAGAGTGTTTTGTTTTGTCAAAATTGGAAAGTTTGCCAACAAATTAGGTGTTTCCATCAGGCCTGTCGTGACATTTATCTGGCATGTACATTACTCACATGAAAAGGTTGGATGGAAACCTGGTTATTGTAAAGATTTCACTTAAATCGGCTACCTGCAGCTGTGCACATTCATCTACTCAAAAATAATTCCAGCATCCATTTGATGAATGGAAATCTGTTACAAACACCATAATGACATTCATCGATTGTTATTAGGCCTACTACTAGTGGATGCCAAGTTATCCCCAAAAATGTGAAAAAAATTAAATTACATGAAATGTTTCATAAATTTCCTGCAATTCACAAGTGGCTGAATCTCAGAGCGAGCAAACCAGCATATCAGTCTGTGTAGCCCATATATCCAGTGCTGTCTCCCCAGAAATACTATGACAGTCGCCGTTTCGCTCGCAAGGATGCTTTCTCCAGTGAGATTGATGCGTTATGCTCTTGTCTTGGTCTAATTATAAATATTTAGAGAACCCCCCCTCCCCAGTTTGCCTTTAGAGGAGCTCATGTCCTATTCAGGGGAATAGGACATCCCTGTGGCTCCCCCGTAATTCGCACTCCTTGTATCTAGCATGGTCAGGTCTGTCAGGAAGGTGCCCAAGTAAGGTATTGTCCCCTGCAGTGCACCCTGGGAAAAGAAAAAGCATAGGATAAACCATACCAATACGTCTGCAGCCACTGCCAAGCTTATCTCACTTTGACTTCCCTCCTTAAAACGTAAACAAACAGGGCCTTGAACACAAACTGCCAGTGGCTTGTAGCTTGCGCCATCTCTCACCATTTCCATTTTCCTCTGGAATCGTTTGAGAGTGTGTTTCTGGTGCTCCTTAGCACAGCCTAACTGATTGGCAAACTCAGAGGTGCCCTCCTGTAGTGGAAAAAGTAGATCGCAGTAGTGATTTGATATTTACACAATCAATTAAATCAATCAACCACTACACCAACAGCCAAACCCTCTCATATAATGTTATTAACAGAGCAGTCTCTCACCCCTCATCAGCAGCTCTCGGCTGGTCAGGTAGTTGTTGTGATGCGAGAAGATGTCTGATAGCTCCCCAAATGTAGACATGCTGTCTCTGGGGGAATTACATAGAGAAAAGGTTAGAACTAATTGGGAAAGCATAGGAACTCCTCCACATGAGTTGTGACTAATCAGTTCATATGCATTCAGGTTGTGAAAGAAAGACTCACTTGGGCACCCAGGACCAGGCCCTCTTCAGTCTGTAGAGTGGGTTGGACTGCAGAGCAGACACAATGGCACGCAGCGACGAGAAGTTCTTAAGCATGCGACACTCCTGAGCGATGTCTATCCAGCGCTTGATGACCCGTGCCCTGAGGTGTGGGCGGATCTGTTGTCGGTGCAGTATGGTTCTGACCACACATGCTGCCACAGCGTTGAACTGGGTGATGGTGGCACGGATGGTGGGAGCACTGTGCTTGTTCTGTTTCTTATCCCTCTGGGACCAGATGGAGCCCAGGCAGTGGTGAGGAATCACCTTCTTGAACAACAACTGGAAACAGACAAACTAATTAAGCCGTGTTCACATTGGCTTAATTTCATAGGTGGTTTGAAGTCCGGTAGAAATCTGATTCCTTTTCCATGTGACTTGTGTCTGAACGGTCAAATTTTATATATTTGCCCTCAAGTTGATTTTAGACTTATTTGGCATATCTTGTTGCTTGCTAACTACTCTAATAGTTTGACAAGAACATGTGGTAGCTAACTAGCCTGTTAATTGTTTACAAACAAATGAATGTGCTAGAACGCTAAACAGCTACCTAGCTAGCTAGTTGATTTCTGTGGCTAGCCAAAAATAATTTGTTTTGAAAGTTGAATCAACTTATCCTGAGGTTTTAAAAGTGTTCTTACACTATCATTTTGAACATTCAAAGCAACTGGGAAGATTCCATGTCAGGCATTGTTGTCACCTTAGCTTTCTACATAACCTCTGAGTAATAGGACGCACGAGCACCACCAATCAGCCTACACCACTGGGCACACCCGTCATTACTATGACAACTAGCGTAGCCATGTCAGGAAATGGCTGCTGTCAAAAAAAAAATATATATATAAGATTTGGTCACTTGTAACTTACTGTTTGGACAGTACGTAGTCCAAAACGGATTTGAAAAACAAAACTGATTTTAGCATTAAGGCCTGCAGTGTGAATAAGGCTTTAGATTATTAGGTTGCGTTCATACAGGCAGCCCAATTCTGATCTTTCGTTCACTAATTGGTCTTTTGACAAATCACATTAGATTTTCACATCAGATCTTTTCAGAGCTGATCTGGTCAAAAGACCAAACAGTGAAAATAAATATGAGAATTGGGCTTCCTGTCTAAACACAGGCATAGTATTAAAACACTTAAACGTATATTTATCGTGCATTGTTCAAATCCCAGCTGGGAATCCATACTCCCACCCAGACCCCCTCCCTCAGCCTCTCTCTTACCACATCCATATAGGTCAGTTGCTCTGCCACCAAATCTGTATCAAATGACATGAAGTCTTCCTGGACCTCAATCTCCACTTCCTCATCCTCACACAGGCCGAAGGAGCGTATGCTGTCAAAACCGCTGGAGAAACCTACCAGGAGTAATGATCAGATTAATGATGGAAGGCCAAACATGGAGATAAAAGTATTTTTAGAGAGAAAGAGAGAGAGAAAGATACAAAGATAAAAACTAAAGAATTAAGGATAGAGTACTAATTAACGAGATATCTTACTGTTCACCCACCCTCTGAGTCTACATCCAGACTGGCCTCAGCTTTCAGCTGCTCCAGTAGACTCTGGGCTCTACGCATGGGCTCCGATCCAGGCAGGGCCCTCTGTAGGTAGGCCATCACCCTGTGGAGGCAGGGGTAGGATGGAGGCTCCTGGAAGTCCTCTCGATACTGGCCCATCCAGGCTCTCAAGATGGAGGCCAGGGCACTAAGGGGGATGAGGGGCAGCAAGAGTCAGGGAGGGCTGCTGGGAATAAGCTGCTGCTGACAGAGGGCAAAGCAGACAGGAAAGCTACACAGTAACAACTCAACTTCGCTTGAATCAATATGGAAATCAAGCGAAGACAGACCAAGTAAAGCAGGAGACGTTGAGAAATCTTACATTCGAACAGCTCCTTTGGTTTCAGAGGGTCTACATCGCTCAGTCTGTCCTTCACTACCCTCTGGAATTCCATACCTGAGAGAAAAAAAAATTCAGCACCACTGTCTACCATCAGTCTAAAAGCAGTGAGACCAGTAAGTCTCCTCAGCCTCTCAATGTAGAGCAGTAGTGTTCTTCAACCATGTTTCTGGAGAGCCACAGTCTGTACACGCTTTGTCGCTGCTCAACACTTACACGTGTCTTAATCAAAATCATGTTGATTAGATGATTATTGAACCAGGTGTTATAGCACTATGACTGGGACAAAAACCTGCACACACTAGGTCCCACCAGGATCAGCGGTTGTCAGCTCCTGCTATACACTCTAGCCACCATGGGCCCCCAGCCCAGAACCAGACGTACTTGTCTAGCAGCAACTGCAGCACAGTGTGCGTGCTGGCGAAGGTGCGGTATGTGGACAGGAAGATGCTGGTGTAGGCGAGGTCATTGCCCCAGAACCCCGTCAGCAGGGTCTCTACCAGCCGCTCCAGAGTTCCAGCACGGATCTTCCAGGTTTCTAGCTGGCTCACCGTGTGGCCGGGTGGCAGCCGGTCCCCCGCTGCCTGTGACGAGACAAGATGGAAAGAACCAGGGATATTAGAACAATGAGAATGGGGAAAGAGGTTGAGACAAAGGCACCCTATATTTAAATTCTTAGGCAGACGTGTCAGAGTATTGTGTCTGCTGGGAGAAAAGGGAGAGGGCGAGAGAGAAAAGGGAGAGGGCGAGAGAGAAAAGGGAGAGGGCGAGAGAGAAAAGGGAGAGGGCGAGAGAGAAAAGGGAGAGGGCGAGAGAGAAAAGGGAGAGGGCGAGAGAAACCTTTGTGCTGCTAGCGCGCTACAATAGGAAACTACAACAGGTGACCTTGCTGAGGCGCAGGCTGGCACGCTGCTGGGCACAGGGGAGTGTGGAGACATGGCGACTCCTCAGCTGGACAGGCCACCCTGCCGTGCCTCGCACACGCAGCAGGAAGTCAAAGTTGGCTGAGGTGTTCATGGCGTAAAACACATTGGCGTTGTCAGGAATCACCAGTTCTAGAAAACGAAGGATTTTTTAATGACAATATTATCACAAGTCAGTAATTACAAATGAGAGTATAAAAGACAGTGTGTGATATTTGAGTGACAGGGAGAATATTTGTACCTCTTTCGTCAGAGATGACCTGCACCAGCTCGTATCCCTCCCCAGGCTCACTCTCCAGGTTATGTTTGGCCACGGCTCTAGAAATCACTGCTGGAGTCTTATCCTGACTCGTCAACTGGGGAGGGAACAACACCATGTACCAATCAAAAACCACTTTAAAGGGTTCCATACATTTATTCAAAATGTCTTGGCCATCTGAATCAAAGTACTAATCTCCTGCTGAGCCGTACCATGATGCTCTTGTAGAGGTTGCCATTGCCCTGCTCCAGGCTGACTCTGATGATGCAGGCGTCCTGAGCCTGGGTGTTGTAGGCAGGGGGCAGGGGAGAGGAGGGGGACATGGGCGTTAGGGAGCGCAACCATCTTGTGCGCGACTGCCTGGTGACAGAGGGAAAATGTTCAGGTTAAAAAAAGGACCATCTATACGGGTCAGATAAATCTAATGTAAAACACACTGATAACTGATTCCTGTTAATACATATTGGGCTCTATTTGAACAAATCTAAAGCAATGGTAAATATTAGTGCTGGCGGTAGAGTTATAGGTTCAGGGTGTCTACGAAATATTTTTGCTATTTTCACAACCCGAATAATGACAAAAAAGGACTGGGTTTTGATGAATAAACAAGTTAAGGGTGTGTCAAAGCTTGGCCCCTCACTGGCCTATCAATGTGCTCCATGGTTAAATATGTGCTTGCTTCAAGTTGTGCATTTCCAGTCTCCTATGTATTGAGTTGTTAGTCCATTAAATAGTTTGCCCCATATTTGCTAAATATGTTGAAAATGTTTGCCGTCCACATTGTTCTAATTGCATTGCTAAACATAGGCTATAGCATTCACACTGATATAGGGGCTAGGCCTACTGTAAATTGTAGTCTGGACATGGAAACAGTCAATAAGCAAGATGACATTCCCTAGGCTATTGAAAAGGCCTAAAAATAGTATATATTTTCAAACAAAACTGCCTATTTATAATAGACTGTCTAAATACAGTTACAGGCACTAAAATTGCTCCCTGTGGGTGTATAATGCAGACAAGGCAATTTAAGACTATGGAGGGTTTTACACACATCCAAACTTTTCACAGGATCTGGATACCCACCGAGCACATTTGGTTCCTTGGAAGTGAACATGTCGCCTGAGAACTTAATTTTTAGGTTGCAGGGAGGTCCTGAAAACATTTTACTATGGTTCCCTGAAAGTTTTATTAACGTTCTGAGAATGGCAATTGTAGGTTGAAGTTTTTTAATAATTTCCTTAATTATTTCAATAACACTGCTAAGCTTATTTTGGGTTTACTTTTTTGAACTCCAAGCACAGACAGGACACACAAAGCCATTTCCTTATGCATGCAAACATTTTCTTTGTGACAGCTTAAATGAGATTCAAAAGTATTCTTATTTTCTTCATCCATGAGATTAGTCCACTGCGCCATCAGGATGGAGCTAGCATGCCATGTTTTTTTACACATACAAAGCTGTTCATTTTAGTCTATTCAAAACAAGGGTTGGAACCGGTTCAGGGAACAAAACCAAAAAAGGAAATTTGAGGAACAGAACCGTTATTTGAAAAGCATGGGAATCGGTTAATGAAACGTTATTCTACGTTCGGGGATCTTTTTCCAGTCCCACAGAAAATCGCAAAACAAAATGCCTTTGCAAAGCCCTCACTGTCAGTCAAACCTTTTCCAGCGTCTGCCTGCCAGCTGGAAATCTTTGCCAGTAGTATGCATGCTACCTGCCCCTCCCTTTTGAAGCATACGTTACTGTAGTCTACTGACGACATTAAAAGCATGATTTAGAAATTAGGGAGAGATGTTTAAAAGAATGGATGTTAGGATGAAACAGTCGGAGTTCACCAAGCGCAACATAGCTTCAGCGTGTAAATCAGCTAGAATGATGTGTCGGCATCGAGTAATTGTCTCTGGCCCCCTCCCAGTTAGGGGGAGTGATGAGCTCTACAGCAGAGTCTCACAACTCAATCGCTGGTTGAAAACGGTTTTTTGCCCCTCCCAAAATATAGAATTTGTAGATAATTGGCCCTCTTTCTGGGACTCACCCACAAACAGGACCAAGCCTGGCCTGTTGAGGATTGACGGACTCCATCCTAGCTGGAGGGGTGCGCTCATCTTATCTACGAACATAGACAAAGCTCTAACTCCCCTAGCTCCACAATGAAATAGGGTGCAGGCCAGGCAGCAGGCTGTTAGCCAGCCTGCCAGCTTAGTGGAGTCTGCCACTAGCATAGTCAGTGTAGTCAGCTCAGCTATCCCCATTGAGACCGTGTCTGTGCCTCGACCTAGGTTGGGAAAAACTGAACATGGCGGTGTTCGCCTTAGCAATCTCACTAGAATAAAGACCTCCTCCATTCCTGCCATTATTGAAAGAGATCGTGATACCTCACATCTCAAAATAGGGCTACTTAATGTTAGATTCCTCACTTCAAAGGCAGTTATAGTCAATTAACTAATCACTGATCATAATCTTGATGTGATTGGCCTGACTGAAACATGGCTTAAGCCTGATGAATTTACTGTGTTAAATGAGGCCTCACCTCCTGGTTACACTAGTGACCATATCCCCCGTGCATCCCGCAAAGGCGGAGGTGTTGCTAACATTAACGATAGCAAATTTAAATAAAAAAATAAAAAATAAAAAAAGACGTTTGTCTTTTGAGCTTCTAGTCATGAAATCCATGCAGCCTACCCAATCACTTTTTATA
Organism: Salvelinus sp. IW2-2015; assembly: GCF_002910315.2. Classification (NCBI taxonomy): domain Eukaryota; kingdom Metazoa; phylum Chordata; class Actinopteri; order Salmoniformes; family Salmonidae; genus Salvelinus; species Salvelinus sp. IW2-2015. The sequence goes on from NC_036853.1 coordinate 12,783,379, forward strand.
GCTACTGTTTACAGGCCTCCTGGGCCATATACAGCGTTCCTCACAGAGTTCCCTGAATTCCTATCAGACCTTGTAGTCATAGCAGATAATATTCACATTTTTGGTGACTTTAATATTCACATGGAAAAGTCCACAGACCATGGACATGGACATTTTATTATGTTTGCAATCGCAACAAACAATCTGCTCAGACCCCAACCAAGGAGCATCGAAAGTCGTGCTATAAATTCTCAGACAACCCAAAGATTCCTTGATGCCCTTCCAGACTCCTTCTGCCTACCCAAGGACGTCAGAGGACAAAAATCAGTTAACCACCTAACTGAGGACCTCAATTTAACCTTGCGCAATACCCTAGATGCAGTTGCACCCCTAAAAACAAAAAACATTTGTCATAAGAAACTAGCTCCCTGGTATACAGAAAATACCCGAGCGCTGAAGCAAGCTTCCAGAAAATTGGAACGGAAATGGCGCCACACCAAACTGGAAGTCTTCCGACTAGCTTGGAAAGACAGTACCGTGCAGTATCGAAGAGCCCTCACTGCTGCTCGATCATCCTAATTTTCCAACTTAATTGAGGAAAATAAAAACAAGCCGAAATTTATTTTTGATACTGTCGCAAAGCTAACTAGAAAGCAGCATTCCCCAAGAGAGGATGGCTTTCACTTCAGCAGTAATAAATTCATGAACTTCTTTGAGGAGAAGATCATGATCATTAGAAAGCAAATTACAGACTCCTCTTTAAAGCTGCGTATTCCTCTAAAGCTCAGTTGTCCTGAGTCTGCACAACTCTGTCAGGACCTAGGAAGACACTCAAGTGTTTTAGTACTATATCTCTAGACAATGATGAAAATAATCATGGCCTCTAAACCTTCAAGCTGCATACTGGACCCTATTCCAACTAAACTACTGAAAGAGCTGCTTCCTGTGCTTGGCCCTCCTATGTTGAACATAATAAACGGCTCTCTATCCACCGGATGTGTACCAAACTCACTAAAAGTGGCAGTAATAACGCCTCTTGAAAAAGCCTAACCTTGACCCAGAAAATATAAAAAACTATCGGCCTATATCGAATCTTCCATTCCTCTCAAAAAAAAATTAAAAAGCTGTTGCGCAGCACCTCACTACCTTCCTGAAAACAAACAATGTATACGAAATGCTTCGGTCTGGTTTTAGACCCCATCATAGCAATGAGACTGCACTTGTGAAGGTGGTAAATGACCTTTTAATGGCGTCAGACCAAGGCTCTGCATCTGTCCTCGTGCTCCTAGACCTTAGTGCTGCTTTTGATACCATCGATCACCACATTCTTTTGGAGAGATTGGAAACCCAAATTGGTCTACACGGACAAGTTCTGGCCTGGTTTAGATCTTATCTGTCGGAAAGATGTCAATTTGTCTCTGTGAATGGTTTTTCCTCTGACAAATCAACTGTAAATTTCAGTGTTCCTCAAGGTTCCGTTTTAGGACCACTATTGTTTTCACATATACATATATATATATATATGTATATTTTACCTCTTGGGGATGTCATTCGAAAACATAATGTTAACTTCCACTGCTATGCAGATGACACACAGCTGTACATTTCAATGAAACATGGTGAAGCCCCCAAATTGCCCTCGCTAGAAGCCTGTGTTTCAGACATAAGGAAGTGGATGGCTGAAAACTTTCTACTTTTAAACTCAGACAAGATGCTTGTTCTAGGTCCCAAGAAACAAAGAGATCTTCTGTTGAATCTGACAATTAATCTTGATGGTTGTACAGTCGTCTCAAATAAAACTGAAGGACCTCGGCGTTACTCTGGACACTGATCTCTCTTTTGACGAACATATCAAGACTGTTTCAAGGACAGCTTTTTTCCATCTACGTAACATTGCAAAAATCAGAAACTTTGTACAAAAATGACACAGAAAAATTAATCCATGCTTTTGTTACTTCTAGGTTAGACTACTGCAATGCTCTACTTTCCGGCTACTCGGATAAAGCACTAAATCAACTTCAGTTAGTGCTAAATAGGGCTGCTAGAATCCTGACTAGAACCAAAATAATGTATCATATTACTCCAGTGCTAGCCTCCCTACACTGGCTTCCTGTTAAGGCAAGGGCTGATTTCAAGGTTTTACTGCTAACCTACAAAGCATTACATGGGCTTGCTCCTACCCATCTTTCCGATTTGGTCCTGCCGTACATACCTACACGTACGCTACGGTCACAAGACGCAGGCCTCCTAATTGTCACTAGAATTTCTAAGCAAACAGCTGAGGCAGGGCTTTCTCCTATAGAGCTCCATTTTTATGGAATGGTCTGCCTACCCATGTGAGAGACGCAGACTTGGTCTCAACCTTTAAGTCTTTACTGAAGACTCATCTCTTCAGTAGGTCATATGATTGAGTGTAGTCTGGCCCAGGAGTGTGAAGGTGAACGGAAAGGCTCGAGCAACGAACCGCTCTTGCTGTCTCTGCCTGGCCGGTTCCCCTCTCTCCACTGGGATTCTCTGCCTCTAACCCTATTACAGGGGCTGAGTCACTGGCTTACTGGTGCTCTTCCATGTCGTCCCTAGGAGAGGTGCGTCACTTGAGTGGGTTGGGTCGCTGACGTGGTCTTCCTGTCTGGGTTGGCGCCCCCCCTTGGGTTGTGCCGTGGCGGAGATCTTTGTGGGCTATACTCAGTCTTGTCTCAGGATGGTAAGTTGGTGGTTGAAGATATCCCTCTAGTGGTGTGGGGACTGTGCTTTGGCAAAGTGGGTGGGGTTATATCCTGCCTGTTTGGCCCTGTCTGGGGGTATCATCGAATGGGGCCACAGTGTCTCCTGACCCCTCCTGTCTCAGCCTCCAGTATTTATGCTGCAGTAGTTTGTGTCGGGGGGCTAGGGTCAGTCTTATATCTGGAGTATTTCTCCTGTCTTATCCGGTGTCCTGTGTGAATTTAAATATGCCCTCTCTAATTCTCTCTCGGAGGACCTGAGCCCTAGGACCATGCCTCAGGACTACCTGGCATGATAACTCCTTGCTGTCCCCAGTCCACCTGGCTGTGCTGCTGCTCCAGTTTCAACTGTTCTGCCTGCAGCTATGGAACCCTGACGTGTTCACCGGACGTGATACCTGTCCCAGACCTGCTGTTTTCAACTCTCTAGAGACAGCAGGAGCGGTAGAGATACTCTCAATGATCGGCTATGAAAAGCCAACTGACATTTACTCCTGAGGTGCTGACTTGTTGCACCCTCGACAACTACTGTGATTATTATTATTTGACCATGCGAACATCTTGGCCATGTTCTGTTATAATCTCCAGCCGGCACCACCAGAAGAGGACTGGCCACCCCTCATAGCCTGGTTCCTCTCTAGGTTTCTTCCTAGGTTTTGGCTTTTCTAGGGAGTTTTTCCTAGCCACCGTGCTTCTACACCTGCATTGCTTGCTGTTTGGGGTTTTAGGCTGGGTTTCTGTACAGCACTTCGATATATCAGCTGATGTAAGAAGGGCTATATAAATAAATTTGATTAACTTTTTCAATGCTCGTTAAAGAATGCAGTTTCCCATTGAATTAACTACAAAAAAGGTAAGATGTGTTTTAAATTCTAGTGCTGCTCTGCAAACAAGGTTGTTAGCTAGCTAGCTCTGATCCAACTTTAAACAAACTCTGAAGTTCAAAGACGTCTCAAAGTTCCTCCAAAGGTATAATTCTGTGGGCCGAATTCAGATAATGCATGTCATAAAAAGATGCCCAGGAGGCAAGCCTCCTCCATCCGCTCTTGCAAAATTTCAGTTGCATCTCGCGCCCTACACTGACTGGCAGCACAGTTTGTGTGTTCGTATTTCAATATGATTAAACCATGCCGTTACGGTAAAATACAATTTGCTCTTAACTTCCCTATACAGATTAGAAAATTAAAAAAATCTGCCATAGCAAGCTGCTCTATCCGCACTGATTGGTGAAGTAATTTAAATGTCAAACTAAATGTAAAAAAAATATTTACATTTCAGAGGTTAAAAAAGGAACGTTAGTCTTTTTTTGAAAATTGTTCTGTTTAGAAAGAAAAGATTGGAAAACAATTTTGGTTCCAACCATATTCAAACAGACCCCATTTCAAAGGAAACAAGCACTCAGTAAGATCAGGTGTGGCCAATTAGTGGGCGCAGCCAATATGCCTGAAGACACTTAAGAGTTTTGTTGATGCTGAGAATGGAATGTGTTTATTTTACTCCCTTTTTTCTCCCCACATTTGTGATATCCAATTGCGATCTTGTCTCATCGCTGTACTGAGAACGTTCCAAAGCAAGCAACAATCATGCACCATTTCCAGAAAGTTGTGGGAAGGTGGTACGCAAAATATTCATAGGACAACCACACTCTCACCATGCTCTAAGAAACATCTGGTTCTCAGAACATTATGTGCTACCTGAGTAAAGCTCCAATATAAAGAGAGAAAGGGGGAACGTCCACTCACCATTATACTGCTTTCAAATGTAATGTTTTGTAAACATAATGGAACCATCTTACAGATCATATTTGCCCTTTTGAAATTGCATTGCATTCGAGCCATAAACCCATGTCAACAATATTTCTAAATAAGATCGGGTCAGAGGCACAATATCATAAAATCTTTTCGCTCGTTCCATGGCACTGTGCACACGTACTGTAGGCCTAAATGTCTTTACGCGTACCATTCGCACATCTATCTATACAATATACTAGGCTTCTGTCAATTGTATCGTTGCCCATGTGCGAAGCAGATTTTAAATCTAATGTTGATATGGCATTACAGGAAGATTGAAGAGATTGGAATTGCGTGTCTTTGGTAATCGGGGTGCTCTTTGAAAATGGGGATGATAGTCTACTTAAACAAGCGAAATGCAGGTATGTGAATAATGAAAAGGCATGAGGGCAAAAACCTCCAACATATTTCGAAGCACTATGTAGACCATTCAAAACCCATTTATTCATAGGCTACTTTTGACTAAATGTCCAAGTTAAATTCTGCTAAACTAGCCTTGATTGGGGGCAGGGTATGCTTGTTTTTTATGCAATTAAACAAAAAAACTAAAACGGGGGATACTAAATACGAGATTCACCGGCATAAAATTCACATGTCTCCTTCCATGGGCACCGTGCGTAATGGTTGGATAGGCTACACTTCCACTCTCAAAATCAATGCCATTATCAACTGCGTTACTGTCAACCTGCTTTTTGTGAGTCTTAAAACGTCCCATTAGCGCTGCATGAAATTGTCACTTTGGGGTTGTTTTTAGGACACAACTTAAATATTGCCACCCCTTCCAACTCAGCACAAGTGAGCTGATTTTAGACAGATAAATTGACAGACCTGCCATTAGAGCTGGAAAATGCCAGTGCGCCAGTTAACATCACAAAATTACAAACTAACAAGAGTTTGACACTTAAGCCTCCTCAGCGTCAGACGGAAATAGAGACCAATAAGGCTAAGGTTCCAAATCTGATTGTAGTCAACGGAATTCAATAATGTCTATTATTTCAGGTTAGATTTATTTTAAATCTCAAAGTTACGTACAGTACACATCATGTTAAGTCCTCCAGTGTGTACTTACTGGCTAAGTCTCTTGACAATGCCCTTGCAAAGTTTGCATAAAGTCGTACTGCTGTCTCCCACTCCTTCAATGTCACAAGACATGGCATGGCTGCAGAAGGCAAACAGAGAATAATCATGATATCACTACTACCAGTCCACTTATCCTGAGTAGGAGTAAAACAATCAGAAAGAGATGGAGCAGAGAGGATAGAGGGAGTAAGAGCTGATGTAGATATACAGTGTGAATGATTACTGACGCTTGTACCTCTCCTCCTCTCTGTGTTGAGGCTGGCCCTTGAACCAGCGCAGGAAGGCAGCATTAGCAATAAGACAGTAGCTGTTACACGCAGACTGCAGCAGCTTGATCCGAGCTATCACCTCAAACTCCTGAATAAGAGAGTCAGAGAGAGATCAAGGTCACAGTCAATTTATTTCACTAGGCAAGTCAGTTAAGAACAAATTCTTAACATAAAAAGCTGACTAACAATGACTTTTCCCACTTTCCCTAATTAGTGGTTTAGAACGGGTTAAAAATGACACTCACCCTTCGCATCTTCTCAAAGTTGATTAGCCCCCCCTGCAGAGGACACAAAGATGAGTGTGAAAGACTGAACAATGATACCACGCTGTGCTGGCTAGACAAACAGTGGTGGTAGACTAAAGACTGTCAAACAAATTCCTCAAATACTCATGCTCTATATGCAAACAGCGGCCACAACACACAGGAGAAGTCTACATCCAAACAGAATGAGTGAGTAGGATGATAGTAAGGCTCACCTCTACTAGGTCTGACCGGGCAGTATCTAACATGGTCAGGTCTGTCAGGAAGGTGCCCAGGTAAGGTATCGTCCCCTGCATGGCACCCTGGGAGGAGAGACAGAGCAATGGTTCAAAATCATACTGATACATCAGCAGGCACAGCCAAGCTTATCTCACTTTGACTCCCCTCCTGAAACGGAAACAAACTGGGCCTCAAACTGACAGTGGCTTGTAGCTTGCTCCATCTCTCACCATTTCCTTCTGCAGCTGGATTCGTTTGTGAGTGCGTTTCTGGTGCTCCTTAGCACAGCCTAACTGATTGGCAAACTTAGAGGTGCCCTGTAGGGGGAAAAGTAGATTGTGTAACTATCAAATCACTACTACATTCAATCACTACACCAAAATCCAAACCCTCTCATATGATGGTATTAACAGAGCAGAGTCTCACCCTCATCAGGTCGTCAGGTAGAGTTAGAGTTTGTGATGTAAGATGTCTGATAGCTCCCCAAATGTAGACATGCTGTCTCTGGGGAATTACATAGAGAAAGGTTAGAACTAATTGGGAAAGCCTAGGAACTCCTCCACATGAGTTGTGACTAATCAGTTCATATGCATTCAGGTTGTGAAAGAAAGACTCACTTGGGCACCCAGGACCAGGCCCTCTTCAGTCTGTAGAGTGGGTTGGACTGCAGAGCAGACACAATGGCACGCAGCGACGAGAAGTTCTTAAGCATGCGACACTCCTGAGCGATGTCTATCCAGCGCTTGATGACCCGTGCCCTGAGGTGTGGGCGGATCTGTTGTCGGTGCAGTATGGTTCTGACCACACATGCTGCCACAGCGTTGAACTGGGTGATGGTGGCACGGATGGTGGGAGCACTGTGCTTGTTCTGTTTCTTATCCCTCTGGGACCAGATGGAGCCCAGGCAGTGGTGAGGAATCACCTTCTTGAACAACAACTGGAAACAGACAAACAATGAGACGATTAGTATTAAAACAACATATACTTATCCTGCATTGTTCCAATCCCACCAGTAACAGTCTCCTCAGCCTCTCAATGTAGAGCAGTAGTGTTCTTCAACCATGGTTCTGGAGAGCCACAGTCTGTACACACTTTGTCCCAGCTCAACACTTACACGTGACTTAATCAAAATCATGTTGATTATTGAACCATGTGTTATAGCACTATGGCTGGGACAAAAGCCTGCACACACTAGGTCCCACCAGGACCAGCCGCTGTCAGCTCCTGCTGTACACTCTAGCCACCATGGGCCCCCAGCCCAGAACCAGACATACTTGTCTACTAGCAGCTGCAGCACGGTGTGCGTGCTGGCGACTGTGGTGTAGGCAAGCTTATTGTCCCTGAATGCCATCAGTTGGGTCTGCACCAGCCGCTCCAGCGTTCCTTCCCGGATCTTTACAGCTGGTTTCCTTTCTTTCACAACCCTCAACCTGCGACGGGACAAGATGGAAAGAACCAGGGATAGGTGTTGAGACAACGACACCCTATATTTAATTCTTAAGCCGATTTGGGAGAGAGAACTTGCTGCTACAACAAGAAACACTTCAATCTGATTCTAATCAACAGAGCGCCCCTCATTGAGCCTGTCCTCTGGCTCAAAGAGGACAGCAGACTCCGTCCAACTCACCAGCTCTTTACTCTCAGTCAGCACTGCTCTCTGGCAAACATCTAGCCACTGGAAATGTACTGACTGTCGAGTACCAAAAATATACATTCACACTGTATTTGCTTAGATTTTCTAGTCAGATGGCACTCTGAGAAGTGCCACAACAGTAAACAAAGCACCAGTGTGGCTCACCGTTTACATCATCTTGCTTTCCACTAAACAAATAAGATTACAAGTCAACAGAAAACAAACCACCACACAGACAATAGCTAGGTTTCCATCCAACTTTCATGCAAATATTCAAAAATTCACAAACATTTTCCCACCAGACATGTTGCCGTCAAATGTATGTTGCAGATTAAAAGCTTTGCACATAAAAATAACAAGCTAAATGGGTTTCAATCGCATTTAACTCTACTGATGGTTTTGTCAAAAACAATGTTGGGTCATGTGCCCACTCTGGTCATGGCAGGTACACGCTAGCCAACAGCTTGCAGATAATGGGTATAGCCAACATGTGATTATTATAGACATTTTTATTTGTCAAACGGCAGCCGAGCATTGATCATCATGTCACCAGAATAAGACCCTCAATATTTATTGTAAAGGAGCAACAAGCTCACCACCTTGCACTTTCACCACCCTGTGAAGTTCGTTTATTTCATCTGTAGCCTAATAAACTGCATGGTTTCCTGAGTTGTAGTGGGAGGACCACACACCGCGTCATCGCTTGACTCTTGGAAAGTTCACAAATTTGCTGTTTACATCAAGCCAGTCGTGACATTTTTTTATCCAACGTTTACTTTACTTACATAAACAAAAAAGGTTAGACAGAAACCTGGTTAGTCTTGCTTTCACTGGCTTACTCATATACATAACTCCCACTCAGGACCTGGATAATGCTCCAATGTTCTGAGCACAAATTGCATCTCCTTGCTTGTGGTTGGCTGGATGAAAGTTTCATCATCCAATTATTTCAGAGCTACAGAAGTGCAAGTTTCACCATTGCACAGATTGTGGTGATACATTGGCACAAGAATTATTAGAATATGGCAAATATTAGGAAATTATTGCATTCTAGCCATGCTGGCCAGCCTACCTGTGACATGAAACCAATAGGTTGGAGGGGATAATGGCTGTTGCCAATTTATTAAATGCACATTTAGCCTAAATGGGTAATGGAAAGACTTCTCCACCTACATTTTTATTCGACATTCCAGGTCTTTGCAAAACATATATTTTTAGCTGTGACGTCATTACATCCAGCTGTTAATATACAGTTACAGTTCAACGGAAATGTACCGCAGCAGGCAATTGTTGCATCAATTTTCTATGCAAACATTCTACATGTCGAAAAAAATACAACGTCTGGTTTATTTTCTCATCCATAGACTCCAGTTAGCTGCAAGACAATAACACAAAAAGGCAAATAAACGTAACCTTTTTGGGTGAACTCAGTTGAGGTCTCAATTTACTGTTGGGAATTAGAATAGAATACACAAGGTGTACTTTCAAATTTTGGTTGCGCAACAGCAATCACTCAATTAGCCCATGTCAGCAAAACATTTCTAGATTGGTAAATTAGTCTAGCCGCCAGCTATCTAAACCTGTAGTGAGTATGGTCGAAAAACCTACCAAGGTGGGCCCCACTGATAATCAGTTATGTTAAAAACCGAAAAACATTTGCCTCTATTCTATGGCAAAATGTTTAGAACTGTAGGAAATGAACTGTAAAACTGCTAATTTCTCTCCGCCCCATGGCAAAACGCGCCGAATTGCAGGGGGAAAAACTAACTTCAATTTGTTCTCTTCACTGTCATGAGGGGGGGCCGGTAAATGTTTTGATCGCATGGTGGGGCGCATGTGGGTAAACAGACCCACGAGCCACTGCAGGCCCCACATGAGTTCAGATTTTTTTGTTGGTCCCCTCTGCTATCAAAGTTGCCCCTCCCTGGTCTAGAGGGTGTATTAACGAGTGTCGAATTTGGTCAACAATTTTACTAATTTGTTACCTACGTGAAGCTTATTTAATCGAATAGAAGTTTAATAATGGTTGGGTTTTACGAATGCACCAATACGGACGCACGTAGCATTTTGGAAACTATGAAAAAACGACTATCGGAGATGTGCCAGTTCACATGAGTATGTGGTCACTAATTGGCTAGAATGGCCCCAATTGATCTCGCCTCCCATCTTTTGATTATTTATTTCAATTTTTAGAGCAGTAACTCGACTAGCTTGTCAATATAATAAAATAATTTAACTCAATGTTATAATGTACCCCTCTATTCCATTATCTGCTACATCCCCAAGCCTAATAGCCCCTCTCCTCCAGCCTCTAAAGATGCCTCTTAAAACGCAAAATAACCTGCAGCACAGAAAAAAATAACTTTTTTACCATCTTAATTTTTCAGGTGAATCTCATGACCAGCGCTTTATGATCCGAGGACTGCATCAGAACACGGTAAGTCTACCCAGTGCATAAATGTTTCCAGTCCCCAGCCACATGGTCCTGCTCTGTAAAATATTTTCTCCTCCACTACACACACAATCTGTCCTCAATCTGTCTGCGTTGTCCCCACTTGGTTTCAAATCTTCTTGTTCTTCTTCTGTGGATTTTATATGGCGGTTGGCAACCAACTTTAGGGCGCATTACCGCCACCAACTGGACTGGAGGGTAGACCATTGTCAAGGAAGGCAGAGAGGAAGGGAAGCGGGAGGTTTATCTCGGCCAACAATGTCTTCTCCAGCAGGTGGCATTTTTTTTCGCTCCCGGGGCTTGAAGTTTTTTACGAGGTTTATTTGGTCAAATATAAGTTTTGTAATGCTTAGGTTGTTATGAGTATACCGATTTATAAGTAGGACAAGTGACATCCCAGCAACTTTGATAAAAAACACTTTATATCGGAGTTGTGCCAGTTAGTTCTATAGGGAATCCTTGGGACATCCCTAACCTTAACCCTTACAGGCACCTTAACCATTTTACATTTCAACATCGATAGAGCCCCACAGTGCTGGTGTCATAATACCCATAAAACCTAGCGGTCAAACAGGGAAATGGTTTGTTGTTTTTTCCACCATTAATTTTTCCCATAGGGAATTTTAGAAACAATTAAAATAAGGGCTGTGAGTGGTCTAGGGCACTGCATCGCAGTGCTAGCTGCGCCACCAGAGTCTCTGGGTTCGCGCCCAGGCTCTGTCGCAGCCGGCCGCGACCGGGAGGTCCGTGGGGCGACGCACAATTGGCATAGCGTCGTCCGGGTTAGGGAGGGTTTGGCCGGTAGGGATATCCTTGTCTCATCACGCTCCAGCGACTCCTGTGGCGGGCTGGGCGCAGTGCGCGCTAACCAAGGGGGCCAGGTACATGGTGTTTCCTCCGACACATTGGTGCGGCTGGCTTCCGGGTTGGAGGCGCGCTGTGTTAAGAAGCAGTGCGGCTTGGTTGGGTTGTGCTTCGGAGGACGCATGGCTTTCGACCTTCGTCTCTCCCGAGCCCGTACGGGAGTTGTAGCGATGAGACAAGATAGTAATTACTAGCGATTGGATACCACGAAAATTGGGGAGAAAATGGGATAAAATTAAAATTAAATTAAAAAAGGGCTGTGTTTCATGTAGGCTTACCCTGGTGGAAAAACGATTGGAACCATTTCTGTTTGACCGCTAGGTTTTATGGGTATTATGACACCTCCACTGTGGGGCTCTATAGAAGTTGAGACAAAAATGGTTAAGGTAACATTAGGGGTTAAGGTTAGGGACATCTCAAAGTTCCTGTATAGCCAGGATAAACTAGTAGCTAGCTGGGAAGGGCTTATGATGACTGACTGAACTGAATCCATTAGTCTCCACTCGACTCTCAGCTGTGTGACATACATCATCAATTTGGGCATCAGGCATGGCCATATACCCTCTCCTGAAGCACACGGTAAGAATAGTGACATTTTTCTGTTTTGATGTTAAGTTTATGGAACTGTCATAAATAATGCACTGTGCCAAATGGTGATGTAAATGTGCATAATACAGTATGTATGGCATTGAAATACATAAAGTTGCCAAATATTTTTCAGTTTTGTAATTAAGTCATTTTTTGTTATTGTCCTGCTATACCAACCATAGCAAGCTAAAGTAGGACAGCATGGAGTAGCTAAAGTGGGACAGTCTTATTTATAGGATTTTCCTATGGCGGAAAGGGATCCAGTTTATATTAGGGACCCCCTGTACTTAAGTTAGGCAGGGCTCTGGTTCTTATGGTACTGTAGAACTGTTATTTGAGTGAATTCAGAAAAAGTGGGACACTTTTTGCATTTCTGTTTTCTGTAAACCCTCTTCAGACATCCAACGTATTAGCCCAACACATAATACATTTCTGAAATCCTCAGATGTTTCCTAATCACACAAAATGTAATTGTCATTGGGGTACAATAATAATGGTGTCCCAGTCTACCAAATGCGAACTGAAAATATGGTTTTGACTCAATATACACAAATGTGTGTCATGCCTCCTGTGAATATGAGGCATGATTTTTTTGCAATTAGGAAACATCTTGAGGATTTCAGAAATGTATCATGTGTTGGGCTAATATGTTGGATAGATGTTGAATGAGGTTACAGAAGACAGAAATGCAAAATGTGTCCCACTACTTCCGAATTCACCCTACATAATTAAATACTAGGTCACCTGAAGATTTTCTCAGCAGTTCACTTAAGCTTTGTTCTTCAACACCATTATTCCTTAAATCTACACGAACAAAAACAATTTCCTAAATTTGACAGAGACAGTTAGGAAATCAGTCGATTGAAATAAATAAATTAGGCCCTAGTCTATGTATTTCACATGACTGGGAATACAGATATGCATCTGTTGGTCACAGATACCTTAAAAAAAGCTGGGGGCATGGATCAGAAACCAGTCAGTACCTGGTGTGACCACCATTTATCTCATGCCGTGCAACAAATTTCCTTTGCATAGTTGATCAGGCTGTTGATTGTGGCCTGTGGAATGTTGTCCAATCCTCTTCAATGGCTGTGCAAAGTTTCTGGATATTGGTGGGAACACGCTGTCGTACACATCGATCCAGAACATCCCAAACGTGCTCAATGGGTGACATGTCTGGTGAGTATGCAGGCCATGGAGAACTGGGAAATGTTCAACTTCTAGAAATTGTGTACTGATCCATGCGACATGGGCAGTGAATTTATCATGCTGAAACGTGACGTAATGGCGGCGGATGAATGCCATGACAATAGGCCTCAGGATCTCGTCACGACATCTCTGTGCATTTAAATTGCCATTGATAAAATGCAATTGTGTTCGTTGTCCGTAGCTAAGCCTGCCCATACCATAACCTGACCGCCACCATGGGCACTCTTCACAATGTTGACATAACCAAACCTTACATGCTGTCTGCCATCTGCCCGGTACAGTTGAAACCGGGATTCATATGCTGGAGAAGTGTGTTCTTCACGGGTCAGTGGCCATCGAAGGTGAGCATTGAAGCATTGAAGCGAGCATTGAAGTCGGTTACGATGCCGAACTGGAGTCAGGTCAAGACCCGGTGAGGACGAAGATTACGCAGATGAGATTCCCTGAGACTGTTTCTGACAGTTTGTGCACAAATTCTTTGGCTGTTCAAACCCAGTTTCATCAACTGTCCAGGTGGCTGGTCTCCGATGATATCACAGGTGAAGTAGCCAGATGTGGAAGTCCTGGGCTGGCGTGGTTACACGTGGTCTGTGGTTGTGAAGCCGGTTTGACGTACTGGCAAATTCTCTAAAATGACATTGGAGGCAGCTTATGGTAAAGAAATTAACTTTCAATTCTCTGGCAACAGATCTAGTGGACATTCCTGCAGTCAGCATGCCAATTACACGCTCCCCCAACTTGAGACATTTGTGGCATTGTTGTGTGATAAAACTGCACGTTTTAGAGTGGCCTTTTGTCCCCAGCACAAGGTGCACCTGTGTAATGAACATGTTGTTTAATCAGCTTCTTGATATGCCACACCTGTCAGGTGGATGGATTATCTTGGTAAGAATAAATGCTCACTAACAGGGATGTAAACTAATTTGTGCACAGAATGAGAAATAAGCTTTTTGTGCATATGGAACATTTCTGGGTTTTATTTCAGCTCATGAAACACAGGACCAACACTGCATGTTGTGTTTTAGAATTTTTTTTCAGTGTAATAACAATCTCTCCCTTTCCCTCCCATATTGCTCGCACTGAAATAGAATGTGTTCCATTGTCTCCACCTACCAATTTCCATGTACTGTTGAGCGTTGTGTGGCCCAGTCACAGCCATGTGATTACACTTTCCTACCTTCTCTCTCAAATCGAGGACCTCCCCGCCCCCACCTTTTTCTGGATATTATAAAGGCGTCTTCCCTTTCCCACCCTGTTCCACACCTCTTGCCATTTGTTTTTAACCACTGTTTATCAACCATTTGGCTTCTGCTTTACTGATTGATCATTTAATTTCAACATTAGGATGTTTGAGAGCCTGCTCGGTGAGAACATCCACCTCCTTATTCATCTCTACTCCCACATGAGCTAGTATCCATCTGTCCCACCCTATACAAGAACTGAAAAACCTCATACAATACATCTTGTCTGCTTTTAGACACAAATTAATTTAAGCTCATCAGTGCTGCACAGGAGTCAGAGTAGATGACTACCTTGTCTGGCCTCACCTCCTCCATCCACTCAACAGTCAAGAGTATGGCCAGCAACTCCATTGCTCTTTTTGTCACTGCCACCTTAAACTCAGGAACACTAAAAGCTGCAACTGTCATCCCTGTTTTAGGGTCCATAGATCCATCTGTGAATATATTCAAGCAAGCATAGTACTGTGTTAATTGTTCACTTACAAAATGTACTTGATCTACTCCTTCCTCTCAAGCAACCCTAAGTCTGTCATTAGCTGAGGGAGGAACCAAGGTGGGATAGCAGGAAAAACCACAGAGGGGCTGAACTCCTTCCCAAACAGCCCCATCTCTCTCGCATTGCCATTACCTGTCCTCAGTCTCAAATCTTACTCCTCCTCTTATCTCCCTTCTGCCTCTTCATGTGTTGCTGTTGAATGGCTGAGCTCTGCAGTCGTGGTCCTCCCCATTACCCCTCCTCTTTCCACTTTCTTTAAATGTTTCATTTTCAGGGAGAAAATGAAAGATACAATCTGACATATTATAACGTGTACGATGGGAAGCAAGTACAGGGAGTGCAAATGTAATAATAAATAGTACAAAAAGCATACAGACATGAAACAGAGTCAATAACACCTGAGGAAAGAACCAAGGGGAGTGACAGATATAGGGAGGTAATCAGGAAGGTGATGGAGTCAAGGTGAGTGTCATGAGGCGCAGGTGTGCGTAACGATGGTGACAGGTGTACATAATGATGAGACAACTGGCGACGCTGAGCGCCGGAGAGGGGGAGCAGGAGCATATATTTAGAGAAATTTAACATAACAGTTTAGCGCAGTCGAGCATTCTGTGAAAACTACGCTTGAATGTTTGTGCGTAAATCTTAAGCCAGATTGTCCTAACAGAGTGAGTGAATGCAAGGAAGGCTGGCGATGCAGTCACTACTGTGTATTGTTTGTGAATAGTGTATGTGTGGGAGAGTAGTCAACAACTGTTCCACTGTGTATGTGTTTGCACACGTAGTCAACCACTTGTGTGAGTCAGTGGAGAGATTAAAATCAGAAGGTGGTTTAAATATTTGGAGAGTTTTATGAAGCTATTAGGATGATCGATAGTAGTATGTCTCATATAAAAACTTCAGCCACACAATGCACTGAGTGAGCCATGTACTGTACTAATAGTACTAGGCTGCTAGAGGACAATGGGAGCCCTGTGAGGGGTTTCTCTCTGTGGGAGAGTAGGCTGGTCATGCCGTGGCCCATGTCCTCTGACTCTCATACACTGGCCCATGCAACACACGTCACACAGCATCACACACAACGTCCCACACAGTGTTAGTCGGTGCCCACACACGTACAGGCCAGCCATGGTGTCGGTGGCCCCCAAACAGCTCAGTCCAGGGTTGCTGCAAATGGGGCCGGAGGCTGCCTGCCTGGAGGGTCAGGAGTCCAGGGAAGCCCTGTGTACCCTGTCTGGAGGCAAGTTCCCAGGCTGGCCTGACCCACCATCCTCATCAGTCTCCATAGGTCTGGGAAGCATCGACAGGCAGTGGGATAGGTTGTGACCCCTGGCTCTCCCCTGGGGACAGTTGTGACCCCTGGCTCTCCCCTGGGGACAGTTGTGTTGCTCTCAGAGGGGAATGATGTCATCCTTCTGCTCACAACACTTCTTCTGTCAAAGTGAAAGACACGGCTCAGATCAACTGGACCAATGAGAATACGTCTTCCATTTCACAAGAGTTGGTTTGGGATGCAGAGAGAGCGAGGGCTGTTCAATGGCCCAATCGATGCAGTTTGGCGCTGCAGTGTTCAGATGAAGTAAGAGACTGTTTGTGCTGCGTCTGCTGCTTGGGGATGATAAAGCCATCTATATGATTGATTGACAGTACTAAGATCCTACTGCTGCACCAACAGATATTATAGTCCAGAGCAGTCTGTGGAAAAGGAAGTTTGTTTGTCTGAGTGGCGCTGATCTTCCTGAGATCTGATACGTTAAATACACAGCACAGACTGGATACTGCACAGAGGGGTCAGCTCTCCCCCGGTTTGACCCCTGGACACCCAGCCTCCAGCCTTCCCTCTTGGGAACCACATCACTCTCCCCCCATCCTCCCCTCTGTCTCCTTGCCACAGAATCAGGACAGGGATCAGCAGCGTGGAGTGGAGCGGGACAAAAACAGGAGAAGCGCAGTGCTGTTATTGCTCCACTGTGGGGGAAAAGGCACATTCCAGGAAATCTCCCACTTCCTGCCTGCAGCCTCTGGACTCCACAGCGCCTGCTGTTCTCATACCTGACTGGCTGGGCTAGAGACATAAAAACTCAGGTAGGATGGGACAGGACAAGAGATGAAAGGACAGGAGAGGAACGGAGAGGAATCATAAAACCCTACATCAAGGGGACAGAACAGCAGCAGCTCACTCCCTCACAGAGAAGATAAGAAAGGAAACACTCAGTACAGCACCATAGGGATCTAACTATAGCCTTATGAGAGCCAACAGGGTTTTACAGTTCAGACAGTCAGACTGTGTGATATGGTTTGAAGCTGCTCTGTTTAAGTGAAGAGGATTAAGAGGTCCATGTCACAGAAAGTCTACTGTACTGTTGGAGAACAGGTTGTTTAGTTGGTGTTATCAGAGCTCTGTGTGTGTGTGTGTGTGTGTGTGTGTGTGTGTGTGTGTGTGTGTGTGTGTGTGTGTGTGTGTGTGTCATAGAGTTCACAGCATGGTCGGGAGCGCATAGAGAAGAGCAAAAAGGCAGAAGAGAAGAAGCCCAAAACAATAACAGAATCATCAGTTTAAAAAAACTTAGGGGCTGATCCGGGAGACAATAACGGGCACGAGTAAAGAGGTGTAGGAGCCAGTGGATAAGGTTGAGCCACCATAGGTCTATCTGGCAAGAACAAAGTCCCAGATATCTTCAAACAATAACCATCAAGTGCCATGATGAAACTGGCTCTCATGAGGACCGCCACAGGACACAAAACACATCACCAGGCTGTGTAAGGGTTATTTGACCAAGAAGGAGAGTGATGGTGTTGCATCAGATGACCTGGCCTCCACAATCACCCGACCTCAATCCAATTGAGATGGTATGGGATGAGTTGGACTGCAGAGTGAAGGAAAAGCAGCGAACAAGTCCTCAACATATGTGGGTACTCCTTCAAGACTGTTGGAAAAGCATTCCAGGTGAAGCTGGTTGAGAGAACGCCAAGCGTGTGCAAAGCAGCCATCAAAGGTGGCTACTTTGAAGAATCTAAAATATATTTGAGATTTGAGATTTTCAGTACTAGATTCATTCTCTGATCCTTTGATTGGGTGGACAACATGTCAGTTCATGCTGCAAGAGCTCTGATAGGTTGGAGGACGTCCTCCGGAAGTTGTCATAATTAATGTGTAAGTCTATGGATGGAGGTGAGAACCAAGAGCCTCCTAGGTTTTGTATTGAAGTCAATGTGCCTAGAGGAGCACAGAAGCTAGCTGTCCTCTGGCTACACCCTGGCGCTACCCTACAGAGTGCTGTTGAGGCTACTGTAGACCATCATTGCAAAACTGTGTATTTTAATCAAATATTTGGTGACGTGCATAAAACTATACTAAATATATCTAAAAAGGATAACTTTTTTAATGTGTCACTATGTTATTTTTATGAAATTCACTAAGGAGGATGGTCCTCCCCTTCCTCCTCTGAGGAGCCTCCACTGGTCTATAATCAGTACGGGAGATTCCAGATTTACCTGGTTTTAATATAACTGAAAATGCTGTTTGATACAAAGTACTGAATTTAGTGAAATGTGTGTTGTCATTTCTGTAAATTGGGGAAATACTTTGTCCCAAAATGTTGAATAGAATTCTATGGGAAAGCCATCCATTCCTGGTGCTTTTCACAGCACAATTTTTTTAACGGTATCTAATACTGTATACATTTTGGGGTGATCTCTGTTTTTAGTGATTCTTTTTGTCTGCAGATAATTGCTTCAGCGTTGTTGAGTCTAAGAAAGCTATAGGAGCCATCCTAAATAAGTTCAAGAGTAAAAATTTGCTCAACAAATCACATAATAAGTTGAATCGACTCACTCTGTGTGCAATAATAGTGTTTAACATGATTTTTGAATGACTACCTCATCTCTGTACCCGACATATACAAGTATCTCTAAGGTCCCTCTGTCGAGCAGTGAATTTTAAACAAAGATTCAACCACAAAGACCAGGGAGGTTCACCAATGCCTCGCAAAGAAGGGCACCTATTAGTAGATGGGTAAAAAAAAGCAGACATTGAATATCCCTTTGAGCATGGTGACGTTGGATGGTGTATCAATACACCCAGTCACTACAAAGATACAGGCGTCCTTCCTAACTCAGTTACCTGAGAGGAAGAAAAAACACTCAGGGATTTCAATGGTGACTTTAAAACAGTTAGAGTTTAATGGCTATGATAGGAGAAAACGGAGGATCGATCAACAACATTGTAGTTACTCCACAATATTAACCTAAATGACAGAGTGAAAAGAAGGAAGCCTGTACAGAATAAAAATATTCCAAAACATGCATCCTGTTTGCAATAAGGTAAAACTGTAAAAATTTGGCAAAGAAATGAACTATATGTTATAAATAAAAAGCATTATGTTTGGGGGCAATCCCAATACATCACTGAGTTTTAGGACTCCCATATTGCTCCATGACACATTCAATTTTGCAATCAGGAAATTGTTCTAGAAATACCGATCCAGAGTGAATTTTATTGCAATATGCTGTTTTGCACATTTGTAACTCCGTTACAATGTAACCATCTCTTTGGATTATCTGCATTTTCATGAGGAAATATTACATAAAATGATACCATAATTGTTGTTGATAAAGTCAACTAAGTACTTCCCCAGATGATATATTACATAAATGGATTATCACTAAAGAACCTGCATGTTATGCAGGTTTGCATATAACTATCTGTGACTTCATTACCAAGCACTAATTAGAGATTTTCTGCATGAAAGATATATTTCAACAATTACTTGTTAGTATTGCATTAAAGCACTTACAAATACATTATAAAAAATACAAAGCATTAAGACTTGGCCCTTATTGTCAAAAAGATATGGTCGTTTTATAGGGAAAGGGAAAGGGAAAGGTTGGATACCTTGGCTATGATGGCTATGATCTTTGTCCCTTTGTAACTTTCTCATGAATATCCACATTAATGTAGACATATTCAGAAACATATTCTAACTTACAATAAAAGTGATTCCAAAATGACACAATGCAATACTCAACATTATTAAATCTCGTTTAACCCAGAAGTAAATTCGTGCGTAATTTGGTCAGCTGCGTGATTACCTTCTGTGTTCATACTTTTTAGGAATTGAGAGTTCCGACAAAAACGAAGTCCCCACCCTCGCAGAGTTCCGTCAAAAACAAAGTCCCCACCCCTGCAAAAGGAAACATTCAGCTAAAGGCCCTCCATTGTTTCAAAAGCTTACTTTTTAGCATTTATGTAACAAATCCAATGCAACTCAATTGTACCTACAGTACCAGTCAAAAGTTTGGACACACCAACTCATTCAAGGGTCTTTCTTTATATTTACTATTTTCTACATTGTAGAATAATAGTGAAGACATCAAAACTATGAAATAACACACATGGAATCATGTAGTAACCAAAAAAGTGTTAAACAAATCACAATATATTTGATATTTTAGATTCTTCAAAGTAGCCACCCTTTGCCTTGACACCTTTGCACACTCTTGGCATTCTCTCAACCAGCTTCGCCTGGAATGCTTTTCCAACAGTTATGAAGGAGTTCCCACATATGTTAATCACTTGTTGGTTGCTTTTCCTTCACTCTGCGGTCCAACTCATCCCAAACCATTTCAATTGGGTTGAGGTTGGGTGATTGTGGAGGCCAGGTCATCTCCACATTCGGGGCGGCAGATATCGTAGTGGTTAGAGCTTTGGGCCAGTAACCGAAAGGTTGCTCCTGTGAGGAAAGGGGCTGGGATTAAAAATATAGGACAAAACACGCATCACAACAAGAGACAACATAACACAGAGACACCTAGACAACAACATAGCAAGGCAGCAACACATGACAACACAGCATGGTAGCAACACAACATGACCACAACATGGTAGCGCCTCCCGGGCGGCGCAGTGGTCTAAGGCACTGCATCGCAGTGCTAGCTGTGCCACCAGTGATTCTGGGTTCGAGCCCAGGCTCTGTCGCAGCCAGCCGCGACCGGGAGGTCCATGGGGAGACGCACAATTGGCACAGCGTCGTCCGGGTTAGGGAGGGTTTGGCCGGCAGGGATATCCTTGTCTCATCGCGCACTAGCGACTCCTGTGTCGGGCCGGGCGCAGTGCACGCTGACCAGGTCGCCAGGTGTACAGTGTTTCCTCTGACACATTGGTGCGGCTGGCTTCCGGGTTGGATGTGCGTTGTGTCAAGAAGCAGTGCGGCTAGGTTGGGTTGTGTTTCAGAGGATGCATGGCTCTCGACCTTTGCTTCTCCCAAGTCCGTATGGGAGTTGCAGCGATGAGGCAAGACTGTAACTACTAACAATTGGATACCACGAAATTGGGGAGAAAAAAGGGGTAAAAAAAACAACAACATGGCAGCAGCACAAAACATGGTACAAACATTATTGGGCACAGACAACAGCACAAAGGGCATTAAGGTAGAGATAACAATGCAGCCACAATTGTCAGTAACACTGTCCATGATTAAGTCTTTGAATGAAGAGATTGACAGTTTGAGTGTTTGTTGCAGCTCGTTCCAGTTGATAGTGAACTGAAAAGACTAGCGACCCAGGGATGTGTGTGCTTTGGAGACATTTAACAGAATGTTACTGGCAGAACGGGTGTTGTATGTGGAGGATGAGGGCTGCAGTACATATCTCAGATAGGGGGGAGTGAGGCCTAAGAGGGTTTTATGAATAATGTTAGGATTTATGTTTATGCATAATAGCCTGTTAGCATATTGGTTGAAGAGGAATATTGTTTTGTTACACACATACACAAACTATACAGAGGGGGGGGTGTGTGTAGGTGTAAGGACTGACCAACACAGGCCATAAAAGTTGTGGACAGTCTGGAGAGGGGAGGGGTGCATCTCTCTAGACCACATATGTCAGAGTCAAGGCCCGCGGGCCACATCCGGCCCGCGAGAAGGTTTTTTACGGCCCCTGGGATGATCTTGATTTATTATTAGAACCGGCCCGCAGACCGCAGCAAGCCGGCAGCCCGCAGATCTTTTACACGCACCAATACTACATTTCCCACAATGCAACGGTGACGCACCGAGCAGTAGGCTGCTTCATTTCAATATTTATTGGCACAGCAGTCGTCAGCATCACAGTAAAATTAACTTTCAGATACCCATCAAAAATGGCAAAACGGAAGTGTGGACACTGGAACGGGGTTTCAAACAAGGTGGGATCGGAGTATATGTTCACGAGGTAGCTGGAAAACCTGTTGTGCTTCTGTGTGGAGAAGAGTGTGGCGGTACTGAAGAGTATAATCTGAGACGACATTATGAAACGAACACACGCGGACAAACAAAGAATATGGACATGGAACAAGGCTACAAAAGGCAGGGAATTAAAACGAGGCCTCAAATCTCGACAGGCTCTGTTCAAAGCCAAATCACAAGGCCAGGCTGCTGTCAAGGCCAGTTTTATTTTGGCAGAAGAGATCGCTAAATCAGCCCGGCCATTTACGGAGGGGATTTCATCAAAAACTGCATGATTAAAGTTTGTGACGAAGTTTGCCCAGAAAAAAGGCAACTCTTTTTAAATGTGAGTCTGAGCAGAAACACCATTGCCGGGAGTAGACCAGTTGTCCATCAATCTAAAAGAGCAGCTTGTGAAAAAGGGAAAAGATTTATTGCATATTCCTTGGCTGTGGATGAGAGCACCGACATTTCTGACATTGCCCAGTTGTCAATTTTCATCCGCGGAGTGGACTCCAGCCTAAGCGTGACAGAGGAGTTTGGCTTTACGTCTATGCATGGCACCTACGGGGCATGATTTGTATGAAGAGGTGTCAAGATGTGTAAATGAGATGGAGCTGCCTTGGGAAAAACTCGTGGGTTTGACACGACGGAGCACCTGCGATGTGGACACAGGAGCGGACTGGTGGCGAAGATACGGGAAAAGATGCAAGAGGAAAACGCGACAGGTGAGCTGACAGCTTATCATTGTATCATAACACCAGGAAGCGTTGTGCGGTAAGCCTTGAAAATGGAGCATGTAATGAGCATCATCACGCGACAGTTAACTTTATCAGAGCCAAAGGTTTGAATCACCGCCAGTTCAAGGATTTCTGACGGAGTTAGAAACGGAGCATGGTGATTTGCCTTATCACACAGAGGTGCGATGGCTAAGCCAGGGAAAGGTCTTCAAAGATGTTTCGAGCTTCGTGAGGAGATTGTCTGTTCTTGGACAGCAAAGGGAAAGACACACCACAACTCCGAGACGAAATGTTTCTGTGTGAAATGGCTTTTCTGTGTGACATTACGAGTCATCTTGAATGCAATGAACTTGCAGCTGCAGGGTCGGGATCATGTCATCTCTGATATGTACAGTACAGTGAAGGCATTTAAAACCAAACTGACTCTGTGGGAGACGCAGATGCGGAAAGAAATTTGAGCCACTTTCCCAGCTGCCAGACCATGAAAGAGAAGCTCTCTACCAGTGCGTTCCCGAGCGCAACAGTTGGCTGATAAAATAGGTATGCTTGCCGCTGACTTTCGACGCCGATTTGCTGACTTTGAAGCACAAAAAAGCAGGTTGGAACTGCTCGGTAACCCATTTGCTGTTGACGTGGAAAGCTCACCACCAAACCTCAAAATGGAGTTGATTGACCTCCAATGCAATGATGCACGAGGGCAAAATATGCGGCAGTGGGTGCTGCGGAGTTCGCCCGTTCCTCCCCGACACAATGCCCCAGCTGCGCATCCAGGCTGCTCAAACGTTGTCTATGTTTGGCAGCACATACCTGTGTGAACAACTGTTTTCTTTGATGAACCTGAACAAAACATCACACAGAAGTCGACTTACTGCTGAACACCTCCACTCAATTCTGAGGATTTCCTCAGCTCAGAGCCTTACCCCGAACATTGATGAACTTGTGGAAAAGATGGGACACCACCAAGTATCACCCTCAACCTCAAACAAGTGAACATTACTGTGCAATCACATATTTAGAGTTTTTACTCAGTTCAAGTTTAAAAGTTAAGTTTAATATTTGTTTTCACTGCATGTTACTTCTCTCTTAAACAAAGTGTTGTTTTTGATTAATAGATTTTTTGCACTTTTTTATTGTATTTCAATCCAATTATATTTTTAAAAATATTTCAGTTGAGTGGATGATAGAAAATTGCTATTATTGTTTTTTTCTTTGAAGTAAATTTAGCCCACTTTTGCTAAAATAGAAAATATAGGCTACTGATGGTGCCTTGAATACCGGTTTCTTTCATTTAATGTTCATGTTATGGGATTTTTTATATAAAGGAAATTTGTCTTTGTGTCTGTTGAAAATTAAAGATTACTGACAGAGCCATAAGAAAAATATTGCTTTATTTATCTGATCATATTGGAATATTTTGTTAGGTTTTCAGTAGGTTCAATTAGGTTCACTAGACTATATGCGTCATTTAAAAAAATTTCAATGAACATTCGAACAGTCCGGCCCTCGGCTTGTAGCTAAATTTTTTATTTGGCCTCCGTCCATTTGACTTTGACACCCCTGCTCTAGACCAACCAGGAGGTTAGAATACTGGACAATACATATTAGGAACTGTTTTAGTGTAGAATCGACAGACCCAAGACGGAGGTGCCTCTACCCAACAACCAGATGTGGACAAAGGAACGCGCCAAGGGGCTTGGACAAAGGGCCAGCAAAGGGGGGCAAAGTCTAAACCACCTCTACTGTGATAGGCCAACTGGACACGTTGAGAATAAAATTGTCATAGTATAAAAACTACTATGTGAGTACATTCCACAGTTCCCTGTTCATCCTGGCGCGGTGATACAGTGAACCGTATATACGAAAATTGCATTTACCATTTATAAGTTTGAGTTTAATTAAAATACTTAAAATATATTCGGTGACTATGAATCACATTTTGTCCTGATGACCAGATTGGAACTGACGCAAATCTCTTTCAATAAGCATCAACCAGTGGGTCTTGCGACGGGTATATGGAGATGACCAGTGTACAGAGGAGTATAGAGTGCAGTGATGTTGTCCAATAAGGAGCATTGGTGGCAAATCTGATGAGTGAATGGTAAAGAACATCTAGCCTTACCTGCCGATCTATAAATTACATCTCGTAATCTAGCATGGGTAGGATGGTCATCTGAATCAGGGTTAGTTTGTCAGCTGGGGCGAAGAGGAGTGATTACGATAGAGGAAAACCAAGTTCTAGATTTAACTTTGGCTGCGCTTTGATTGTGGCTGAGAGAAGGACAGTGTACCGTCTAGCCATACTCCCAAGTACTTGTGTGAGGTGACTACCTCAAGCTCTAAACCCTCAGAGGTAGTAATAACACCTGTGGGAAGAGGGGCATTTCTTACCAAACCACATGACCTTTGTTTTGGAGGTGTTCAGATCAAGGCTCAGGGCAGAGAAAGCTTGTTGGACATTAAGAAAGCTTTGTTGTAGAGCGTTTAACACAAAATCCGGGGAGGGGCCAGCTGAGTATAAGACTGTTTCATCGGCATATAAATGGCTGAGAGAGCTTCCTACTGCCTGAGCTACATTGTTGGTGTAAATTGAGAAGAGCGTGGTGCCTAGGATCGAGCCTTGGGGTACTCCCTTGATGACAAGCAGTGGCTGGGACAGCAGATGTTCTGACTTTATACACTGCACTCTTTGAGAGAGGTAGTTAGCAAACCAGGCCAAAGACACCTCAGAGACACCAATACTTCTTAGCCGGCCCACAAGAGTGGAATAGTCTACCGTATCAAAAGATTTGGCCAAGTCAATAAAAATAGCAGCACAACATTGCTTAGAATCAAGGGCAATGGTGACATCATTGAAGACCTTTAAGGTTGCAGGGACACATCCATAACCTGAGCTGAAACCAGATTGCATACCAGAGAGAATACTATAGACATCAAGAAAGTCAGTTAGTTGAATATTTACACGTTTTTCCAACACTTTTGATAAACAGGGCAAAATAGAAATAGGCCTATAACAGTTAGGATCAGCTTGATCTCCCCCTTTAAATAAAGGACTTACTGTGGCTGCCTTCCAAGCAATGGCATCCTCCCCAGAGAGGAGAGACGGGCTTGGCGATGATAGTGGCAGGAACCTTAATTAAAGAAGAAAGGGTCTGAACCATCTGACCCAGATGGTTTTTTGGGGTCAAGTTTAAGCACCTCAGCCTCAGTGACCGCCTGCAGGGAGAAACTTTGTAGCGTGGCAGGGGAAAAAGAGGGAGGAGCATCGGGGATAGTCGCATAAGAAGGGGTGGGAGATGAGGAAATGTTGGATGGGCAAGGAGCCATGGCTGAGTCAAATAGGAATCCTGACTTTTAATGAAGTGGTGATTAACGAGCTCAGCCATGTGCTTTTTGTCAGTAACAACCACATCCTCAACATTAAGGGACATGGGCAGCTGTGAGGAGGGGGGTTTATTCTCCAGGGCTTTAACCGTTTTCCAGAACTTCTTGGGGTTAGACCCACAGAGAGAGAACTGCTCCTTAAAGTAACTAACTTTGGCCTTCCGGATACCCTGAGTGCACTTATTTCTCATTTGCCTGAACGAGAGCCAGTCAGCCTGAGTATGCGTGTGCCGAACCTTTCGGCAAATGCAATTCTTGAGGTGGAGAGATGCAAGATCACGGTCGAACCAGGGGCTGAACCTGTTTTTAATTCCCATTTTCTTTATGGGGGCGTGTTTGTTAACAATACCACTGAAAATATCAAAAAGAAGGTTCAAGCGTCGATTGGAGCTGTGAACCCACACTTTTAAATTGATCCATTTTAGGTAATAAGCTTCTTGTGTTAACGTGCAGAAAACCCAGGCTTTTACGAGAGCAGAAATCAGCGAAGCGGATATCAGAGCATATTGATGATTTATGACATTTAAATGTGCATTAGATGGCAACAAGATCATATTGTACAGCAATTTGATCAGGTAACATGAATACAAAGCCGGCGAGAGGTGGTTAGAATAGAATAGGAGTCCAAAAGTCTGTGTAACCAATAGAGAGTGCCGAGTGTGGGAACAAACATTGTCTGTCCCACGGTTGGGTAAACAAGAAAGTTCACAGTCAACAAAGCATGCAGGAGTCATGAGGCAAATAGCAAAATGCACAATAGAAATGTTTAATATATAACGACTTGCGGATAGCCATTGTAAGTTCAGAGTCACTTGACCCAACAGTGCGTGTGTGCTGGAGGTGAGCGAAAGCTCGGGAGAGAGGGGGGAAAGTGGTGGGGGTACCTGTACCAGACAAAGGGGGAAACAGGCCAGGGCAGACGGTGAACAGATCGCCAGGTGGAATCCAAGCAGTAATGCAACATGCAACAAGAGTAGGTGTCACACCCACTTGGGAGAAGATTTTATTTCTGGAGGCAGATTTCTTGTAGAAAATGCCAGTGGGTTGTCTCTGAACAGCGGGAGGGGGCTTTAAAGGCCTCTGGATTTTGGTGGGGCAGGCTGCGAGAGAGGCCTCGACACCTCTCACTTCACACCGTGCTAATTGAAGTTGTATCTGGTTTGTCCTAGCAAGCCTGGCAGCCTTAACTAGTTAAACAAAGGTAAAACAAATATATGTATATAAACAGTGGGGCAAACATGTATTTAGTCAGCCACCAATTGTGCAAGTTCTCCCACTTAAAAAGATGAGAGAGGCCTGTAATTTTCATCATAGGTACACTTCAACTATGACAGACAAAATTAGAAGAAAAAAATCAGAAAATCACATTGTAGGATTTTTAATGAATTTATTTTCAAATTATGGTGGAAAATAAGTATTTGGTCAATAACATAAGTATCTCAAACTTTGTTATCATACCTCTCTGTTGGCAATGACAGAGGTCAAACGTTTCTTAAGTCTTCACAAGGTTTCACACACTGTTGCTGGTATTTGGCCCATTCCTCCATGCAGATCTCCTCTAGAGCAGTGATGTTTTGGGGCTGTTGCGGGCAACACGGACTTTCAACTCCCTCCAAAGATTTTCTATGGGTTGAGATCTGGAGACTGGCTAGGCCACTCCAGGACCTTGAACATGCTTCTTACGAGCCACCTTCGTTGCCCGGCGGTGTGTTTGGGATCATTCATGCTGAAAGACCCAGCCACGTTCATCTTCATGCCCTTGCTGATGGAAGGAGGTTTTCACCAAAATCTCACGATACATGCGCCCATTCATTCGTTCCTTACACGGATCAGTCGTCCTGGTCCTTTGCAGAAAACAGCCCAGAAGCATGATGTTTCCACCCCCATGCTTCACAGTAGGTAATGGTGTCTTTTGGATGCAACTCAGCATTCTTTGTCTCCAAACACGACGAGTTGAGTTTACCAAAAAGTTATATTTTTGGTTTCATCTGACCATAATTAACATTCTCCCAATCTCTCTGGATCATCAATATGCTCCTAGCAAACTCAGACGGCCCTGGACATGTACTGGCTTAAGCAGGGGGCACGTCGGCACTGCAGATTGAGTCCCTGGCGCGTAGTGGGTACTGATGGTAGGCTTGTTACTTGGTCCCAGCTCCTGCAGGTCATTCACTAGGTCCCCGTGTGGTTCCGGATTTTTGCTCAGCCGTCTTGGATCATTTGACCCCACGGGGAGATCTTGCGTGAGCCCCATCGAGCGAGATAATCAGTGGTCTTGTATGTCCCATTCCCCAAATATTGCTCCACAGTTGCTTCCTTCAAACCAAAGCTCACCTATTGCAGATCAGTCTTCCCAGCCCGTGCTAGTGCAACAATTGTTCTGTCCTTTGACAGCTCTGTCTGGGCCATAGTGAGTGAGTGGACGTTTTGAGGTGGGACCAGTGCTCTTAACTGATAGACAATCAAACAAGGTGCCATCATACAGGAACGTGAGAGGACAGAGGAGCCTCTAAAAGAAGTACAAGTCTGTGACGAGGCCAAAAATCTGCATGTTGGTAGGTGACCAAATACTTTTTCCACCATAATTTGCAAATAACATCATTAAAAACCTACAATGTGAATTCTCGGAAATCTTGCTTTCTCATTTGTCGTCAAGTGAAGTGTCCTATGAGGAAAATTACAGGCCTCTCTCATCTTTTTAAGTGGGAGAACTTGCACAATTGGTGGCTGACTAAATACTTTTTTGCCCCACTGTATATATAATTTTAAAAAGTAAATGCAAAATACAAAATAGAAAAATCATAATATAAAAAGGAAATAAATACATGGAAAATAGATATAAATACATTCAGTACACATAAAGTAAAATATATCATTTTAATGTACTTTCTTTTCTTTTTTCTTCTTCTTGGCTTTCAAAATAGCGTCAGACCAAACACTACTCACTCAGTTCCAGGTTGGATGGTTTCTTCAGGTCTCTGCTGCATGTTTGCCAGAGCACCCTCCGTATAGCTTGGAAAAAGGAGTCCTTGGTAGCAGTAATCCTTCCAGGTAATTTTGTCCAAAATTAGGTTGTAGGTTTGGAGTATTGATCTGGAGCGAAGGCCATGCTGTGGATGGTAGAATCCTGCATATGTCCCTGCCGAAAAATCCAAGTTTATCTAACTCCGAATCTATCCTTTTGTAAAAAAACATGTTGAAAAATGTGAGAGCTCACATGCAGCTGTGTCTCTCTCTCTCTCTCTCCCTTCTCACAACACGAAGGCCTGATTCACGTAGTCTACTCTGAACAGTTGATGTTGAGATGTGTCTGTTACTTGAAGTATTTATTGAAGTATTTATTTTGGCTGCAATTTCTGAGGCTGGTAACTCTAATGAACTTATCCTCTGCAGCAGAGGTAACTTTGGGTCTTCCTTTCCTGTGGCGGTTCTCATGAGAGCCAGTTTCATCATAGCACTTGATGGTTTTTGTAACTGCACTTGAAGAAACTTTCAAATTTCTTGAAATGTTCCCGGATTGACTGACCTTCATGTCTTAAAGTAATGATGGACTGTCCTTTCTCTTTGCTTATTTGAGCTGTTCTTGCCATAATATGGACTTGGTCTTTTACAAAATAGGGCTATCTTCTGTACACCACCCCTACCTTGTCACAACACAACTGATTCGCTCAAGCGCATTAAGAAGGAAAGAATTCCACAAATCAGCTTTTAACAAGGCACACCTGTTAATTGAAATGCATTCCAGGTGACTACCTAATGAAGCTGGTTGAGAGAATGCCAAGAGTGTGCAAATCTGTCATCAAGGCAAAGGGTGGCTACTTTGAAGAATCTCAAATATAAAATATATTGTGATTTTGTTTAACACTTTTTTGCGTACTACATGATTCCAAAACCTTGAATGAGTAGGTGTGTCCAAACTTTTGACTGGTATTGTATGTTAGCATTTTCGCGCTTCATATCCAAATCCCCTATAAGTAACATACAGTTTTACACAATACATTTTTAGATACTTTAAGATGATTTGGACTTGAAGAGTGAAAATGCTAATATACAGTTGAAGTCGGAAGTTTACATACACTTAGGTTGGATTAAAACTAGTTTTTCAACCACTCCACAAATTTCTTGTTAACAAACTATAGTTTTGGCAAGTCGGTTAAGACATCTAATTGTTTACAGACAGATTATTTAACTTATAATTCACTGTATCACAATTCCAGTGGGTCAGAAGTTTACATACACTAAGTTGACTGTGCCTTTAAACAGCTTGGAAAATTCCAGAAAATGTTGTCATGGCTTTAGAAGCTTCTGATAGGCTAATTGACATAATTTGAGTCAATTGGAGGTTTACCTGTGGATGTATTTCAAGGCCTACTTTCAAACTCAGGGCCTCTTTACTTGACATGATGGGATAATCAAAAGAAATCAGCCAAGACCTCAGAAAAAAATTTAGACCTCCACAAGTCTGGTTCATCCTTGGGAGCAATTTCCAAAATGCCTGAAGGTACCACGTTCATCTGTACAAACAATAGTACGCAAGTATAAACACCATGGGACCACGCAGCTGTCATACCGCTCAGGAAGGAGATGTGTTCGGTCTCCTAGAGATGAACGTACTTTGGTACGAAAAGTGCAAATCAATCCCAGACCAACAGCAATGGACCTTGTGAAGACGCTGGAGGAAACAGGCACAAAAGTAACAATATCCACAGTAAAACGAGTCCTATATCAACATAACCTGAAAGGCCGCTCAGCAAGGAAGAAGCCCCTGCTCCAAAACCGCCATGATAAAAAAGCCTGACTACGGTTTGCAGCTGCACATGGAGACAAAGAACGTACATTTTGGAGAAATGTCCTCTAGTCTGATGAAACAAAAATAGAACTGTTCGGCCATAATGGCCATCGTTATGTTTGGAGGAAAAAGGGGTATGCTTGCAAGCCGAAGAACACCATCCCAACTGGGAAGCACGGGAGTGGCAGCATCATGTTGTGGTGGTGCTTTGCTGCAGGAGGGACTGGACTGGTGCACTTCACAAAATAGATGGCATCATGAGGCAGGAAAATTATGTGGATATATTGAAGTAACATCTCAAGACATCAGTCAGGAAGTTAAAGCTTGGTCGCAAATGGGTCTTCCAAATGGACAATGACCCCAAGCATACTTCCAAAGTTGTGGCAAAATGGCTTAAGGACAACAAAGTCAAGGAATTGGAGTGGCCATCACAAAGCCCTGACCTCAATCCTATAGAACATTTGTGGGCAGAACTGAAAAAGCGTGTGCGAGCAAGGAGGCCTACAAACCTGACTCAGTTACACCAGCTCTGTCAGGAGGAATAGGTCAAAATTCATCCAACTTATTGTGGGACGCTTGTGGAAGGCTACCTGAAACGTTTGACCCAAGTAAAACAAGTTAAAGGCAATGCTACCAAATATTACATTCTGACCCACTGGGAATGTAATGAAAGAAATAAAAGCTGAAATAAATCGTTCTCTCTACTATTATTCTGACATTTCACATTCTTAAAATATAGTGGTGATCCTAACTGACCTAAGACAGGGAATTTTTACTAGGATTAAATGTCAGGAATTGTGAAAAACTGAGTTTAATTGTATTTGGCTAAGGTGTATGTAATCTTCCGACTTCAACTGTAGGTACCATTTTGGATTTGTTACAAAAATGCTAAAAAGTTAGCATTTGAGACAATGGCCTGGTAATCCAAACCAATGGGGTTTTGGGCGTGGGGTGTGGGGTGTTGGGTGTGGGGTGTTGGGTGTGGGGTGTTGGGTGTTGGGCGTTGGGGTGTTGGGTGTGGGGTGTTGGGGTGGGGTGCTGGGCTGTTGGGCGTGGGGGTGTGGGGCGTTGGGTGTTGGGTGTTGGGGTGTTGGGTGTGGGGTGGTTGGGCGTGGGGTTGTGGGGCGTTGGGTGTGGGGTGTTGGTGTGGGTGTGGGGTGTTGGGCGTGGGGGAGATCTGTAGGTGGCTTTTGACCATTTCTTTTGATTTTTTAATATCTAACTCATTGCTAGAAAAAGCTTGGTCCAAATCGAATGTTAGGTACTATATTTTATTGAACATTATAATGAATCCTACAAATAAAAATTGACCATTTGGTGCAATCAATTAGCTTAATTTCCAGATCAAAGTATAAAGTATTTCCACAAAATAATGTTGGCGGAGATGCTAATCTTATCTGTTTCTAAACAACATAAACTTTTTCAGAACAATCTGTTATGGTGGGTGTCGTAATCCTCTTTCTTGTGATTTTTGAGGTGGAATGACCCCAAATACATACAGAGGGGAGTGTATGTTTTGGTAGTTTCATTGTTGGGCTGAGATGTGAAATTTACCTAAATATTGTTGATATGGTGTCGGAAATGTAGGTCTTTGGTGGTCTGTGTATGTTTGACCAATACAACTATTAGTAGGTCTGTGGCTCAGTATTAAAGGGAAATTCCACGATAGCAGAGTGATATTGAAGACTCATATTTTTCACTTTTAAATGTATGTCAAACAAAAATCTATGATTGCAAAGTTAAACAAACCATACAACTCTATGCACACGGATTACTTACATTTTTACAAAAAACATTTACTTGAAGAAGAAATGCAAATGCAACGTTTGTTCACAGAATGATGGCACAAACGGCAATAAACTGTCATCTCTGTTACCAAACTTTGCATCAGCACTGTGTGTTTTTGTAAATGCTCTGTGGAAATTGTTAAAGTAGTCCTTGTTCGTAGAGTTGTATAATTTAACCTTGCAATCATTGGTTTATGTTTGACTACATTTTTAAGTGAAATATCTGAATCTCAGTGCCAGTATTTACTGTGGAATTGCCCTAAAGTACATAGTGTTGATATGGTGAATATGAATAGAATCTGTATGGTCTCTGTGTGCTCAGTGGATAGAGAGTGTGACATTCTGTATCTTTGAGATGGTCTTCTTCTGGTCCTCTGACATCTGGGTGACAACTCTTCCCGACTAGCTGGACAGTTTCCGCTCATTGCTCCCGGACAGAAAGGCCAGGTCGGAAGGCAGACCTCTCCCACTGACCACTGCTCACGACTCACATATACAGCTTCCAAACAATACAGATTCCAAACATACAGAACTTGTGACTTCACACAAACAGATTCCAAACAAATGAATTTACACACTTTCACACACACACACACACACACACACACACACACACACACACACACACACACACACACACACACACACACACACACACAACATACAGATTTGTGACTTCACACAAACAGATTCCAAACAAATGAATTACACACACACAGAGATTTTGCGCGTGCATGCATGTGTACACATAATCACAGTGTGTGCTTTGTAGCTCAGTGGTCCTTTGTAGCTCAGTTGGTAGAACATGGCGCTTGTAACGCCAGGGTAGTGGGTTTGATTCCTGGGACCACCCATACGCAAAATATATGCACACATGACTGTAAATCGCTTTGGATAAAAGCGTCTGCTAAATGGCATATTATAAGCTAGTTTTGGCGCTGACACACCAAACAATGAGTCTGTTTGTGTTAGAGGCACTCTGAATCCTGTTTGTTTTATTGTTTATCAGAGATGGCACACTCTCTTAACCTATATTATCTATTCGAATTACACAGGTATATGTATTATAGCATTTCTGTTTATGACTGCTCTTCCTCCTGTTATTGGTTACAGGAGAGAAAATGCTCCAATTTAACATTTTAATAGACTACAGTTACATAACATGTATGCCTGTTATGCATTTATGTCCACTAGTACTGCTCCCTTGGCTTGTGAAGTGTTGTTGTAATGTGCCCTATTATCTATCTGTCTCTCCCACCCTCCTCTTCCCTTCTTAAAGATCAGTTATGAAACTAGGCGAGCCATAAAATAAAGCAGTGAATGAACTCAGACCGTTTTCACATGGCAGCGTCATTAAATAGTACCCGCAAAACACCAGTCTCAATGTCAACAGTGAAGAGGCAACTCCGGGATGCTGGCCTTCTAGGCAGAGTTGCAAAGAAAAAGCCGTATCTCAGACTAGCCAATAAAAATAAAAGATTAAGATTGGCAAAAGAACACAGACACTGGACAGAGGAACTCTGCCTAGAAGGCCAGCATCCCAGAGTCGCCTCTTCACTGTTGACGTTAAAACTGGTGTTTTGTAAGTCAACATTTTGAGATGGTAGCTCATACGAATATAATGTATTTGTTTTCCTATTTGTAACATTGTGTGGTGATTTTCAATGGTGGCAGGCCCCAGAGTGATGGGGAGGAAATTGTCTTCCTGGGGCCCAGAGTTTTTCCTGATCTGGTAGGCTAATCTAACCAGGTAAATCAGCTGTAAAAAATGGTTTGATATGGGCTATGATGGGATCAGATTTTTTTTTAAATCAGGTCAGATGCTTTAAAATAAAACTCCTGGAAAACTCCTGGCCCTAGGGAGGATAAAAATATTACTTTGTTCCTCTTTTCAACGCTTTTGACAGTGAAAAGAAGGAAGCTTGTACAGAATATTCCAAAACATGCATCCTGTTTGCAATAAGGCCACCAAATGAAATTAACTTTATGTCCTGAATACAAAGCGTTATATTTGGGGCAAATCCAAAAAATCAAACATTCAAACATGGTGGTGGCTGCATCATGTTATGGGTATGCTTGTCATCGGCAAGGACTATGAAGTTTTTTTAGGATAAAAAGAAACAGAATAGAGCTAAGCACAGGCAAAATCCTAGAGGAAAACCTGGTTCAGTCTGCTTTCCAACAGACACTGGGAGACAAATTCACCTTTCAGCAGGACAATAACCTAAAACACAAGGCCAAATATACACTGGAGTTGCTTACCAAGAAGACATTGAATGTTCCTGAGTGACCTAGTTACAGTTCTGACTTAAATCGCCATAAAAATCTATGGAAAGACTTGAAAATGTCTGTCTAGCCATGGTCAACAACCAACTTGACTGAGCTTTAAGAATTCTTTAAAGAATAATGTGCAAATGTTTTACAATCCAGGTGTCAAAAGATCTTAGAGACTTACACAGAAAGACTCAGCTGTAATCACTGCCAAAGGTGATTCTAACATGTATTGAATATTTATGTAAATTAGACATTTCTGTATTTCATTTTCAATAAATTTGCAAACATTTCTAAACACGTTTTCACTTCGTCATTATGCGGTATTGTGCGTAGATGGGGTGATCAAATTTTCAATCAGGATGTAACACAACAAAATGTGGAATAAATCAAGGGGTATAAATGAAGGCACTGTATGAGTATTTTTTAATATATATATATTTTTAAATTTTACCCCTTTTTCTCTCCAATTTCGTGGTATCCAATTGTTAGTAATTACTATCTTGTCTCATCGCTACAACTACCGTATGGGCTCGGGAGAGACGAAGGTCAAAAGCCATGCATCCTCCGAAACAAAACCCAACCAAGCCGCACTGCTTCTTAACACAGCGCGCCTCCAACCCGGAAGCCAGCCGCACCAATGTGTCAGAGGAAACACAGTGCACCTGGCTACCTTGGTTAGCGCGCACTGCGCCAGGCCCGCCACAGGAGTCGCTGGTGCGCGATGAGACAAGGATATCCCTACCTAGAATACAGGCCATGTTCAGCACAGCCCAATGACTGGTAACAAACCCCACCGG
Source organism: Salvelinus sp. IW2-2015 (assembly GCF_002910315.2). Taxonomy (NCBI): domain Eukaryota; kingdom Metazoa; phylum Chordata; class Actinopteri; order Salmoniformes; family Salmonidae; genus Salvelinus; species Salvelinus sp. IW2-2015. Next base: position 12,819,155 of record NC_036853.1, read on the forward strand.
GCCTTTCGATAGTGGGTCGTTGAACAATCTGAAGCAATAGCAGATCAAGAGAGTAAATCTACAATGATGATGTGGTTTCCAAGGAAAAACAGAAAAGCTGACCAAGCACTCCTCCTTCCCATTTTGTCTTCTTTTCTTGTGCTTTCTTGTGAGGTTAAAATGTTTCCTTTCTAGCTCACTTTTTATTTCTTGGCACTGCAGTCATGTGTCAGTACGCCGTGTCAATGGATGTGGGTCATTATGACACAAAGGAGAACTGAATGTGTCTGTCAAAATACTGTCATTTAATTAACAAACTCCCATAGCTACAGCCCATGGAAGGAAACTGACACTCAATAGTCATTCATAGAAATGTGTTTCTGTGTTGACCCAAAAGTACGGAATAATGGTGACTACTACGCCAACCTTTTTAAAATCAAACAGGGAGGGGAGTGACGGGGCTGATGTCCAGGTGGGCAGTGCAGGGGGGTGTACAGGACAGTGATTAATATGCAGTATTAGGGTGGTACAGTAATCGTGAGAGTAATAGGAGGCCAGACAGGTAGACCCGCGCTTCTTAATTAGGGCTTATAGGCAGGGGGCAGGGGAGAGGATGGAGGGCTATGGGGATACCCCAAGTCACCGTAATGTCTATAAGACATTAGACATGGTTGTATGAGTCATCATAAAACACAGCCCAGAACTGAGGATTTGTTTCCTTGTTTTGGTGCCGAGGGCAGCTCAAAACTATTGACCCCAGATGAACACCGTGGAACACTCCGGATCAGCCTTTAATATTACCTCTCTGAAAGCTTTGGATATAAGTTGCCTTTAGGCACAGATCTAGGAGAAGCTTTGTTAGAGGAAATGTAAAACTGACCTCCGCATGTAAGAACCTTGTCATCCTACTCTTATAGGCAGTTCTAGGATCAGTCTGTATAAGCCATGGTGTAACGTTGCCTGTGTGCTCCGCAAGATTACTGTGAGACAATGCGACCCCAGCCCGGTGGTCGTCCAAAGGGGAGGGGCTCTGAGTGTCTTAGTGGGGTTTACTGACAGGGGTGGTGTTATTCCTCTGGAGCCTGGCCGGCTATATGAATCACTGTGCTGCTGAGGCCAGGAGGCCACTGGTAGAGCCTCACTTAGGGCTCTGGGAACAGTAGATCAGAGACCAGGCTGAGACGGGCTGCTGAGACAGGAGAGAGGAGAGGCAGGGGCAGAGAAAAGGGGCAAGGCAAGAGAGAGGAGAGAAACACGGGAGGAAGGGGAGAAGACAAGAGTGAGGAGAAACACAATCGATGGGGATAGAGGGGAGAAAAGAGCGATGGAAGAGCATGTAGCAGTAAGGAGAGAGTACAGGAAGAAGAGAGAGGAAAGGAACAGGTGGGGCAGAAAGGGGGAATGCAGAAAAGTGGAGCGGGGAGTAACACATGAGGAAGAAGGGGGAGAGGGGTGGAACAGGGGAGAAACATGGAGGGAGAGGGGGGAAGCTGTAATCTGCATGATTGAACAGTCACAGAGATTCCACCTGTTAGTAGGCACTGACTTTGTGCTCTTTGATTGCTCAGCTTTTAGGTTTTATGAAGCTATGACAGATCATAACCCAAAGTCATACAAACAAGCTACTCCTCTGGCATTATGGCACCTGCACATTACATTGGAAAACCCAGTGCTGACTCTGGAGAAATTCACCATTTTACATACACACTGCCCCCTACTGGACACTGGACAGTGTGGTAAAAACACAAACAAACATGCACACACACTAATCTGCATGCACAGACAACATAATTCACACACAGACAGATACAGCAGGACACACGGCCCACCTACACACAGGCACAAATTGTTCCGGACCCAACGTAGTCACAATAATGACAGTAGTAGTGGGAGTAAAGGCATTGGGAAGTGATCACTCCCTGTGTCTCTCAGGCAGGCAGACAGACAGACAAACATTGGATGCTGAGAGGTACTTCCTAGTACTGCTTGCTATGCAGTGATGCAATGACAGAGTTTCCACTGGAGTCGCTGGCTTTAACTGGTGCCAATGCTTTAATAGTGAGGATGAATCTTCTTTGTTTGCTCATGTCAAGCTTAAGGAAGGCACTCAGTGCTATTCTTCCCATCCAGTCCAAAATATAATCATTCTTCCTAAGTTGCACTGAGAAATCTTCTGATGATTCATTGTTTTGGGCTTCTTCTCTTCTGGCTTAGAGGGCTTCTCTATGAGCTCCTGACCGTGCTGTGAACTCTCTATGACGCATACACACACACACACACACACACACACACACACACACACACACACACACACACACACACACACAGAGACAGAGCGAGAGAGCTCTGATAACACCCACTAAATGGCCTGTTCTCCAACAGTACAGTAGACTTTCTCTAACAGTGACCTCTTGATCCTCATCACTTGAACAGAGCAGCTTCAAACCATCCCACACGGTCTTGCCCCATATGGTAAAAAAACGAAATCTTTGCTCAAATGCATGTAATGCCTGACAATATTCCATAAATGAATGGCTGTGACATCTAGTCTACAGGGTGGCCAAAGTGGTTCCTAATTCAGCATCTTAAATTACTCTTTAGATATTAATCAATGGAAGATCCTTTTTTTGGCCACCAAGCCAAAACTTTGGCAGTGATATATATATATATATATATATACTGTATATATATATATACTGAAAAATATATATAAACGCAAGATGTAAAGTGTTGGTGCCATGTTTCATGAGCTAAAATAAAAGATCCCAGAAATGTTACATTCAAACAAAAAGCTTATTTCTCTCAAATGTTGTGCACAAGATTGTTTACATCCCTGTCAGTGAGCATTTCTCCTTTGCCAAGATAATCCATCCACCTCACAGGTGTGGTATATCAAGAAGCTGATTAAACAGCATGATCATTACACATGTGCACATTGTGCTGGGGACAATAAAAGGCCACTCTAAAATGCTACAGATGTCTCAAGTTTTAAAGGAGTGTACAATTGGCATGTTGACTGCAGGAATGGTATGGGAAGGCATAAACTACGGACAACGAACACAATTGCATTTTATTGATGGCAATTTGAATCCACAGAGATACCGGGATGAGATCCTGAGGCCCATTGTTGTGCAATTCATCCGCTGCCATCACCTCATGTTTCAGTATTATAATGCGCTGCCCCATATCGCAAGGATCAGTATACAAATCCTAGAAGCTGAAAATGTTCCAGTTCTTCCATGACCTGCATACTCACCAGACATGACACCCATTGAGCACGTTTGGGATGCTCTGGATCGACATGTACGACAGCATGTTCCAGTTCCCGCCAATATCCAGCAACTTCGCACAGCCATTGAAGAGGAGTAAGACAACATTCCACAGGCCACAATCAACAGCCTGATCAACTCTATGCGAAGGAGATGTGTCGTGCTGCATGAGGCAAATGGTGGTTACACCAGATACTGACTTTTTTTTTTAAAGGTATCTGTGACCAACAGATGCATATCCGTATTCCCAGTCAGGTGAAATCCATAGATTAGGGCCTAATGAATTTATTTCAATTGATGGATTTCCTTATATGAAGTGTAACTCAGTAAATCTTTGAAATTGTTGCATGTTGCGTTTATATTTTTGTTCCTTATATTTGAAATTGTTATGGTGAGTAAATAATGTACTTTTGATTTTACCAAATTTTAACATTCTGTCATAAAGCGCACATGTTACATTTGATAAAAAATAAGTTATAATTTCAAGAGTAAAAAAAAAAGACGAGTAAGTGCCTGTCTTCAGCTTAATAAATAAGGAAACAAATCTAGTGCCCTTGTTGTTGTGTGTGTTTTATTATTTTTTTATCAATAAAAAAATATACTATTCATTGTACAATGCCCCGCAATATTTCAAAGTGTAGGTCTAGGTCTTGTGGTATTATATGTCTCTACAGTGGATTGGTAAAACATCTGGGAAATTAATCTCCTTGTGACAGGGGGAATAGAAGCTTGTGTGCAACATTTCTAGCCTGTCTATCTATGGGTAACAAGGGTGACGTGTTACGCTCGACCTGCTCAGTTTTTCACCACAAAACACCAGAAAAACGGCAAAAAGAGTATAACCAGCTCAACTGCTTTTACACTATGATTTGACTATTAGATGTTCAATGTTTCTTTTCAAATAAATATTTAAAAAGGAATAGTTTTAAATATCTGTTTTAAATGTATTTCTTCAGTTTGGGGATGTCTGATCTGTAAACCCCTCTGCTCTGAGATGGCTATAGTTAGCACGTTCTATTTTCTCTGTGTGTGCTGCTGAAGTCCTGTCCCCTTGATGTAGAGTTTGATGGTTCCTCTCCCTCTTATTTCCTTTCCTATCCGTTCCTTTCTTCTCCTTTCATTTCCTCTCCGTTCCTTTCCTTTCATCTCTTGTCCAGTCTTGTGCTTTCCTCCCTGAGTTGTATGTCTCTAGCCCAGCCAGATCAGCCAGTCAGGTACGAGAAACAGCAGGCACTGTGGAGTCCGGAGGCTGCAGGCAGGAAGATTTCCTGGAATGTGCCTTTTTCCCCACAGTGGAGCAAAAGCAGTGCTGTGCACCTCCTGTTTTTGTCCCGCTCCACTCCACGCTGCTGATCCCTGTCCTGATTCTGTGGCAGGGAGACAGAGGGGAGGATGGGGGAGAGTGATGTGGGTCCACAAGAGGGAAGGCTGGAGGCTGGGTGTCCAGGGGTCAAACCAGGGGGAGAGCTGACCCCTCTGTGCAGTACCCCAGTCTGTGCTGTGTATTTAACATATCAGGTCTCAGGAAGAACAGCACCCCTCCTTTGGCCCCTCAGACAAACAAACGTCCTTTTCCACAGACTTGCTCTGGACTATAATATCTGTTGGCGCAGCAGTAAGATCTTAGTACTGTCAGTCAAAATGATTTATCATCCCAATGCAGCTGACACAGTACAAACAGTCTCTTATTTAATCTGAACACTGCAGCTGGGAAATTCCACTGTAACAGAGTGACACTGAGACTGATTTTTCACTTTAAAATGTATGTCAAACTAAAACCAATGATTTCAAATTTAAACAAACCATACAACTCTGTGCACAAGGAAAACTTTTAACAATTTCCACAGACAATTTTACAAAAACACATTTACTTGAAGAACAGTACAGATGTAAAGTTTGGTAACAGAATCGCGATTTGTGCTGTTTTTCTGTTAACATTCTCTTGACATACATTTTAAAGTGAAAGAATGGAGTCTCAGTGTCACTCCGTTACCGTGGAATTTCCCAGCAGCAAACTGCGTCCATTGCATCATAGATCTTAGCCCTCTCTCTCTGCATCCCAAACCAACTCCTTGTGAAATGGAAGATGTGTCCTCATCGGTCCAGTTAATCTGAGCCGTGTCTGTCTCCGGGGGCAAACTACCTGCCATCCACGACACCTACAGCACCCGATGTCACAGGAAGGCCAAGAAGATCATCAAGGACAACAACCACCTGAGCCACTGCCTGTTCACCCCGCTACCATCCAGAAGGTGAGGTCAGTACAGGTGCATCAAAGCTGGGACCGAGAGTCTGAAAAACAGCTTCTACCTCAGGCCATCAGACTGTTAAACAACCATCACTAACACAGAGAGGCTGCTGCCTACATACAGGCTTAAAATCATTGGCCACTTTACTAAATGGATCACTAGTCACTTTAATAATGCTTACATATCTTACATTACTCATATCATACTGTATTTTATACCATCTATTGCATCTTGCCTATGCCGCTCCGTCATCGCTCATCCATATATTTATATGTACATATTCTTATTCCATCCCTTTTGATTTGTGTGTATTAGGTAGTTGTTGTTGGATTATTTGTTAGATATTGCTGCACTGTCGGAACTAGGATGAGCACAAGCATTTCGCTACACTCGCATTAACATCTGCTAACCATGTGTATGTGACAAATAACATTTGATTTGATTCGATTTTAACTCCTTGTGAAATGGAAGATGTGTCCTCATTGGTCCAGTTGATCTGAGCCGTGTCTGTCACTTTGACAGAAGAAGTGTTGTGAGCAGAAGGATGACATCATTCCCCTCTGAGAGCAACACAACTGTCCCCAGGGGAGAGCCAGGGGGCACATCCTATCCCACTGCCTGTCGATGCTTCCCAGACCTATGGAGACTGATGAGGATGGTGGATCAGGCCAGCCTGGGAACTGGCCTCCAGACAGGGTACACAGGGCTTCCCTGGACTCCTGACCCTCTAGACAGGCAGTCTCTGGGCCCTGGCCCCACCTGCAGCCACCCTGAACTAGTCTGTTTGGGGATCAGTAACGTCATGGCTGGCTCCAACTGACACTGTGTGTGACGTTGTGTGTGATGCTGGGTGACGTGTGTTGCATGGGCCAGTGTATGAGAGTCAGAGGACATGGGCCACGGCATGACCAGCCTACTCTCCCACAGAGAGAAACCCCTCACAGGGCTCCCATTGTCCTCTAGCAGCCTAGTACTATTAGTACAGTACATGGCTCACTCAGTGCATTGTGTGGCTGAAGTTTTTATATGAGACATACTACTATCGATCATCCTAATAGCTTCATAAAACTCTCCAAATATTTAAACCACCTTCTGATTTCAATCTCTCCACTGACTCACACAAGTGGTTGACTACGTGTGCAAACACATACACAGTGGAACAGTTGTTGACTACTCTCCCACACATACACTATTCACAAACAATACACAGTAGTGACTGCATCGCCAGCCTTCCTTGCATTTTCTTAAAGGTCCAATGCAGACGTTTTCATCTCAATATCAAATAATTTCTGGGTAACAATTAATTACCTTATTGTGATTGTTTTCAATGAAAATGGTCAAAGAAACAAAAATAGCTTCTTAGCGAAGATACATTTCTAAAGCAAGAATGTTGCTAGGACTGTCTGGGGTAGGGAAAAAACTGAAAGCTAGCTGTTATTGGTTTTGAACTCCCTTTCTTATTTGCCTAGTTAAGGAAAGGTTAAATAACAACTAATTAACCTCCTGGGGATGTCACCAGGCAGGCCAAAACTCCATTCCATAAAAACAGGCTGAAATTTGAGGTTGATCGTTTCAAACAGCTCTTACACTAAAAGGGCATTATCATCATTTTCACAATTTCACAGTATTGTTCCAAACTCAGTGTGTAAATTTATATAAAACACAGGCAATCACTTTTTTTTATTATTTTTTTTTACTTCGTTGGGCATTTAATCACAAACATTAATGCAACATTTCCATGAAAATCTCAGTAGTTGCTAAATTATTATTTTATGATTTTTCTATATTTAGTCAGATTGTATCTAAAATGAAACATTTTAAGGGCAAATGGGAATGAGGGGGGGTTATGGGGAGGACCGCGAGTGCAGTAGGCGGAGCTCAGCTATTCAACAGCAGGACGAAGGAAGAGGATGTGTTGAAAGACAGGAGGAGGATGAGAATTCGAAAGCGGGGGGCAACACAAACAAGAGAGCTGTGACTGATTGTGTGTGTAGTAGAGGAGAGTATATTTTACAGAGCAGGACCGCGCTGTATGTTGCTGGGAACTGGAAACATTTCTTGCCTGGATGGACTGTTAGCATCTTTTGATGCTGTCCCCGGATCATGAGAGAAGCGCTGACAATGAGGTTCGCCTGGAAAGATAAAATGGTAAAAAGTTACTCCGTTTTCCGTGCTGCAGACTTTTGTTGATTTTGCGGTTTGAGAGTCAGCTTTTAGGCTTAGGAAAGTAGCGGATAAAGGAAAGGAGGAGGGGACAGCGAGGGGGATACATTTGAACATTTAGTTATATTTGTTTTCTCACCCTCGACGCCATCGTGGTGTACTTTGAATAGTCTTCATTAATATCTTGCGCGTAAACGTTTTGCGTAAAGACGCGCTCTGGAAATCTTACTCTGGGCTAATATGCTAGTTCGTTTTTCGCTGAAGACAAAAACACTTGTCTCCTAGCCGAGAGTGAAATGAGCCCTGAGACGATCTCTCTACCGGTCCTAGTTGCGTCTGGAGCAATCTGAGCACAAAGCCAACACCAGATAAGTCCAAAGACTTGACACCGTTGTTGTTACCTTGAGCGTATTCTTTTCAAATATAGGTAATAAAACCAGTGTGTGTTATGTGATGTTGTCAGTAGGGGGTTTAAAACATACTGCTCCTATATTTGCCCGAGTTTAATAGTCTCTTCTGTAGTCTGCATTCCACCTCCACTGGATTGCAACATCCTTCCAAACTGGAGCCTGTCCAGCAAGTCTGAAATTTGAGTTTATATCTTGGGGCCATTTAATATACCTTGTAGTATCTAAACTCATTCTTATTCACAACTGTATTTTTCTCAGATTTGCAATTGTATTATAGGCCTTTTAGATGGGTCCTTTTTAGAGGCTAAAATGTACACTGTAAGTAACTGTGCATAACTTGGTTGATCTCTCTTTTTACAACTCCGCCCAGGGCCTTTGGTACACCATGTGCCCCAACTTGGTCTACAAAGCAGGTAGACCTTTAAACCCCTGTCTGAAAAACATTTCTGCCTGGCACAAAAAAAGCAGTCTCTGTGCACATACTGTGGACTCAGCAGGCTGGGCCAGTGAGCAGAAGGACCTCCTGATATTGTTTTGGAGTGGACTAGACTACATAACTCACTGAGTTAAGTATTTAACTCACAGAGTGGCAGCACTGTATGGGAAATTAATGGGAAATGCATACATGCTGGGCCATTTTATCTCCTGCACTCAATTACTCCTCTGTGGCCTTCTTTCTCTCTTTCTTTCTCTCTCTCTATTTCTCTTTCCACCAGAGCCCATTGCCATCACACACTGTTTATCAGTGTCTGGCTGATTGTTTGGGGTGGGTTTCCTGCCTGGCCCTGTGTGCTTTGTTTTTGATAGAACCGAAACAGCCACTCACAACCGCCCCGGGCTAAGTGCCATTGGCCTTCAGAGCTGGCCATTGAGCCTGTTAACAGCAAGCCGTGACCTTTTAACTCTAGCTGCCACCACTCTGTTTGGGGAGAGAGTGGACTTTGTCCTGCTGTTGTGATGCTGGTGGAAAGTGAGAGTGTGGACTTGGCTGGAGTGCGCTGTCATCTAAACAGCTCCTCTTTATGGGTTTAAAATGAGCCCTGGTCGCCGTCACACTGGATGTGGCTCTGTTGCCTGCCTTCGTCCCTGACTGGGCATATTTTTGAATTTGAGAGGGTAAACTGCTGTTCTGTGTCTGTGTGCTCTGCGTAACTGATGTGTCGCCAAGACGGATTCAGAGACAGAGAGTAGAGACTGCACCGTGAGGAGTACGGGTTGAGAGCTTTAACTTCCTCGGTGTCCAAATCACTAAGTACTTAAAATGGTTCACTGACGTGCACAGTCGTGAGAAAGGCACTGCAGCTCCTCTTCTCCCTCTGGAAGTTAAAGGTTTTACAGCCGCACCATTGAGAGCAACTTGACTGGCTGCATCACTGCTTGGTATGGCAACAGCACCGCCATCGATCGCATGGCGCTACAGAGGGTGGTGCGGACAGCCCAGTACATCACTGGGGCTGAGCTCACTGCCATCCAGGACCTCTATATCAGGCGGTGTGAAAGGAAGGCCATGAAAATCATTATAGACTCTAGCCAGCCAAGCCATAGACTGTTCTCTCTGCTTCCGCACGGCAAGCAATACCAGTGTATCAAGTCTGACACCAACAGGCTCCTGAACAGCTTCTATCCCCAAGCCATGAGACTGCTAAATAGCTTAAGGAATGGCTGCACAGACTGAGTTGACCCTTTTATTTTTGTACTGTCTCTATGCACACTCACAGGACTCTACACGCACACTGACACTCCAACACACACATAACATGCACACATTTGTACTGACTACGCAAACACACTCACATACAATCACCATTTACATTGCTGCCACTCAGTTTATCATATATCCTGATGCCTAGTCACCTTCCCCTATACATACACCCTATTGAACACCTTTGGGATGAACTGGAACGCCGACTGCGAGCCAGGCCTAATCACCCAACATCAATACCCGACCTTACTATTGCTCTTGTGGCTGAATGGAAGCAAGTCCCTGCAGCAATGTTCCAACATCTAGTGGAAAGCCTTCCCAGAAGAGTGGAGGCTGTTGTAGCAGCAAAGGGGGGACCAACTCCATATTAATGCCCATGATTTTGGAATGAGATGTTCGACTGGCAGGTGTCCATGGCACAGTCCATCACCACTAAGAGGTGCTACTGAAATTGTATATGGTTATATTACTTAAATGATGGTGCAACACTAATCAAAATGATCTTATTTTAGAACAAATGTGCTTTCTCCCGAGTCGGATAGCGGTCGCTGTCTGCGTTTCTGAAACATCACTGCACTGTTGAATTGGCGCTTTTTCCTAGACCATGTTGCTATGTGCATTATAGCAAAGTTAAACAGCATATTGGGGTTGAGAACAATGCGGCGGAGCCAGCAGCAGAATGAGAAGATGAGAACAGCCCTTGTCTTATTGTCTATGAAAAGTGAGGAGAGGAAACCCCAACTTAATTAGGTCTTTAATCAATAGTCTAACTGTTAAATGTGCCTGGCTTTATAAACTATCAATATATCTACAGAAATAAGACAGATCTTGCTTCTGCTGCCTGTTTGAGTGTTTGTTTAATAACCTACTGATTCCGTGAGCACCAAGCCTCACACAACCACATGTCGGATAAAAATTTCACAAATTTGGCTGTTATTAATCTTTGCTTTGATGTAATAAAGGCTTTACACTTTTTTGATTGTTGTTAGAACAGCCTGTCTGGTATTATTTATCATTTATTTTGTGTTTACACGCTTCCAAATTGTCAAATTATATTTATAATAATAACTCAAATTTTTCTTGATCTCTTATTATTATTATTATTATGATCATTATAATAAGTAATTTCATTATCATTAGTAGGCTTAGTCTAGCAGCCTTGTATAACCACCATCAAGCTGTAGGCCAAAGAGCGCATCCTGTTTAGTCTTAATACAGTAACTTACTTAGGTCTATATTTCAATATTTATATAGGCTACTGTATCAATCATTCTTTCATGTCATCACGCACCATATGAGTCATTCGTGATTTGAAATGCAATCAAGCATTTTTGTTTTAAAATAAAATTAAGCGACCCTTGAATAATTAGCGTAAACAATAAATAAACCGTTCCATTTCGGAAATTGCATTCACGAATGAATGCTGCTGTTTTTAATGTTTTCAAACGCAATAACAAGGAAACAAATTCCACAAATTAACTTTTAACAAGGCACACCTGTTAATTGAAATGCATTCCAGGTGTCTACCTCATGATGCTGGTTGAGAGAATGCCAAGAGTGTGCAAAGCTGTCATCAAGGCAAAGGGTGGCTACTTTGAAGAATCTCAAATATATTTTGATTTGTTTAACACTTTTTTTGGTTACTACATGATTCCATGTGTGTTGTTTCATAGTTTAGATGTCTTCACTATTATTCTACAATGTAGAAAATAGTAAAAAATTAAGAAAAACCCTTGAATGAGTAGACGTGTCCAAACTTTTGACTGGTATTTATACTTATATAGCTTTCTTTTTTTTCTTCATTTTGGATTATGTGTGTATTGTTTTGCTAGGTATTACTGCTCTGTTGTAGCTAGAAACACAAGCATTATGCAGCACCTGCAATAGCATTTGTGTACATGGCCAATAAACTTTGATTCGTGGTCCTGTGTTCTAATCTAGAGGATGGTTTGTCTTTGTGTTAACAGCTCATTATGGCTCTCCCACAGAGCTCGGTGCAGGACCGGGGGGAGGAGGTGGAGGAGGGGGCCATATACAATGTGACACTGAAGAGGTGCCAGATCCAGCAGGCTGCCAACAAGGGAGCAAGATGGCTGGGGGTGAGTGGACCACTCTGCTCTTTCACTACAACACACTGATTGAAAGCAAGCGAACTTGTGGGAGACCTTGTCAGGCTCAAACAATAACCCTGCTGAATGCATTATGTCCATAGATAGATTTAATCTTGGACAGACATTGGACAGATTGTATTAATTTGCAGAGTTGTATACAGTTGAAGTCGGAAGTTTACATACACCTTAGCCAAATACATTTAAACTCAGTTTTTCACAATTCCTGACATTTAATCCTAGTAAAAATTCCGTGTCTTAGGTCAGTTAGGGTCACCGCTTTATTTTGAGAATGTGAAATGTCAGAATAATAGTAAAGAGAATTATTTATTTCAGCTTTTATTTCTTTCATCACATTCCCAGTGGGTCAGAAGTTTACATACACTCAATTAGTATTTGGTAGCATTGCCTTTAAATTGTTTAACTTGGGTCAAACGTTTCAGGTAGCCTTCCACAAGCTTCCCACAATACGTTGGGTGAATTTTGGCCCATTTCTCCTGACAGAGCTGGTGTAACTGAGTCAGGTTTGTAGGCCTCCTTGCTCGAACATGCTTTTTCAGTTCTGCCCACAAATGTTCTATAGGATTGAGGTCAGGGCTTTGTGATGGCCACTCCAATTCCTTGACTTTGTTGTCCTTAAGCCGTTTTCCCACAACTTTGTAAGTATGCTTGAGGTCATTGTTCATCTGGAAGACCCATTTGCGACCAAGCTTTAACTTCTTGACTGATGTCTTGAGATGTTGCTTCAATATATCCACATAATTTTCTTTCCTCATGATGCCATGTATTTTGTGAAGTGCACCAGTCCCTCCTGCAGCAAAGCACCCCCACAACATGATGCTGCCACCCCCGTGCTTCACGGTTGGGTTGGTGTTCTTCGGCTTGCAAGCCTCCTCCTTTATCTTTCAAACATAACAATGGTCATTATGGCTAAACAGTTCTATTTTTGTTTCATCAGACCAGAGGACGTTTCTCCAAAAAGTACGATCTTTGTCCCCATTTGCAGTTGCAAACTGTAGTCTGGCTTTTTTATGGTGGTGTTGGAGCAGTGGCTTCTTCCTTGCTGAGCAGCCATTCAGGTTATGTTGATATAGGACTCGTTTTACTGTGGATATAGATGCTTTTGTGCCTGTTTCCTCAAGCATCTTCACAAGGTCCTTTGCTGTTGTTCTGGGATTGATTTGCACTTTTCGCACCGAAGTACGTTCATCTCTAGGAAACAGAGCGCGTCTCTTTCCTGAGCGGTATGACGGCTGCGTGGTTACATGGTGTTTATACTTGCGTACTATTGTTTGTACAGATGAACGTGGTACCTTCAAGCGTTTTGGAAATTGCTCCCAAGGATGAACCAGACTTGTGGAGGTCTACAATATTTTTCTGGGGTCTTGGCTGATTTCTTTTGATTTTCCCATGATGTCAAGCAAAGAGGCACTGAGTTTGATGGTAGGCCTTGAAATACATCCACAGGTACACCTCCAATTGACTCAAATGATGTCAATTAGCCTATCAGAAGCTTCTAAAGCCATGACAACATTTTCTGGAATTTTCCAAGCTGTTTAAAGGCACAGTCAACTTAATGTATATAAACTTCTGACCCACTGGAATTGTGATACAGTGAAATAATCTGTCTGTAAACAATTGTTGGAAAAATTACTTGTGTCATGCACAAAGTAGATGTCCTACCCGACTTTCCAAAACTATAGTTTGTTAACAAGAAATTTGTGGAGTGGTTGAAAAACAAGTTTTAATGACTCCAACCTAAGTGTATGTAAACTTCCGACTTCAACTGTAAGTCTATAGGCTAATTCATTGTGCAAAGTTTATGGCAATAGTTTTGTGGATAGAGCTTTTCAGCTTCATTGTAAGATATACAGTAATACCAATTTGCAATCACAGGGTGTCTCATCCTGCGCAGGCCATATAAAAGACAACAGTTTCATGAGTAGCCTACTCAACTGTTTAGCTAAATGGGATTTCCTGATTTGCCGGTTCCAACTGCCATCATAATTCTTCTTTCCCTGCATGTTGCATCCTGTAAAAGCAAGGCATATAGAGGAGTACAACTATGCTACATTAACACATGACAGTACATATTCTGAGTACTGGAGCATTATCCAGGCCGTGAGTGGGAGTAAGTGGGTGTTCTATATATGTGACCTACCAGCTCGATTCAGTTTTAAGTAGCAACATTTTTAATTTTGTTTTTTTACATTGGATAAAAGTATAGACTCAGAGCTAGAAAAGTGTATATCATACACTACAGTTGAGGAACAATGGGAAAGTAATTCTGCTTTGAAAGTTGATAAACTTGTAACCCCACTTCTGAGAAAATGGCTATTGAATGTTTTGGTACACCTTCTGGAGAGCTCTTTTTTTGTCTAAACCCATTCACCATCGTTCACACCCTCTTAAGCCTTAGCCCCACCCATCTCTTTAAGGAGTCACATGTGAGGCCATGTGTTTAACAAAGTCAGTACGGTAGTGTACTAAACAAACAAAGATTTCAAGATTAAGGCTGGTTTATACTACGTTTATCGACATGTCTGTGGACAGTTGTCGCAGTGACATCATGAACATTCTATTGTCGTCCAACATTAAACTTGTTATAAACACAAAAACGACAGACTGCATGACATCTGCAGCCTGGGGTCCAAAATAACATAACTGGAGTATTTTAACACCAATAACCCATCTGTTTAGAAATTAATTTAGTACATGTCAATCTAGAAAACCAGGCAACTAAAAACAACTTTCTAAACAATGTTTTGGTTTGTTCCTAGCTTGTTAGCTAGCTAGCTAAAGTTAAGTTAGCTGGCTAGCCAGCTCAATAATGACCATATCATAGCTGACAATGCCTTAACTTTAGCAAATGTGTATTAATTATTACAGGAATATAAACTCACATCAAGATCATTATTTACAAGTTAATGGTGAACTATTTTAAGAAAATAGCTTACGGTTGTGTGACAAAATGTGACAAAATCAAAGCAGGGCATTCTGCCAGAGAATTTTAGAACTTGGACAGTGTCTCGGTGGCCTAACATTATATCCTAATTTGACTTCAGTGCAGGTCATGTTGTTCTTCACAATACTGTCTCTGGTAAACACACACCATATCAAATAAAATCAAAGTTTGTCACATGCACAGGATACATACGGTGTAAATGGTACAGTGAAATGGTTACTTGCATAGTGGAGTCTTTTGTTTAGACATGTAGCTAGCTAGCTATTATACTCTGCTTTCACCGGGCATTCCACTGATTTCAAAACTCGGTCAACTTGTTCCGTGACAACAACATTGTTGATTGCTGTTCCAGAAGACTTTACAATGTCTGGTTCAATGAAAATGTTTTGACCTAAATCTGGATTTCTTCATCGTCTGATTCATTTTCAGAGTCCAAGAGAGTCAGCATGGCACGATCGTCCTCCAGAAAGTGGAGAGCAGTAGCAACACTTTTGCAGTTCTTTGTGATATCTTTCAAAAAAGACGCTATAGAAACGATTACCTGCATTGCAGTGCTAGCTGTCCCACTAGAGATCCTGATTCGAGTCCAGGCTCTGTCGCAGCCTGCCGCGACATTGGTGTGGCTGGCTTCTGGGTTAAGCGGGCATTGTGTCAAGAAGCAATGCGGCTTGGTTGGGGTGTGTTTTGGAGGACGCACGGCTCTCGGCCTTCGCTTGAAGTAGTGACAAGACATACACCTAGTTTTCTGAAATTAGTCACATATGAGTAAGCCAGTGAAAGCAAGATGTTGTCTTTCTGTGGTTGTTGATGATTGTAATCCCCTCATTTATTTAGTGGGAAAGCAAGATAACGTAAACGGTGAGCCACACTGGTGCTTGGTTTGTTGTGGCATTGCCCATAGGGTACCATACGAAGAAATGTTATACAAATAGTGTGAATGTGCATGTATATTTTTGTTTCTCGACAGTCAGTACATTTCCAGTGGCTAGATGTTTGTCAGAGAGCAGTGCTGACTGAGAGTAAAGAGCTAGTGAGTTTGACTAAATGCTGTCCTCTTTGCTTCCCTCTTTGAGCCAGTGGACGGGGTGGAGGAGGGGCACAGATTGGAGAGTTTCCTGTTGTAGCATGCAAGCAGCACCAAGTTCTCCCTTCCTTTTCTCTCTCTCACTCTCTTCACTCCCCTCATTCTTCCCAACAGACACCATACTCGGACACATCTTCTTCGGAATTCAATATAGAGTGCCCTTTGTCTCAACACCTCTCCATCTGTCCCTCCATCTCCCTCTCCCCCATTCTCATCGTTCTAATATCCCTGGTTCTTTCCATCTTGTCGCATCGCAGGCGGAGGGGGACACTGTGAGCCAGTTGGAAACCTATAAGATCCGGAGTATCCGGGCGGGAACGCTGGAACGTCTGGTGGAGACCCTGCTGACTGCGTTTGGAGACAATGACCTCACCTACACCAACATCTTCCTGTCCACATACCGCACCTTCGCCAGCACGCACACTGTGCTGCAGTTGCTGCTAGACAAGTACGTCTGGTACTGGGCTGGGGGCCCATGGTAGCTAGAGTGTATAGCAGGAGCTGACAATAGCTGGTCCTGGTGGGACCTAGTGTGTGCAGGCTTTTGTCCCAGCCATAGTGCTATAACACCTGGTTCAATAATCAACATGATTTTGATTAAGACACGTGTAAGTGTTGAGCTGGGACAAAGCGTGTACAGACTGTGGCTCTCCAGAACCATGGTTGAAGAACACTACTGCTCTACATTGAGAGGCTGAGGAGACTTACTGGTCTCACTGCTTTTAGACTGATGGTAGACAGTGGTGCTGAATTTTTTTTTGTTGTTGTCTTTCTCTCAGGTATGGAATTCCAGAGGGTAGTGAAGGACAGACTGAGCGATGTAGACCCTTTGAAACCAAAGGAGCCGTTCGAACGTAAGATTTCTCAACGTCTCCTGCTTGCTTTTTACTTAGTCTGTCTGTCTTTCCATATTGATTCAAGCGCAGTTGTTACTTTGTAGCTCCCCAGTCTGCCATGCTCTCTGTCAGCAGCAGCAGCTTGCTCCCAGCAACCCTCCCTGACACTCTGCGCCCTCCACCATCCCCCTCAGTGCCCTGGCCTCCATCCTGCGAGTCTGGCTGGACCAGTGTCCAGAGGACTTCCAGGAGCCTCCATCCTACCCCTGCCTCCACAGGGTGATGGCCTACCTACAGAGGGCCCTGCCTGGATCGGAGCCCATGCGTAAAGCCCAGAGTCTACTGGAGCAGCTGAAGGCTGAGGCCAGTCTGGATGTAGACTCAGAGGGTGGGTGAACAGTAAGATATCTAGTTAATTAGTACTCTATCCTCCAGAGGTGTGGACTCGAGTCACATGACTTGGACTTGAGTCAGGCTCGAGTCACAAATATGATGACTTGCAACTCGACTTTGACTTTAACACCAATGACTCGTGACTTAACTTGGACTTGAGCCTTTTGTTTCGACCTGACTTGATACCCTCCCCAAGCCCAAATATTAAAATAATGCTATTAAAAAAGTGTGCAGCGCATCAACTCTTAATTTAACGGATTACAGTTTGAATCGGACAGCAGCCAATCAAATTGTGCCAGCTGAGAAAAAGTTGCGTGTGGCAGTGCAGAGGAACGTTGGCGAGTGAATTCAGATGGAGCCCTTGGAAAGATGATACCCAAAGTTATTATTTTTGGATATAAAGACTACGCCGTATCAACAAAAAATGGATTGCAACTTGCAAAACATGCGAGAAGAAAATGGCAGACGGACGCGCAACAACTTCCAACTTTGTTCGACATTTGAAGCTGCGCAAAGAACGGTAAGTCATGACTAATATAGCCGACAGCTATATCATTCATAACTTTGCCAGTTTGCATGTTGGCTAACGTAACGTTAAATCAATGAGCATCCACACAGTCAGTCAGTGCGGGAACRTGATCATTGCACCCAAGATTGAGCTACAACTGGCTAGGCAGTTGGTAGCCTAAATCCTGCCTGATGTTACTGCTGGTCCTAAAGCCATTGACATATGTTAGCCTACTGTAACCACACACACAGTTTGTGTGTGTGTGTTAAGGTTGGGTGATTGTGAACAAGCCTACACCTGCATTGCTTGCTGTTTGGGGTTTTAGGCTGGGTTTCTATACAGCACTTTGAGATATCAGCTGATGTACGAAGGGCTTTATAAATACATTTGATTTGATTTGATATATCGCCCGAATGCGCCCCATAGCGATCCTCGATAGTCGATCACTATTGGGGGGGAGGGGGGTCTTTCTTATGGCTACTCTTGTATTTCAATGGAAATATAACGTTTATTTGGAAAGTAATAAATAATATATTTTTAAAAGCATTAATGATTTGCATAAATGTAATATACTAACTATTACTCTTGTTAAAAATATGAAATGGTATTACATTTGGTGAAGAGCACATTATGACTTGTTTAGGACTCGAAACTCAAAGTTTAGGACTTGAGACTTGACTTGATACTTGTTGGTCTTGACTTGAGACTTGACTCGGACTTGCCTGTCTTGACTTGGGACTTGACTTGGGACTTGAGTGCTAAGACTTGACTTACTTGTGACTTGTAAACCAATGAATTGGTCCCACCTCTGCTATCCTCTCTCAATTCTTTAGTCTTTTTATCTTTGTGTATCTCTCCCTTTCCTTCCTTTCTCTCTCTAAATACCTTTATCTCTGTTTGGCCTTCCATCATTAATCTGATCATTACTCCTACTCCTGATAGGTTTTTCTGGTGGTCTCCACGGCAACAGCTCCTTCTGCTTGGCTGAGGATGAGGGAGTAGAGATTGAGGTCCAGGAAGGCTTCCTGTCATTTGATGCAGACTTGGTGGCTGACCAGCTGACCTATATGGATGCGGTAAGAGAAAGGCTGAGGGAGAGAGTCTGTGTGGGAGTATGGGTTGCCAGGTTGGATTTTTTTTTTTTACAATGCAGGATAAATATAAGTTATGTGTTTTAATACTAATCGTTTCATTGTTTGTCTGTTTCCAGTTGTTGTTCAAGAAGGTGATTCCTCACCACTGCCTTGGCTCCATTTGGTCCCAGAGGGATAAGAAACAGAACAAGCACAGTGCTCCCACCATCCGTGCCACCATCACCCAGTTCAACGCTGTGGCAGCATGTGTGGTCAGAACCATACTGCACCGACAACAGATCCGCCCACACCTCAGGGCACGGGTCATCAAGCGCTGGATAGACATCGCTCAGGAGTGTCGCATGCTTAAGAACTTCTCGTCGCTGCGTGCCATTGTGTCTGCTCTGCAGTCCAACCCACTCTACAGACTGAAGAGGGCCTGGTCCTGGGTGCCCAAGTGAGTCTTTCTTTCACAACCTGGGTGCATAATGATTAGTCATTATGTTGCGGTGACCGTATTACTGGCAGTCATGAGTCATGACCGTATTAAAATTCCATGTGACCGTTGAGTGACTAATTTACAGCAAAGAATAGTTACAGGGGATTAATGAACCAATTCAAAGCTGGGGATGATTAGGTGGCCTTGATGGTCAGATTGGGAATTTAGCTAGGACACTGGGGTTAACACCCCTACTTTTACAATAAGTGTCATGGAATCTTTAGTGACCACCGAGTCAGGCCACCCATTTAACATCCCACCTGGAAACGCACACCCTACACAGGGTAATGTCCCCGTTCACTGCCCTGGGATATTATATAGAAGGAAAATGTGACTATATATAGGAGGAAAAAGTGACTGACCAGAACCAACCCTGCTTAGCTTCAGAGGCAGTGGGATTCAGGGTGGTGTGCTGCTGGCATATAGGCATAGGCGATGCTGTTGGTTCATTGCCTAGTAATTGTGCATATTTTATACATTCATAATGAATAGGCTGACACATTACCTTTAGCTACAGAATATCTCACCATCGGGAGTTTCCATCTCCTCTTTCCTTCCTTCCTTTCTCCAGTGCAAAGAGATAGGGACTGTCAACAGTTTAATGAAATGTGTTTCGTTGTGAAAACATTTTACTGTTGATGTTTCGAAACAGATTTCACTAGGTTTCCCAAATGAAGCACTGGGTAAATGCAGGAACAGGGTTGGAGAGTTTGGGCAGAATATCACCTGTCGCGCAGCAAGAGGCTGCATGCTCCTCAAACAGTGGTTGATGCCTGGAGTGAAATAACCGGAGTAGCCTGAAAAACAAACCAGCGGGAAAACGGCCTCCATTCATTATTTCAGTGCATATGGATGACATGTCTTTTTGTTCCTGTTCCTGTCCCTGTTCCTGCCCATTTGATGATAGGCCATTCTAAATCAAAACTAATTTAGCATATTAGTAAAGACAAGATTAAAGTTAGAATAGAGAAAATATGATCACTTGATAAGAGTGATTGCTGTTTATTATCTATGCATAGTCACTTTACAAATGACCTTGACTAACCTGTACCCCCGCACATTGAATCGGTACCGGTACCTCCTGTATATAGCCCCGTTTTTGTTATGCCATTTTCTTGTTCCTTTTTTAAATAGATTTTTTTACTTTGTTTAGTAAATATTTTCTTAACTCTATTTCTTGAACTGCATTGTTAAGGGCTTGTGAGTAAACATTTCACAGTAAGGTGTTGTTGTATTCTGTTGTATTTGGCGCATGTGACAAATAAAATTTGATTTGAAAACCGCATGTCCAGCCTGAGACAAACAGAGCTCAAGCTTTTTTTGCTTATTCTCAAATCATCAATAGCCTATAGTCACCTCATGCAGCCCATGTAAGTTTAGATTTTTAAGACATTCTAAGGTTTGTATCATTAGCAACTAAAGTTGCCAAATATCTCTAAATGTAGCATATATGACCTGTTTCAAATGATCACGTTTATGCTCAACATAGCCACTTCATATGCACACTCACGCCGGAGTGGGAAAAATATCCTTTCTATTTTTATTCAGCTACGTTCAATTATTTTCTTCTTACTACAAAATCATATAATAGCCTATAAAATAATGTCACGGGACTTATAAGCATATCGTGTCAGCTAAATGAACAAGCCTATGGCATGGTGCATAGCCAGATTACATACAGTAGGCCAACTCATATTCTGTTCCTCTGAAAAAAATCAAATTTATTTATATAGCCCTTCTTACATCAGCTGATATATCAAAGTGCTGTACAGAAACCTAGCTTAAATCCCCAAACAGCAAGCAATGCAGGTGTAGAAGCACGGTGGCTAGGAAAAACTCCCTAGAAAAAATCAACTATTTATATCATAATGTTTCTTTAGACTTGCGTAAAAAAAATGATTTATTGTGATGGTGTATATAACATTTATGTATTCTACTTTTTTAAACGTAGATGTTTCAAAGGTGTGCATTAGCGGCTTGTATGCATGGAGGCCTGGAGACCGGAGCTCTTTTGTATGACAATAACCAGCTGACCAAAATGTCATGACTGCCACAGCCCTAGTCACAACTCGTGATAGAATTCCTATGCATTTCCAATTTGTTCTAACCTTTCTCTATGTAATTCTCCCAGAGACAGCATGTCTACGTTTGAAGAGCTATCAGACATCTTCTCAGATCACAACAACTACCTGACCAGCCGAGAGCTGCTGATGAGGGTGAGACTCTGCTCTGTTAATACCATCATATGAGAGGGTTTGGTTTTTGGTGTAGTGATTGTGTGAATGTCGAATCACTACTACAATCAATCTACTTTTTCCCATACAGGAGGGCACCTCTAAATTTGCCAATCTGGAAGGCTGTGCTAAGGAGCACCAGAAACGCACTCACAAACGACTCCAGCTGCAGAAGGAAATGGTGAGAGATGGAGCAAGCTACAAGCCACTGCCAGTTTGAGGGCCAGTTTGTTTCCGTTTCAGGAGGGGAGTCAAAGTGAGATAAGCTTGGCTGTGCCTGCTGATGTATCGGTATGATTTTGAACCATTGCTCTGTCTCTCCTCCCAGGGTGCCATGCAGGGGACGATACCTTACCTGGGCACCTTCCTGACAGACCTGACCATGTTAGATACTGCCCGGTCAGACCTAGTAGAGGTGAGCCTTACTATCATCCTACTCACTCATTCTGTTTGGTTGTAGACTTCTCCTGTGTGTGTTGTAGGGATTGGCATGAGTACTCAAATGGACGTCAAAACCCGATCTTTAAGCAGAGATCTTTTTCTTTCTTCAAATACTGTAAAACTATTTGGTGGAATGTGCTTTGTGGCTTGTACCAGAAAAACAAATGTTATTTTGTCTTAAAGACAACGTTCATTTGCTTTGTGTCCATTTGTACATGTGCATTTGCGGGGCACAACAAAAAAGAAACCAAGGCAAGCAGCACACAGTTCTTCTCCCTAAATTCCCATTCACCTCAGTGTCTCACTCCCTCAATTGCATTCAGACCGCTCCCTATACACACACATGCTGAGTTTCCACACAATCTCCTGTTAGGCCAACAGAAATAAATGCCTGTAATAACAGTAGGACGGTGGGGGGGGGGGAAAAGGCCTCTAACTGATGGGATACACAAGCTACATTCCTTGCCAAATGATGACAGTTTTATCACAAATTCAAAATGGACAACAATGAGCTGCTGTTTTGGAATAATTGTGTCACGTCTGTTTTCCACAACTTTGAGAACTGCTAATGCCATTTTAGAATTGGTTAGCCTAGGCTATAACCTCCCTAAACATAGATAGGTTCCACACTGAAAATAGGCAAAAACATTAGTTTGATAAAGACAGAGCGTATTTTCATCAGAATCATTAAAACTAGGCCGACTCACCAAATGGATGTTGTGGCTGACTATTTTTATTCGACCTTTTAACTAGGCAAGTCAGTTAAGAACAAATTCTTATTCACAATGACGGCCTAGTAACAGTGGGTTAACTGCCTTGTTCAGGGGCAGAACGACCGATTTTATACCTTGTCAGCTCGGGGATTCGATCTAGAAACCTTTCGGTTACTGGCCCAACGCTCTAACCACTAGGCTACCTGCTTCCCCTATATAGAAGAAAATTAGACCGATTTTGGTTTGTAACCCTGACATTTTTTTTCTTTCAATGCCCCAAACTAAGCCCCGTTTCAAATGATCCCTCTTTGAGAATAACTGTTTCAGATCACCTCGCACTGGCAACTTTTTTCATTTGTAAAAATATTTTGTTCTATTTTATTCTGTTATTGTCTTGACTGTGATAAGGGCTTGGGAAATAAGAGTCTTGTCTGCTACATTAACAAAACACGTCTGTCATTGCACAGCCGTAGGCTTCTTCAAGTTAGCACCACTGCTGAGGTTAGTGCCTTTTTTGAAGACTGTGTTCCACAATATAATATAACCAGTTGATATTAGGCTTTACATAAATTCGTCGTAAATGGCAATATCTTTTTATTCTGAATATACAGTGCATTCGGAAAGTATTCAGACCCCTTGACTTTTTCCACATTTTGTTACGTTACAGCCTTATTATTCTAAAATAGATTATATTTTTCCCCCTCATTAATCTACACACAGTACCCCATAATGACAAAGCGAAAACAGGTTTTTAGAAATGTTTACAAATTTATTAAAACTAAAAAATGGATACCGTATTCAGAACCTTTGCTATGAGACTCGAAATTGAGCTCCGGTGCATCCTATTTCCATTGATCATCCTTGAGATGTTTACAACTTCATTGTAGTCCATCTGTGGTAAATTCAATTGATTGGACATGCTTTGGAAAGGCACACATCTGTCTATATAAGGTCCCACAGTTATCAGAGCAAAAACTAAGCCATGAGGTCGAAATAATTGTCTGTAGAGCTCCGAGACAGGATTGTGTCGATGCACAGATCTGGGGAAGGGTAGCAAAACATGTCTGCAGCATTGAAGGTCCCCAAGAACACATTAGCCTCCATCATTCTTAAATGGAAGAAGTTTGGAACCACCAAGACTCTTCCTAGAGCTGGCCATCTGGTCAAACTGACCAGTTGGGGGAGAAGGGTCTTGGTCAGGGAGAACCCGATGGTCACTCTAACAGAGATCCAAAGTTACTCTGTGGAGAAGGGAGAACCTTCCAGAAGGACAAACATCTCTGCAGCACTCCAATAATCAGGCCTTTAAGGAAGAGTGGCCAGACGGAAGCCACTCCTCAGTAAAAGGCACATGGCAGCCACTTGGAGTTTGCCAAAAGGCACCTAAAGGACTCTCAGACCATGAGGAACAAGATTCTCTGGTCTGATGAAACCAAGATTGAACTCTTTGGCCTGAATACCAAGCGCCATGTCTGGAGGAAACCTGGCACCATCCCTACGGTGAAGCATGGTGGTAGCAGCATCATGCTGTGGGGATGTTTTTCAGCGGCAGGGACTGGGAGACTAGTCAGGATCGAGGGAAAGATAAATGGAGCAAAGTACAGAGATCCTTGATGAAAACCTGCTCCAGAGCGCTGAGGACCTCAGACTGGGGCAAAGGTTCACCTTCCAACAGGACAACGACCCTAAGATCACAGCCAACACAACGCAAGAGTAGCTTCGGGACAAGTCTCTGAATGTCCTTGAGGTTGCCCAGCCAGAGCCCGGAACCTGATCGAACATCTCTGGAGAGACCTGAAAATAGCTGTGCAGCGACGCTCCCCGTCCAACCTGAGAGGATCTGCAGAGAAGAATGGGAGAAACTCCCCAAATACAGGTGTGCCGAGCTTTTAGCGTCATACCCAAGAAGACTAGAGGCTGTAATCGCTGCCAAAGGTGCTTCAACAAAGTCTGAATTCTTATGTAAATGTAAGATTTCAGTTATCTGAATTTTTTTCCAAACATTTCTAAATACCTGTTTTTGCTTTCACATTATGGGGTATATGTGTGTGTGTAGATTTATGAGGGAAAAACAGACAATAGATTTTAGAATTGATTAACAAAATGTGTAAAAAATGAAGGGGTCTGAATACTTTCCGAATGCACTGTATATGAGGCAATTTGGATTAGTTATCTCTAATGGTTATGATAAATTAGGCATTGTTGTGCACTGTTCGCATATGCATAAATGTGCACATTTTTCCAGTGCGGATCTTGCCCTTGTTTTCTAAAAATAGATTTTAAAAAAATAAATAGAAACTCAGTACTCGAACGGTCAAAATATGTCAAATGCCCTTCCCTGGTGTGTTGGTACTGCTGTTTGCAACTAGAGCATGAGTTTCCATTAGCATTTTAGTATTTGTTTGGCAGTTTTTAGAGTAGTCCACCACCACTGTTTGTTTAGCCTGCGCACTGTGGTACACTACATGGCTCGTAGAACATCTCATTCCAAAATCATGGGTATTAATATGGAGTTGTTCCCCCCTTTGCTTCTATAACAGCCTCTACTCTTCTGGGAAGGCTTTCCACTAGATGTTGGAACATTGCTACTGGGACTTGCTTCCATTCAACCACGAGCATTAGTGAGGTCGGGCACTGATGTTGGGCGATTAGTCCTGGCTCGCAGTCAGCGTTCCAATTCAGCTCAAAGGTGTTAGATGGGGTTGAGGTCAGGGCTCTGTGCAGGCCAGTCAAGTTCTTCCACACCGATCACGACAAACAATTTATTTATGGACCTCACTTTGTGCACGGGGGCATTGTCATGCTGAAACAGGAAAGGGCTTTCACCAAACTGTTGCCACCAACTTGGAAGCACAGAATCGTCTAGAATGTCATTGTATGCTGTAGCGTTAAGATTTTCCTTCACTGGAACTAAGGGGCCTAGCCCGAACCATGAAAAACAGCCTCAGACCAATATTCTTCCTCCACCAAAGTTTACAGTTGGCACTATACATTGAGGCAGGTAGCGTTCTCCTGGCATCGGCCAAACCCAGATTCGTCCGTCGGACTGCCAGATGCTGAAGTGTGATTCATCACTCCAGAG
Organism: Salvelinus sp. IW2-2015; assembly: GCF_002910315.2. Lineage (NCBI taxonomy): Eukaryota > Metazoa > Chordata > Actinopteri > Salmoniformes > Salmonidae > Salvelinus > Salvelinus sp. IW2-2015. Next base: position 12,844,863 of record NC_036853.1, read on the forward strand.
AACATGTTTCCGCTGCTCCAGAGTCCAATGGCGGCGAGCTTTACACGACTCCAGCAGACGCTTGGCATTGCACATGGTTATCTTCGGCTTATGATGCGGCTGCTTGGCCATGGAAACCCATTTCATGAAGCAACCGACGAACAGTTCTTGTGCTGACTTTGCTTCCAGAGGCAGTTTGGAACTCGTTATTGAGTGTTGCAACCGAGAACAGACGATATTTACATGCTATGCGCTTCAGCACTCGGCAGTCATGTTCTGTGAGCTTGTGTGGCCTACCACATTGCGGCTGAGCCGTTGTTTCTCCTAGATGTTTTCACTTCACAATAACAGCACCTACAGTTGACCAGGGCAGCTCTAGCAGGGCAGAAATTTTACAAACTGACTTGTTGTAAAGGTGGCATCCTATGACCGTTGAAAGTCACTGAGCTCTTCAGTACGGGCCATTCTACTGTCAATGTTTGTCTATGGAGATTGCATGGTTGTGTCCTCGATTTTATATACACTTGTCAGCAACGGGTGTGGCTGAAATAGCCGAATCCACAAATTTGAATGGGTGTCCACATACTTTTGTGGTGTATCTGCGTTCTGTCTGTCACACTGTTGCGTTTGTGATGTCTGCAGGGGGGGCTAATCAACTTTGAGAAGAGGCGAAGGGTGAGTCTCATTTTTAACCTGTTCTAAACCACTAATTAGGTAAAGGGGACAAGTCATTGTTAGTAGTCAGCTTTATTGATATGACTGACCTTGATCTCACTCTGACTCTCTTATTCAGGAGTTTGAGGTGATAGCTCAGATCAAGCTGCTGCAGTCTGCGTGTAACAGCTACTGTCTTAGTGCTGATGATGCCTTCCTGCGCTGGTTCAAGAACCAGCCCCAACACAGCGAGGAGGAGAGGTACAAACAACAACATCATCATTTACGCTATATGTACACAGTGCCTTCAGAAAGTGTTAATAACCCTTGACTTTTTCCACATTTTGTTGAATTTAAAATTGATTAAATTGCACATTTTATGTGGCCTACCCCGTAATGTCAATGTAGAATTATGTTTTTAGAAATGTTTACAAATTAATTAAAAATTAAAACTTTTAGTGTTTTGAGTCAATAAGTATTCAACCCCTTTGTTATGGATAGCCTAAATAAGTTCAGCAGTAAAGATTTGCTTAACAAGTCACATAATAAGTTGCATGGACTCACTCTGTGTTCAATAATAGTGTTTAACATGATTTTTGAATGACTACCTCATCTCTGTACCCCCAAAAATACAATTATCTGTAAGGTCCCTCAGTCAAACTATGAATTTCAAACACAGATACAACCGCAAAGACCAGGGAGGTTTTCCAATGCCTCGCAAAGAAGGGCACCTATTGGTAGATGGGTAAATCTTTTTCAAATAAGCAGACATTGAATATCCCTTTGAGCATGGTGACGTTATCAATTACTCTTTGGATGGTGTATCAATACACCCAGTCACTACAACGCTACAGGCATCCTTCCTAACTCAGTTGCCTGAGAGGAAGGAAATCACTCAGGGATTTCACAATGAGGCCAATTGTGACTTTAAAACATTTACAGAGTTTAATGGCTGTGATAGGATGGATCAACAACATTGTAGTTAGTCCACAATACTAAAATAATTGACAGAGTGAAAAGGAAGCCTGTACATAATACAAATATTTCAAAACGTGCATCCTGTTTTCAACAAGGCACTAAAATAATACTGCAAAAAAAATCGGCGACGCAAATAACACTTTCTTTTCAGGACAAAAAGTTATGTTTGAGGCAAATCCAATAACAATAACCTGAAACAAAAGGCCAAATCTACCCTGGATGTTTCTGAGTGGCCTAGTTAGTTTTTTGACTTAAATCTACCTGAAAATCCTTGACAATGGTTGTCTAGCGATGATCGACAACCAATTTGACAGAGCTTGAAGAATTTCGAAACTAATAATAGTCAAATATTGCACAATCCAGGTGTGGAAAGCTCTTAGAGACTTACCCAGAAAGCCTCACAGCTGTAATCACAGCCAAAGGTGCTTCTACAAATAATTGACACAGGGGTGTGAATACTTACGTGAATTAGATATTTCTGCATTTAATTTTAAATAAATTTGCTAAAATAAAAAACAAACATGTTTTGGGGTATTTTAAATTTTAAATTCAGGCTGTAACACAGCAGTGTGGAATTAGTCAAGTGGTATGAATATGTCCTGAAGGCAGTGTGTGTGTGTGTGCATGCGCGTGCGTGTGTGTGTGTTTCACAATTCCTGACATTTAATCCTAGTAAAAATTCCCTGTCTTAGGCCAGTTAGGATCACCACTTTATTTTAAGAATGTGAAATGTCAGAATAATAGTAGAGAGAATTATTTATTTCAGCTTGTATCTCTTTCATCACATTCCCAGTGGGTCAGAAGTTTACATGCACTCAATTAGTATTTGGTAACATTTTTTAATTTGGGTCAAACGTTTCGGGTAGCCTTCCACAAGCTTTCCACAATACGTTGGGTGAATTTTCGCCCATTCCTCCTGACAGAGCTGGTGTAACTGAGTCAGGTTTGTAGGCCTCGTTGCTCGCACACGCTTTTTCAGTTCTACCCACAATTTTTCTATGGGATTGAGATCAGGGCTTTGTGATGGCCACTCCAACACCTTGACTTTGTTGTCCTTAAGCCATTTTGACACAACTTTGGAAGCATGCTTGGGGTCATTGTCCATTTGGAAGACCCATTTGCGACCAAGCTTTAACTTCCTGACTGATGTCTGACTGATGTTACTTCAGTATATCCACATAATTTTCCAGCCTCATGAAGCCATCTATTTTGTGAAGTGCACCAGTCTCAACGTTAACAGTGAAGAGGTGACTCCGAGATGCTGGCCTTCTAGGCAGAGTCTCAAAGAAAAAGGCATATCTCAGACTGGCTGCTAAAAAGAAAAGATTAAGATGGACAAAAGAACATAGACACTGGACAGAGGAACTTTGCCTAGAAGGCCACCATCCCGGAGTCGCCTCTTCACTGTTGACGTTGAGACTGGTGTTTTGCTCTCTCTCTATGCTTTGCTCTCTTTCATTCTGATTGTTTGATTCATTATGCTGAGGCTAAATAGGCTGGTAGCAGTGATGTCATAATTATTCTCTGTTCATCTCCTGCAGCCATGCTATGTCTTGTGACATTGAAGGAGTGGGAGACAGCAGTCCAACCTTACCCAAACTTCGCAAGAGCATGGTTAAGAGACTCAGTCTGTAAGTACACACTGGAGGAATTAAAAAATGAAGGAAACTGTACTTTACATTTAGATTTACAAGAAATCTACCCTGAAATATAGACATTGTATTGTTGTAGAATTCCTAGGACTATCAGATTTGGAACCTTAGCCTTTGACATAATATTTGTTATGTTTTAACAGGAAACAGTTATATCAGTGTGATGTTAGATCTATCTGACCCATTTGCTCTTTTTTTTTTAACCTGACCATTTTCCCTCTGTCACCAGACTGTTCCAAGGAGCAGACTCAGCAGGCTGTTCCCCAGTGAGGGAAACACCTCGGTCGCCCCCTACTGGCAGCTCAGGGGAGAGCATGGACTCAGTCAGTGTGTCGTCCAGTGACTCCAGCCCTTCAGACAGCGAGGGCCTAGGCATGACACCTAAACACACTTCAGATGCACAGCAGAACAAGGTAAAGCACTAACACCCACTCCCCTATTGTCATATTACTTCAAGTATATTTTACGAGCTAAGTTGGTGAGGGATTTACACACTCCATATTTTTCATTTACTTTGTTCTGTATTGTCACATTTTGTTTTCATATCATGTGTAAATAATTCTAGGTATAAACTAGTTGTTGTAATTATGTCAGCATTGAGTCTGTATGTGTGCTAACTAATGTATCTGTTTGTGTCCAGGTGTCCGAGTCTTGCTATTGCATTTCTCTCCACTCCATGGACACTACCTTGTCCTCAGCCAGTGTTCCTGTGACCCCGGCCTCACCCTTCCTCCCTGGCCCACTCTGCATGCACCATCGCTTGGACTCCCTAACGCCCATGTCCCCCTCCTCTCCCCTGCCCCCTGCCTACAACACCCAGGCTCAGGACGCCTGCATCATCAGAGTCAGCCTGGAGCAGGGCAATGGCAACCTCTACAAGAGCATCATGGTACGGCTCAGCAGGAGATTAGTACTTTGATTCAGATGGCAAAGACATTTTGAATAAATGTATGGAACCCTTTAAAGTGGTTTTTGATTGGTACATGGTGTTGTTCCCTCCCCAGTTGACGAGTCAGGATAAGACTCCAGCAGTGATTTCTAGAGCCGTGGCCAAACATAACCTGGAGAGTGAGCCTGGGGAGGGATACGAGCTGGTGCAGGTCATCTCTGACGAAAGAGGTACAAATATTCTCCCTGTCACTCAAATATCACACACTGTCTTTTATACTCTCATTTGTAATTACTGACTTGTGATATTGTGGGGAAAATCCTTCCTTTTCCAGAGCTGGTGATTCCAGACAACGCCAATGTGTTTTACGCCATGACCACCTCAGCCAACTTTGACTTCCTGCTGCGTGTGCGAGGCACTGCTGGGCGGTCGGTCCAACTGAGGAGTCGCTACGCCTCCACATTCCCCCGCGCCCAGCAGCGCTCCAGCCTGTCGCTGCGCCTCAGCAAGGTCACCCTGTGACCCCCAGGGGCACTATGCCTGGAGGGAACCATTTTATTTTTTGTCATTTAGCAGACACTCTTATCCAGGGTGACTTACAGTAGTGAGTGCATACATTTTCAGACATCCGACTGGATGGGCTGGGAGTGGTGGTGGGAGACTGAAAAGGACCAGACATGGGGGAACGAATTGAAGTCAATGAGTTTAGACTCTGAATTCTCTATTCCAACATCCCCTTTCCCTAATCAGACCCCCATCTCTTAGTGCTCCCTCTCCCAGCATCCCTTTCAGTAGCAGCCTGTGGCCTTCCCTTTCTGGCACTTCCCCCAAACCCCTATGGACTATTATGGATGTGTAGTGGGACAGTGGTGCCATATAGATGTCTGTGGCAGAGCGAGACAGTCGTCGTCCCTCCTCTCCACATGAAGAGGTTTTGCAGGTAGGAAGAGTGACTCCAGCCCCCATCAGTATTGAGCTTTTTTATCGACTCTTTTCTTTCCTGTGGAGCCTGTATGTTTCCTATTAGAGGGAGATGGGAGCCTGGACAGAGAGCGAGACTGAGATGTCCTGTTGCCTTTATTAACGGTGATGAATGATCGGCTCCTGTGTCAGTGTTAATCTGTGTGATTGATTGACAGGAGCTGTGTGATGCCTTCTTTGTTTCCATTATTTCATAGTGTGCACTGTGTGTACCTCGCGGGACTGCACCTCTCATTGTTAGCTGTGTGATGAATGCCAGTATAGAGGCATTCTGATAGGTTACTACTTGGTTTTAACAAGTTTTTGTCCTTTTGATATTGTTTAGCTGTCCTATCTCACCTTTAGGGTGTGGTGACAAATAGGATGGGTCTATGTGAGGCCCGGATTGCGCTGCCTGACGCAGTGATTAGCAGTCCTAATAGAGATGCACTTGTTAGTGGCTAGGTGATGTCAGGAGGTGGGAAGTAGGTGGAATGAGCGACATTGACATTTTAGTCATTTAGTAGATGCTCTTATCCAGAGAAATGTACAGTAAGTGCATTCATCTTAAGATAACTAGGTGGGACAACCACATATCACAGTCATAGTAAGTACATTTTTCCTGCATAAAGTAGCTATCAGAAAAGTCAGAGCAAGTGGGGGGGGAGTGTTAGTTTATGAAAGGTAATATATTGTGGGGGAGGGGGATTATTTAAGATACTCTTTGAAGAGGTAGGGTTTTAGATGTTTTTGGAAGATGGGCAGGGACTCTGCTGTCCTAGCTTCAGGAGGAAGCTGGTTCAAACATTGTGGTGCCATTACAGAGAGGAGCTTGGACTGGAATGAGCAGGAGCTGCCCTCCCGTAGGGGTGGGAGGGCCAAGAGACCAGAGATGAAAGAACGGAGTACTTGGATTGGGGTGTAGGTTTTGAGCAGAGCCTGAAGGTAGGGAGGGGTAGTTCCTTTTGCTGCTCCGTAGGCAAGTATCATGGGCTTGTAGTGGATGCGAGCTTTGACTGTCAGCCAGTGGAGCGTGCGGACATGGGAAGATTGAACACCAGGCAGGCTGCAGGATTCTGGATAAGTTGCAGGGGTTTGATGGCACAAGCAGAGATCCCAGCCAACAGCGAGATGCAGGCAGGCCTTCTCTGGGAGGAAGAGCAGCTCTGTCTTGTCGAGCTTGAGGTGGTGGTCTGACATCCATGCTGAGATATCTGCCAGGCACGCAGAGATGCGTGTCGCCACATGGGTGTCAGAAGGGGGAAGTAGAAAAATTGTTGAGTGTCATCCGCATAGCAATGATAGGAGAGACCATGTGAGGATATGACAGAGCTGAGTGACTTGGTGTAAAAAGAAAAGAGAGGGCCTAGAACTGAGCCCTGGGGGACACCAGTAGTGAGAGTATGTGGTGCAGACACAGATCCTCTCCACTCCACCTGGTAGGAGCGACCTGCCAGGTAGGATGCAATCCAGGAGTGTGCAGAGCCTGAGATGCGTAGCCTTGAGATGGTGGAGAGGACGATCTGATGGTTCACGGTGTCTAAGGCAGCGAATAGATCTAGGAAGATGAGAACTGAGAGAGTCAGCGTTGGCAGTGCGGCAAGCCTCCATGACACAGAGGAGAGCATTCTTGGTGGCGTGACCAGTCTTGAAGCCTGACTGGTTGGTTCAATAAGATCGTTCTGAGCAAGAGAGTTGGTCAGAGACGGCACGCTCAATTGTTTTAGAAATAAAAGAAAGAAGGGATACCGGTATATTTTTTTTTACATAGTGTTGGTTTCTAGAGGAGGGTAGCGACTCTGGCCATTTTGAAGTCAAAGGGGAATATCTGGAGAAAGGAGGTGGTGATGGGGACGAGTGGGTAGATTGTCGGGCTGCCGGACCTCACTAGTCTCAGGATTTCATCTGGAGAGAGAGGGGAGAAAAAGGTCAAGGCGTAGGGTAGTTCTGTGTGAGTGGGACCAGTGGACTGGTGGCTGAATGAATGAGGAGCGGATGTCGTCAATCTTCTTTTCAAAGTGGTTGACAAAGTCGTACGCAAAAATGGAGGGAGGGGGTGGGGTATTGAGGGAGAAGGTGGAAAAGGAGTTTCCTAGGGTTAGAGGCAGAAACGTTAAATTTTGAGTGATATAAAGTGGCCTTAGCAGCGGATACAGAGGAAGAGGAGGAAGTAAAATTATGATAGGTCATTTTAGTTTTCCTCCATTTTCGCTCAGCTGCCCGTAGCCCTGTTCTGTAACCTCGCAATAAGTCACTCAGCCACGGAGCAGGAGAGGAAGGCCGAGCCGGCCGCGAGAAAAGTGGATAGCGCAAGTCATAGGATGCGAAAAGTGAGGAGAATAGGGTCGAAGATTAGAAGGGAGAAATTTATAGGATAGAAGAGGAGAAAGTAGTGGGAGAGAGAGTGAAGATTGAGACGGCACATTAGCATCTGGGTAGGGGATGAGTGGGTAGAGTTGGAGGAGAGGGAGACAGAAAAGGAAACACAGTAGTGATCAGACCTGGAGGGGGGGTTGCCGTGAGATTAGTAGGCGAACAGCCATCTGCCATCAGTCATCTGCTCCTCTCCTTTTCACCGCTGAACAAAGTTAAGTGTCGTTTTGTTTCTCTTCTATGTGTTTTTTTAAGGGGAAAACTTGAAGAGGGTAATGGAAGACAATGTTTTTAAATATGTGAATTCAGATGTCAGAAAAAAGCCAGTGCCAGATTTGCTGTGATGCATTTGGAATCGTGACAGAGGGACACTCCCATTCTTAATGCTCAGTGTTTGCACATTGCATTCATGAGTACTGGGGCTTATTCAGGACGGTGCAGCGTTAAGGTCTATCCACATATCACTCTATCATTTACTGTGTGTGTACTCTTGGGTAGAGTCAGATTTTCTGGAGCATCGCGCACCTTTTGGTAACATGATACCCTCGCCGGTCCATGTGTTCCTAGACCCGCGAATAGCAACATTCACAAGTGTGCGATAGCAGATATTTTCTTGTCGTCTTCCCATTTGTAGTAAAGCAAAGAAGAATCACGTTGAAAACATCACCACTGAGTTAATAAGAAAAAATAAAAACTGCATATTTGAAGAATAGCTACATTTACATTACTTAATTTTGTGCCTGCTAGTTGGTTGTTTAAAAACAGCAAGCAAGCTAGCCTTTTAGCTTCCCACATCTTCCCCATGTGAAATAATCAGATTTGTAATTAAATAATGAGGGGGTTTTCTGGATCAAAAAGTGGCTTAGGGCCTCCCGAGTGGCGTAGTGGTCTAAAGCACTGCATCGCAGTGCTAGAAGCATTACTACAGATCTGGGTTCATTCCTGGGCTGTGCCACAACTGGCCGGGGCCGGAAGTCCCATAGGACGGCGCACAATTGGCCCAGCGTCGTCCGGGGTAAGCGAGGGTTTGGCCGGGGGGGCTTTACATGGCCCATCACGCCTTAGCGGCTCCTTGTGGCGTGCCTGCAGGCTGACCCCGTAGTCATTTGAACGATGTTTCATCCGACACATTGGTGCGGCTGGCTTCCGGGTTAAGCTGGCGGGTGTTAAAGAGCGTGGTTAGGCGGGTCATGTTTCGGAGGACGCATGACTCCACCTTCGCCTCTCCCGAGCCCGTTGGGGAGTTGCAGTATTGAGACAAAATCGAAAAAGGGGGTAGTACATTTCTTTTTCTAAATCTATTAAAAAAAGGGGGCATTAGGTGGTGGACGTGGCTGTGGGCGCTTTCGGCCTGTCGACGCGGCTGAATGTAGTCGGGGCCCTGAGCAAGAACATTTTAGAGCCTCCTTCTTGGCAGCGGAGAAAATGTTGCTGTTTTAAAGTAAATTTCTTACAATTCTAGTTACAAATTCTTCCATAGAGCTTAGAGAATGTGCAGTTAATAAACAGCCTTTCACCACTTTCATCACTTTTGTTTCTACGGATTTATAGCAGCACTGGTGCTTATTTCTTACAGCAGTTTAAATTGATAGATGTCAAGTTAACTATTTTGTGAACTTTGTGCCGAAAGAGGAACAAAATCTATGTTCCTGGTTCCATTTCAACCAGTGTGGCGCAAGAAATAATACGTTCCGTTTCAAACTTTGAGTGGAGAACATCTGCGTAGCAAGCAACGTGGACAGGCCTACATACTACACAGAGCCACACATTCTGTGACAAAAAACGGCATTCACGTACGGAGTTATACTCCGTTTGCATAAACTGTAAAGTGTGCAGAGCCTTTTACAGGATGTTCAGTTAGAAATGTACTGTGCAGAACAGACTGTCATTCAGAATAGGCATTCTATCTACAACATTCTGAACAGCCAGCTCCCTGTGCACCGAGCCTCACCCAAACACTCACCCCCAATAGTTTGTCACAAACGATATGAATTAGATTTTCACACTAGCCCACACTGACACTAATTCAGTTCCTCCTGTGCCTAGGCCTCTACACACCGACACTCACCCCCCTTTTAACGGAATCCCACAGWTACCGGCTCCCACACACTGCCTAACCAGCATTAACACCTCCACCCCACCTGTCTAACCCACACAGTGAAACCGGTCYCTACTGTGGTCCCTACCATATACACTCCTATGTTTCATACCTATTCTCTCCATCACACTGGTTATTACTATAACGCTCATTCTCTAATACTGACATTCTGGCCATCTCACTGAGCAGTGTACTGGTCTGTTATTGGTCATTCAGTACTAAATGCTGGGCAAGATGTACTGTGGTCGATTCTCCCTGTGTTGATTCTCATGCAACACTTGTGAATTTTCTCTCATGAATTCAGTTTCTGTGTGTGTCTTCACTGCCAAAATTATCTACCTAAATAAATGATAATTACTATGAGGTTGTTTATTTGTTAGACCCTTTAACAACTTATAAGATTTACGGAGTTGAACGATACTTCCAATTATTATTCTGGTACAAACAAGTAGCATAAATGGGTTATTACTATCTACTTGGTCATTTCTTTACCATAAATTAGTGATACAATAGCTAGGTTTCCATTCAATGGATGACAGATTTTCATGTGAATATTCTCAAATCTGCATAAAAACTAAATGCGCATTTTCCCACCAGAGATGTGATTCCATCGAATTGACTTGTTTCATATAAAAGGCTGTGCGTGATGATGTAGTGCACTTAAATACCTTTTGCCGTTAAATTCCCATGTACCGAATAAAAAAACAAACAAGTTAAATGGGTTTCCATCACATTCAACTCTACTGATGGTTTTCTCACCAAAAATGTGCCCACTCTGGTATTGGCATGTGCACTCTAGCCAGCAGGGTGCAGTATAGCCTACATTAAATTATTATGGACAAAAGAGTGAGATGTAGTTTTATTTGTCAAACAGCAGCCCAGCATCGATGATCATGTCACCAGAATAAGACCCTCGATATTTATTGGAAAGTCACATCAAGCTCATCACCTTGCACTTTCACCACCCTGTGAAGTTCATCATGATGAGATTCGAACACACAACCTTTGTTAACGCCCACCCATTCTCCCCAACCAACCACCCTCCTATCGTTTCTGTCTTAAAACTTCTTACGGCTGCGATCCCGTTAACGGGATCCATATGACAACAGCCAGTGAAAGTGCAGGGCGCCAAATTCAAACAACAGAAATCTCATAATTAAAATTCCTCAAACATACAAGTATCTTATACCATTTTAAAGGTAATCTTGTTGTTAATCCCACCAGTGTCCGATTTCAAAAAGGCTTTACAGCGAAAGCACCACAAACGATTATGTTAGGTCACCGCCAAATCACCGAAAAACACAGCCATTTTCCCAGCCAAAGACAGGAGTCACAAAAAGCAGAAATAGAGATAAAATGAATCACTAACCTTTGATGATCTTTATCAGATCACACTCATAGGACTTCATGTTACACAATACATGTATGTTTTGTTCGGTAAAGTTCATATTTATATCAAAAGGTCTCAGTATACATTGGCGCGTTATGTTCAGTAGTTCCAAAAACATCCAGTGATTTTGCAGAGAGCCACATCAATTTCCAGAAATACTCATAATAAACGTTGATCAAAGATACAAGTGTTGTACATGGAATTTTAGATCCACTTCTCCTTAATGCAACCGCTGTGTCAGATTTCAAAAAAGCTTTACGGAAAAAGCAAACCATGCAATAATCTGAGGTCGGTGCTCAGAGCCCAATCAAGACAAAAATATATATTGTGCAGTCAACAGAAGTCAGAAATAACATTATAAATATTCACTTACCTTTGATGATCTTCATGAGAATGCACTCCCAGGAATCCCAGTTCCACAATAAATGTTTGATTTGTTCGATAATGTCCATCATTTATGTCCAAATAGCTACTTTTGTTAGCGCGTTTGGTAAACAAATCAAAACTCACGAAGCACGTTCACTAGTTGCAGACAATGTCAAAAAGTTCCGTTACAGTCCGTAGAAACATGTCAAACGATGTATAGAATCAATCTTTAGGATGTTTTTAACATAAATCTTCAATAAATCTTCAACCGGAGAATTTCTTTGTCTTCAGAAAAAGCAAATGGAATGGGAGCTACCTCTTATGTGAATGTGCATGACCAGCTCCTGGCACTCTGCCAGACCTCTGACTCAATTCCCTCTCATTCAGCGCCCCTTTACAGTAGAAGCCTCAAACAAGTTTCTAAAGACGGTTGACATCTAGTGGAAGCCTTAGGAAGTGTAACATGACCAATATCCCACTGTATCTTCAATAGGGGCTAAATTGAAAATCGACCAATCTCAGATTTCCCACTTCCTGGTTGGATTTTTTCTCAGGGTTTTGCCTGCCATATGAGTTCTGTTATACTCACAGACATCATTCAAACAGTTTTAGAAACTTCAGAGTGTTTTCTATCCAAATATACTAATAATATGCATATATTAGCAACTGGGACTGAGGAGCAGACAGTTTACTCTGGGCACCTTATTCATCCAAGCTACTCAATACTACCCCCAGCCATAAGAAGCTAACCGACTGTCTTTATCTGTGATTGTAATGCACTGTATACAAAATCGTGTACTGCACAAAAAAAAATACTTTTCCACATTTCCAATAAGCAATTTGTGTGTTTCACAATCTGTGATACTGGGTTGCTTGATACACACTGGAAACTGTTGTGTGAAACCCAGCAGCGTTGCAGTTCTTGATGCACTCAAACCGGTGCTGCTACCATACCACATTCAAAGGCACTTAAATCTTGTCTTACCTATTCACCCCCTGAATGGCACACATACACTGTTCATGTCTCATGGCTTAAGAACCCTTCTTTAACATGTCTCCTCTCCTACACCGATTCAGATTGAAGTGGATTTAACAAGTGACATCAATAAGGGTTCATAGCTTTCACTTGGCCAGTCTGTCATAAAAAGAGCAGGTGTTCCTAATGTTTTGTACATTGTAAATGTACAAATTGCCCTTTTGAATAATCTTCTACAGAACAGTAAATTACAATTCACATTTGTCAATACTCGCACTATCAATGTTAAATGAATCTTTCTATCCCATGTGTGATCATTGAAAACATCTCACGATCAATACATTTATTTTAGAAATCAATGTTTCAGATATAATTATCAAATGAAAGAAACATGACATTTAGCAGGCACTAGTTTGAATCAAGTCTGTCTTGAGCATTTGGCCATAGGTTCTCATCAACATAATTCGCTTCTGTAACATGCTCGTTGTTCATGCACCTGAGGAAAAAACATTTTGGCAAGGCGAATCCAAGCCTGTCATAGGTCTGGATTGACGTCATTGCTTGCCTCATTCATGACCTGGAGGTGGGTGGTACTCTCATGGGGTTGTCGATCATACACCTTCCACCTGTATTGTGGTCATGTATTTTAGTGGTCCTGTGTGGGTTACGTAGTAAGAGCATGGCACTAGCAACAGCAGAGTGGTGGGTTCAATTCTCACTGGGGTCACCTACAATAATGTGTGGACTCACTTGTTGCTTTGGTTAAAAACTTCTGCTACGTAAATTGCATATGTTACGGTATTACAGTACTGTGTTGGCCAATGCAATATTAGAAAGCAGTTTGAAACCACACAAAGACCCCAGCAACTTCATTTTGGATACATGTTTACTGTATAGGGGATGCATTACATACAATACATCTGATCTTAATATCAGATTTATTTGAACTTACTGAAGTAAAATCATTCATAATATTACATTACAGTATATCATACTTTATGTTCATACCTTAAACATACATTCATTATTCTCAAAATGTTGCAGACAAACCATTATATAGGTTTACCAAATGGTTAAGTGATTATCAATTAAGAGCAGTCTGATTAAGTCAATTAAATGTATTTAAACAAATGAGAAGACAATCATATCAAAAGTAATGTGAGCATTGCATTGTGAAAGGCAATTACTTCATATGAACATGTATTTCTAGATGAAAAACGGACTGTATGATTGCGTTGTACTTAGTCAATCGAATAATGTGCTAAGACTTGTGAAACTGCCTTTTTGATGATCTGTTTTGAGTTTGGTACAAAGCGTTGTGAAAATGTACAACATACTTGTGAAATTTGCACCAAAGGGATAAAATAAATCATAAAAAAAACTTTGTGCCATTATTGATCTCAGAGCTCAGTTTAACACACAAACGGTTTAACATATCTATAGTACAGTACCAGCAGTAAGTTTACCAAATATAAGAACTGTTCCATAAACATTTGCTATCCACAGTAATCTTACTATTATCTCCACTATACCAAAAGCTATAAAACGTACAAAACTTAAACATTACCTATTATCTTAGCATTAACGAAACCTAACCAGTGGGTATTGATCATCAATAATACAAGATGAGTTATCTGAGACAGGCTGAGTGAAGTAGGCTACAGTAGCCTGGTCCCATCTGTATGTGTGATTTAGCCAACTCTGCTGTGCCACGTGTGGTCCTTGTCAAGCCAAACATGAATGTATGGCATCATGACAATAGTCAAAGGAGTTGTCTTAAGACAGATCTGGGACCAGGGCATGGCTACAGAACCTCTTCCTCTCCTATCCCGCACCTTTGCTTCCAGTGGAGATCCATTGGTCTGACCAGGGGTCCAACCATTAGTCAGATTCAATTGCAAAACGTTTGGTCTGTTGCAAAATGTTTTGCAACGGTTACCGTTTACTCCAGGAACTAAACAGAACCAAACAGGAAGGGGCCTACCTGAATTTATCCAACAGAAACTTGTTTTCATTTCAAAACATTTTCTGTTTGGAGTAAACTGTTGCAAAATGTTTTGCAACATACCAAACATTTTTCTATTAAATCTGACTAATGAATACACCCCAGGCCCTACCTCCCCCCCTTTATGGTAGCCCTTGATCATGACTCACAGTTCAATTACATAGGGTTAGGGTTCCCACACAGCCTTATTTCTATGTTAGTGCTTGTTTACGGAAAAGACAGAAGACTGAGTGGACTACCTGTGCCCATTAGCAATCTGTCTCCGAACACCTGTGTGTAAACAGAAGAAGGACGCCACAAACGTGTTGTCACTGAAAAAAAACATACTGTCAGCTGCAACTGTTAAAACAGTGAGTATTTGTGAAATTAAAATAAAGGGATTTATGTTTCTAGAACCGTATTGAGAATTGAGAATCAATTCACGTTTAGATTGAGTATTTGGCTGTTTTAGCTTCCAGAGCCAATTTGCCTTTAAACAGCATGTAATGTCCTTGGACTATAAGGAGTACAGTTAGGCTCCTTTAGTCCATTATTGGGTTGCCCTTGTGGCTGATCATGGATGGTTCGAAGCCAGGGTGGCGGCGGGCATGCTTAAGCAGGTGGTCGCTTCGCATGAAGCGCATGGCACACAGTGGGCACTGGAACTGTTTCTCGCCCGTGTGAGTCCGCAGGTGGCGGATTTGTTCATCAGAACGGGAGAACTTCTTGTCACAGTCGGGCCAGGAGCAGTTGTAGGGCTTCTCACCTGGGATGGGATGAAGAAACCGTTATTATTCACAACCAACATACTTGCTACTCTGTATGCGATGCACACACATGGTAAGCATAGCCTCGATTGCTCGGTCATCCATTACATTGGACTGTAGGCTAATAGATGACCAATGGAGGCCAACATGCTGACTAGACCAGGCGCGCCCGCGTCCACCATTGGGCGCATGTTGATTCTGTCCATCCACACCAGACGTGATCAGGACACGCAGGTTTAAATAGCAAAACTAACTCTGAACCAACTATATTCATTTGGGGACAGGTCAAAATATCTGAAGCATTCATGGACATTTAGCTAGCTAGCTTGTACAATTTCCTCTTTTTTGCTGGATCTTTATATAATTTTGCCCAACTTTGAGTCAAACAAAATTGTGTTCTCTACTTTGACAATTAATGAACAGATAAAAGGGGAAGCCTAGTCAGTTTTTAGTAATCTCTCCTCCTTTAGTTGCTTTCTTCTGTGGATTTTATATGGCCGTTTGCAACCAACTGGACTGGAGTGTGGATAGGTTTGCCAACGGTCCCGTATTAGCCGGGAATCCCTTATATTGGGCTAAATTGGTTTGTCTCATACAGGACCTCCCTTGTCCCGTATATTCATCCGATCACAGTATAGCGTAAATGCGCCAATTCCTGCAAAGTAATTTGTTGTTGTTCGGTCAGTTTGGCATGTCAAGGAAATATGGATAAACCTGAAAGAAGACTGTGCAGCTACAACAAACAATGGGAAGCAAAAAAGATGTGGGTTAAGAGTGACTCGACGAAAGCTTTCTGTACTTTATGCCGTCGGGAATTCTCAAATTGGCCATGGAGGGGAGAATGACCTAACTCAGCATGCATCCACATAAATGCACAAGAAGGCCATGCTAGCTAAACGTGCTAGCAATATCGGCACATTCTTCGTGACGTCATAGTTAAACATGGACTCAGCTACAACAGCACCGACTGTCTTGTTAAGCTCAACGGTGCTTTGTTTCACGACTCAAATGTTGTGAAGAAGATGCACTTGGGAAGAACGAAAGCTGAGATGATTCCAATGAATGTTTTAGGACCAAAGACTGTGTGGGATATTTTGGAAGATCTGTCCCTGACCGAAAGTGAGCTCATGTATTTCTCAGTGACGCCTCCAACAAGGGAAATAGACACATGTCTCCAGTGTGTGTGAGATATTTCTCTCTGTCTGATGGAGTGCAGTGCAAGTTACTTGACTTTTATAAAGACAG
Organism: Salvelinus sp. IW2-2015; assembly: GCF_002910315.2. Classification (NCBI taxonomy): domain Eukaryota; kingdom Metazoa; phylum Chordata; class Actinopteri; order Salmoniformes; family Salmonidae; genus Salvelinus; species Salvelinus sp. IW2-2015. Next base: position 12,861,174 of record NC_036853.1, read on the forward strand.
TGATGAAACTGCAAATGACATAGTTCATCAGAGCTTGATGTGTCTGGAAAAGCATGAACTGGAGATGTGCAATGTCAACTTTGAAAAACACCACTCCGTTTACCAGTTATTGAGCAGTGCCAACAATCGCATTCTGAAAGCTAATTGCCCAGCTCACATAGCTCATAATGCCTGCAAGCACACCTGCGATCAACTGTCAGTGGATATTGAGGCAATTGTTTTAAAGCTCTACAGCCACTTCTCAGTATCTGCTTCCTGAAGAGAGGAACTGCGTGCATTTTTTGCCTTTGTTGAGACATGAAATTCTGCGACATGTTTGCACACGGTGGCTCTCTCTTCACCCAGCTGTCGATCGTCTCCTGCAAAGCTGGCCAGCTCTTACTTCGTACTTCAGGTCCCTTGGGGAGACCTGTCCCGTGGCACTTAAGAGTACTTTTAAGTATGAAGAAAAAACGGAAGCTGCTGAGATTTATCTGTGCTTTCTCCACAACGTGGGGTGTGTTTTTGTCCAACGCGTAAAAAACCTGGAGGAAACAACGCTCTGCATCACAGATGTTTACGAGGAAGTCCAAAATGAAGATGCTTCAGTGGAAACAGGACAGCGTTTTTGGATACCAGACCAAGCAGCTGATGGACAAACAAGTGTCAGCACAAATGTCCAAGTAGCAACAGGACTTACGTTCTATGACACTGTCATTACATACATTGACAAGTGGTTTGATTTCTCACCAGGAAATGTAATGGTGAAACTGAAACCGATCGGCCTCTATGAGGGGCTCTCCTTCACTGACCTGGAGCAGGTGGTGGTTGCCCTCAAAATGACAGAGACAGTCAGTATGGACCAACTCTATGAAGAGTTCAGTGCTATCCAGGAGGAAATCCAGACAGGATACCACAAAATCCACCAGTGAGAAGTAGGTGGCAGTTTCCCAAAACCTAGGAAAAACCAACTTGATCAACGTGTTCAGAATTGTCTCATTTGTCCTCAGTGTGCCAGGCTCAAATGTCTTTGTAGAGAGGATTTTCTCTGATGACCATTAAATGATCACACTCAAGAAAAAGATGCAACACAGAGCTGATCAAATATTAACTTCAAATATCTGTGACCTGTGACTTGTCATGTAAGGGTTCTCTTTGGCTATGCAAAACTGCTTGAATCAGTCAAGAACAGCAAAAAAATATAAATGGAAAAAGACTTGGTGGGTGACTCATGCCCCTCTTTTCCTCTTTTGCATTTGAAATGTTATATTTTTTGCTGTAAAAGGTCCAAATTGTGATTTCTTTGATAATTTATTTTGAGGTTTAGTCACAAGTTTACATAGTGATACAGTTTTAGTAAAGTTATAGACCAAATGGAATATAAAAATGCATTTCCTTTCCAATTGAATAAGAATATACTGTATATTCATTCACACAACACCATACCCACGCCGCCGTGGCACCGTGCACTGGCACGCCACCTTTTGTCCGTTATTTGGTAGTGAAAAAGTTGGCAACCCTAAGTGTGGACCTTCATCTTTCAAATCACCCACATTGGTATATGTTCCTAAAAAACAATGAGATGGGAGAGACAGGACTTGCAGCACATCAAGCGTTTAAAATAGAGCCAAGTTCTACTTTAGCTCTTGGCTACACAGACGACCATTGACTCGTGCGAGCAATTTGGATGAAATGATTGAATAACATGTATGTGTACATTTATTTAGCAAAACTCGCGCACGCATCCAGGCCGGTGTGGTCAGCATGTAAAGGTACTGCTAAGCTTCGCACATACCTGTATGTGTCCTTATATGCGACTTCAGGTGAGACAATTTTCCGTAGGCCCTGACACAGCCATCAAACGTACAAACATGTCGCTTCTTTTTAACAATTGGAGAGTGCGATAATCCGTGTCGCTCACCACCTGGCATGAGCGATATGCGCGCGAGTATGGATACAGGCGTCGGTGTAGAATTTGGGGTTGGATTGGTGGAATCGGACATCGTGTTGTAGCCGCTTTCCCCGCATGAGATGTTGATGTCTGTATCAATTCCTCCAAATGAAGAATTACTATAATCCTGCAAGGCCAACATAGGCTGAAACCTTCCATGCTCATCAATAACCCCGGCAACGGCCATGATGTTGAATCTTCTATTTCTTCTTCTTCTATGGGACTATGTTGGTCCCTCAAACATACGTTAGATGTGCATGCCGCCACCTACTGGATGGGGGGAACACTGCAACTATCATAAATAATCTGGGAAGGGGGAAAAGCATACTCCTAATTTTCCACAAGTAAACAAAAAACTAAAATGTACTCTTTCAGTCGGATTCAAATGTATACTCAGATCTTTACACAGCTTCAGGAGCATGAAAGAGGAAGACATCATTCAATATTCCCCGTAATGTTTAGGCCGTGAAGTCCTGGAGATCCAAAAATCTTTTCACTGCCTTCACAATTAATGTCTAGTTTCTTAAATGGCACTGGACAAACTAATACAAAATCTATCACTTGTGCAATAAACCAACAATGTCAACCTTCCTCAATTTCTCACACATTGCACCAAATGTGGATCAAGCAGGGTCTGACTGGGACGAAAAATCGACCCTGGCATTTCTAACACACCAGCCCATTCTTTTCCATGAGGCCTCCATTATTAGCCAGATAATGATCATTTTGAGCAAAAAACCCAAGTTAGACAGGCCTGCTGGGCTAAAAATGGATCAGACCATCTGGCATTTCGGGCTGCTTTTTATTAAATGCAAGTCATCATATTTTTCAACAAAACACTGAATTAATGCATAATAATTGCTCAATGTGCATTTTCTCCTTTGCCAAGATAATCCATCCACCGCATTTCAAGAAACTGATTAAACAGCATGATCATTACACAGCACCCTGCTGGGGACAATAAAAGGCCATTCTAAAATGTGCAGTTTTGTCACACAACACAATGCCACAGATATCTCAAGTTTTGCGGGAACATGCAATTGGAATGCTGACTGCATGAATGTCCACCAGAGCTGTTGCCAGAGAATTGACTGTTCATTTGTTTACCATAAGCCACCTCCAATATCGTTTTAGTGAATTTGGCGGTACGTCCAACCGGCCTCACAACCGCAGACCAAGTGTAACCACGCCAGCCAGGACCTCCACATCCGGTTTCTTCACCTGCGGGATTGTCTGAGGAGGGCTGGGGGGATGCTGAGGAGTATTTCTGTCTGTAATAAAGCCCTTTTGTGGGGAAAAAACTCCCCCTGTCCAGTCATGTGAAATCCATAGATCAGGGCCTGATGAATTTATTTCAATTGACTGATTTCCTTTTATGAACTGTAACTCAGTAAAATCTTTAACATTGTTGTATGTTGCATTTATATTTTTGTTCAGTGTATATATAACATTTATTCAGTGATTTTCTTCTTTGTCTAATATATGTGTTTATTCATTCACAACTAGGATGTGAAACACTTTATTTTAAGGGTCTGTAATAAACCATTTATAAGGCATTTATAAATTGTGTGTTCACCATTTATTAATCATTACCCCCACATTAACAAACAATTTACTACTCATTAGTAAAGTATTTTTGCATTCCCTAAAGTGAGTGCTATTTACATGTTATAAATACTTTATAAATGTTTTGAGTAACCATTGAAATTTTGCACAAAAAGATGGACATGCCATTGGTAGACATTCCTTCAGTAACTGGTAAAGAATAAGCACACAAACCAGGGGGCTTAAGGAAATATATATACATGTGTGAATAACCAACTTACTAACATTTACAAATGTGGGAGTAATGATTAATAAATAATGAGCAAACGGTTTGTAAATGCCTTATAAATGCCTGTTTATTATGGATCCTTAAATAAAGTGTTACTCTTGGAGATAGCTGGGCCCAGCACAGACAGTGTGGCCCCCTGGTCTTCTGGTCCCAGTGATGCTAGGCTTAGCACCACAGACAGTGTGGCCCCCTGGTCTTCTGGTCCCAGTGGATGCTAGGCTTAGCACCACAGACAGTGTGGCCCCCTAGTCTTCTGGTCCCAGTGATGCTAGGCTTAGCACACAGACAGTGTGGCCCCCTAGTCTTCTGTTCCCAGTGATGCTAGGCTTAGCACCACAGACAGTGTGGCCCCTGTCTTCTGGTCCCAGTGATGCTAGGCTTAGCACACAGACAGTGTGGCCCCCTGGTCTTCTGGTCCCAGTGATGCTAGGCTTAGCACCACAGACAGTGTGGCCCCCTGGTCTTCTGGTCCCAGTGATGCTAGGCTTAGCACCACAGACAGTGTGGCCCCTGGTCTTCTGGTCCCAGTGATGCTAGGCTTAGCACCACAGACAGTGTGGCCCCTAGTCTTCTGGTCCAGTGATGCTAGGCTTAGCACCACAGACAGTGTGGCCCCCTAGTCTTCTGGTCCAGTGATGCTAGGCTTAGCACCACAGACAGCTCAGCTGCTGCTGCTGCAGTAGTCAAGTGCAGTGGAGGTCGGGAGAACAGAGCGAGAGTTTTAATATTTGACTGTTTTAAAATTTTGGTCTATAATATGTAATAGTAATTAACCCTTCGGATGGGGGGGTGGGGGGGGGCGTGTCATGGTCTTCTTGTACAGTGCCGTGGGAAAGGATGCTAGGCTTAGCAGAGACAGCTCAGTGGTGAGTGAAGGTAGGAAGAAAACATAGAGACGCGGATATACTGACAGTTCCTTAATATGTTGGCTTTATATGTAATAGCAATTTACACTTGGGAGTGACAGCAGAGAAGATAGAGAGTCAGACTGCACAACAAGGAGGTAACAGAGGCACAGTTATAGTGGTGAGTTGTATCTGTGTTTTTACATGAGCTGGTTAAAAAAGGTGGAAGGCTATGTTTTTCACTGATCACTGGTACAGTGTACTGCCTATGTGTCACATGCGTGGTGAGGTGGGCTGGTGTGGCTAAAATGCCAGAGAACATTTTTTGTCCCAGTCTGCCCCTGATTGCTGTTGCTCTTAGATGGTAACTCAGAGCAAATGCGCGTGTGCCATTTGAATCTCAACAAGGAAGGTGATTGTATTTGATTAATGTTTATGGAAAAAGTATGGATTTCAGCAAACAAAGAAAGGCACTCAATTAGAGGACAAACGTAGGTACAAGGTAAGCGTTGCATCATTATAATTTTCTTGTATTGATCTTGGGCGAATCGATGTCTGAGCTGAATTCATCAAAGCCTGGTCTCTGCTAGAGAGGAAGAGGCTAAGTGGGAGGTATAACTGGGCCAAAAATCTGTCTTCTCCAGCAGGTGGCAATGAGAGCTCCTCAAACGAGGGGTTTTTGTATGGAGGTCAAGGAGAGCTCACCAAACGAGGGGTTTTTGTATGGAGGTCAATGAGCGCTCACCAAGCGAGGGGTTTTTGTATGGAGGTCAATGAGCGCTCACCAAGCGAGGAGCTTTGTATGGAAGTCAATGAGAGCTCACCAAGCGAGGAGTTTTTGTATTGAGGTCAATGAGAGCTCACCAAGCGAGGAGCTTTGTATGGAAGTCAATGAGAGCTCACCAAGCGAGGAGTTTTTGTATTGAGGTCAATGAGCCAAACGAGGGTGTTTTGTATAGAGGTCAATGAGAGCTCACCAAGCGAGGAGTTTTTGTATAGAGGTCAATGAGAGCTCACCAAGCGAGGAGTTTTTGTATAGAGGTCNATAGAGGTCAATGAGAGCTCACCAAGCGAGGAGTTTTTGTATAGAGGTCAATGAGAGCTCACCAAGCGAGGAGTTTTTGTATAGAGGTCAATGAGCGCTCACCAAGCGAGGAGTTTTTGTATAGAGGTCGATGAGAGCTCACCAAACGAGGGGTTTTTGTGTAGTGGTCAATGAGCGCTCACCAAGCGAGGAGTTTTTGTATAGAGGTCAATGAGAGCTCACCAAACGAGGGGTTTTTGTGTAGAGGTCAATGAGCGCTCACCAAGCGAGGAGTTTTTGTATGGAGGTCAATGAGAGCTCACCAAACGAGGAGTTTTTATATAGAGATCAATGAGAGAGTGTCGAATTTGGTCAACAAAAAATGTTATGGCTTATTTGCTACATGAGGTTTATTTGGTTGAATAGAAGTTCCGTAATATTTACTTAGGTTGTTAAGAGTGTACTGATATAAGTAGGACACTTGGCATCCCGGCAAACTTTGAGAACGTTTTCTCAAGATGGCTATGCATATTTATGGCATGAGGCTAGTAGCATAACATCTCCATTGAATACAGGTGGTTGATGTCAACACCCCTCATCGAATATTCAAAAAAGTATAAAAATAACGAGATGTATCCACCAATCTAAAGAGAGAGGAATAGTCAGGAGTGGACAACGAATCTAACTGTTAGGGCGTCATTATATTCACATCTCTGTCTCTGCTCCAGTTCATCAGAAACTCCCTTCACCATGGAGTGGAGTTTAGTCAGCGACGTAAATACCAGACTGACTCACGCTTCGCTATCAAGCTCGCGGGATCAGGTGGCTTTGTAAAACTAGATGCCAGGAGCAGTAAAAACGAGTTTGTTTCGATAGCATAGATATCTAGCTAGCTAGAAGATTTACATCATCATTCGCTATGATCAGCTGATAGCCACACTTCCCCCTGATTTTAATCATCTCTAGTTAGTAGGCCTAGAAGTCACTGGCACTAGCTTTCTTACAATGTGTGATCAGTGATTGTGTTGTTAAAGAAAATAAATATCCCCCCAAAGCTCTGTGAACGGCTCTGTAGGCCTGCAAATGCCTATTTCGGTGAGTATCTTCATTTGTTTTGCCTGACAGCACTTTATAACCACAGCTTGAGAGTGAACCAAAGTATTTTAATAAACAGAATGCAACCTTGTACTATATGGTCGTTGAATGCACAGAGGACTACTAGTAAGTGACCCAAGCCGTTGTTGATTTAGAGCTAGATTTGATCAGATCCGAGCTAGCCGACAACCACATAAAGGTTGTTTTGTTTTGTCAGAGGTGGAACTGCATTAGAGCTGTCAAATCCACAAGGGGCCCCTACCATTGGGGGAGAGTGGGGTAAGTTGACACATTTTGTACCACTTCCTTTTAAAACCATGTCTATCTTTATTTCTCAAACACAGTTCAACACAATCACAATAGTTTTTTTAATCATTTTAAGCATATTTTAGTACAAGCTTAACACCTAACAAACACTTTGTACGTTTTTTAAACACTTTTAACATAGGCCAGCCCCTGTTGTTACCTCATATCCCAGCGCTTCAATTAGCTTAACTTAAAACCCATTGCCATTGGCTCAACTTACCCCAAGGCAATCATTTTGACTCTGTTAGCCCACACAGCTACAATAATGCACTTTTATGCTAGGTTTAGGACCTCATATTGAAGCTTATAGAACAATCTTAAAATAATCTACTTTGGTTTAGATACAAGCATCATTAAACCTCTAACAAAATACATTAATTTTACTTGGTGGAAATCCATTTTTGGGACTTAACTTGCTTTCCACTTTTTCCATGTGGTTTCTTCCTTCACAGACTTCAGGAAATGGTGACCTCTTCCTAAATATTTGGTCAAATTATACATTTTGTGTATGGTTTCCTAAAAACAAGGGGGGCTCAGCTTACTCATTTGGCTCAACTTACCCCATTCTCCCCTATACCTAAAGCGAATATGGCTGTGAGAAACATCCCATGCAGCCTTGTTTACAACATTTCATACGGGAATGTGAGATGTAATCTACACCTTGATTAGGCTATTAGAAATCCTCATTATGGAGTTTAATGATTTATTATTTGAGCATCATTATTTCTATATAGCCAACACTCTCTTGTTCTGAACTTCTAATGTGAGGTGGGACAGGTGTGGCTTCGTGACAATGATCAGAAGAGCAGCTGCTCACTGATTTGACAGCTCCAACGCAATTACACCTGTCAAAACATCAGCTATGTGGGTGTCGGCTATTGCCGGTTAATGCTTGATCTGATGGAATTTAGGCCTTAGTCAGACTTTCAGTACCGTCAGTATCCCCTGGCTGGTTGTCCTTCTCATTCAGGCAATAACTCTAATCAATGATAACTTGCAGTATTACTCATGACCGGTGGTTAAATTGAGCCCGAGCTACCTGGACCCAGGCCCCTGCACCTTGGCATGAAAAGTAGGAAAAGGGTACAATAAACCAGCGTTAAAGTTGAGCCAGTGTTAGGGTTGAGCCAGGGTGTGGACATGAAGCTAGGTTAAGTGTTCTGGTTATGGCCAGTGTTAGGGTTGAGCCAGGGTGTGGACATGAAGCTAGGTTAAGTGTTCTGGTTATGGCCAGTGTTAGAGTTGAGCCAGGGTGTGGACATGAAGCTAGGTTAAGTGTTCTGGTTATGGCCAGAGTCTACAGTTTCGAGCCTCAGGGTGTGGGACATGAAGCTAGGTTAAGTGTTCTGGTTATGGCCAGGTTAGAGTTGAGCCAGGGTGGATGAAGTAGGTTAAGTGTTCTGGTTATGGCCAGTGTTAGAGTTGAGCCAGGGTGTGGACATGAAGCTAGGTTAAGTGTTCTGGTTATGGCCAGTGTTAGAGTTGAGCCAGGGTGTGGACATGAGCTAGTTAAGTGTTCTGGTTATGGCCAGTGTTAGAGTTGAGCCAGGGTGTGGACATGAAGCTAGGTTAAGTGTTCTGGTTATGGCCAGTGTTAGGGTTGAGCCAGGGTGTGCATGAGCTAGGGTTAGAGTATGGCTAGGGTTAGGGTTTAGGAAATGAAGAAAGTGTGGAGAGACATGGCAGATGACAGTGAGCATGGCTCAACCCTAATCTACCCCCCCCCCCCCCATTAGGGCTCCTCCCCTCTGAGTTCCACATTCAATCACTGTTCATGACCAGAAGGCCTCGCTTTCTGCATGACCTCTCTTTCTGCTTCTGCTGAATGAGACACAAACACTGTCAACACAGACAGAATAACATGTTCACAGGTATTTCTGCAGTTAGGTAAAGCATTAAGGCAAACAAACACCGCACTGGGCCCTCATAATAGCTAGCTGCTGTTTGTGAATGGTCAGACTGGGCAGTAATGTTGTCCTGTACTGTAGGCTACTGTGGCCTTGTCCATCTCCTCCTGTCCAGCAACATAGGTCTTCAGGGCTCAGAAGCGTATCTCCACATCCGCCCTGCCTGTCTCTTTATGAAAATCATGTGTCTTGTATAATCCTCTGTTCTGGACAGTTTCTCATCTTCTATCTCTCTCTCTGTTCCTCTCTGTTTCCCCTGCAGGCCTGAGCCTTCTTGACTGATAGCTCTTCAGACAGGAACAGTAAAACCCAGAGAGGAATTTCCTATACGTTCCTATAACCAGGGCATGGTGCACACCCTGGGATGATGTACTGTACTGAATAGTGAGCTGAATGCCTCAGTATCTTGTCTACCTGTTCATACATACAGTACCTGACTTGGCTATGACAAGGATTACTTTCTGACCAGGTGACACTAAATGTGACATACAGTACATGAACTGTGTTATAGACTGAAATGTTAACATTGACCGGAGATGTGTCTGTGCTACACAGAGGGAGGTTGGCATCCCAAGGTTGTGGGAAAAGTGTAGAAGTTTAGATTAGTGATACAATTAAAATAACAGCAATACACAGGCTAGTCTATATAGTCTATTCAAACACTGTAGCCATAACCTAGGTGTTTGTGGCCTACTCACAAACAAACTGCAGAGTGAAAAAAAACACATTTGGTCAAGACGTTTTATTAGCTGAGAACTTTATCCAACCACCTCTCCAGTTAGATGAAAGGCCAGGCTCAGCAAAGTGTAAAGCCAGACGAGTGTAGTCTTATCCGTGTGTAACAGGGCCAGCCTGCTAACTACTACTACAAGGCCACAGAGGAACACTGTCCTTCATCATGCCTGTCCTGTCTCTTGGAAAGAATCTGATGGCAAATGATTATGACTCTCTGTGTGTGTGTGTGTTGTGTGTGTGTGTGTGTGTGTGTGTGTGTGTGGTGTGTGTGTTCGTGTGTGTGTGTGTGTGTGTGTGTGTGTGTGTGTGTGTGTGTGTGTGTGTGTATGCCTTGCACCACATACACATTCTGCAGACATATACATACACATGCATGTGGTGTGTCTGTGAGTGACAGTGACATCATTGGAATTGACAGTACTCCTGGGTACAGTATGTCAGTCTCCAGCCTGCATGCACAGAAGCACACACATACACACACATAACACGTTTTCAGACAGCTGTAAGATAACTTTATTCCTGCCCATAAACCACATCTGTTATTTTTAAATTACAATAATAATCCTTTTTAACAATAAAAAAAGATGTATTGTGAATTGTATCTCTGCACTGCCAACAGCAATATCTGTCTTCCACATGTTGCAGAGTCCCGGTTTGTCCCAGTCTCTCTCATATAGTCCCAGCATGGTGTGGTTTTTCAGGCCCCCCCAGTCCCTCTCTGCATCTCTCCGAGGTGTGTGTGTGTGTGTCATGTAGAGTGCATGGGGAATAAATTAAGCTGGGGTCCTGGGCCTGAAGCCCACTTCCTATTCCTCAGTGCACAGACCACTCCGCCCCTCACCAGGCAGCCAATGGGATTCGCATCTCAGCCTGCTGTTATGCCATTAGCCAGCAGATAGCCAATGAGAAAGAGCACCGAGCGGAGCAGTTTAGTGTGTATCCAGTTGGTTGGGTCTGTGAGTGTGAGTGTGTGTGTGCAGTGCACATGCCTGTGCAGTGTGTGTCCGTCCAGGTGTGTGTGTGTGTGTGTATATCTATGTGTATGTCTGTGTGTAAACAAGTCTATCTCTTCTTCCTCATAGTTCGTCTCGTGTGGAGCGGGCAGCGGGTGGAGGTGAGTCTCCCGTCACACTGTTCTGGGCCACGGTGTGGATGCGGCCTTGCTGTTCTGTCTTCCTGGCGTGCTGGTGCTGGCGGTCCCAGTCGGTGGCGGTGGCCTCGTCGTCCCAGATGGTGGAGGTCTCTGTGTCGCTGACGTAGCCTGGCTCGCCCGTGTAGTGGGTGGGGTAGAGGAGGAGGGGTTCCACGGAGAAGGCCTTCAGGTCCCGAGACTCAAAGTGAGACATGAAGTCAGAACTGATGGAGAGAGGGGGGAGAGGGTTATATGACACGTCATCAATGAGAATCACACACTAAGGGAGAGAGAGAGGAGGACATAGTAAACTGTCATCAAAGTGCATTTTGTGCACCATTCAAAATGATAGAGGTGTACAGAAAGGAGAGGGTCATGTATGGTAATTCAGCCCTGCAGAATCAGCACCACTTGGTCAAAGTTAAGCATGGAGAGAGATTGCATCACAGAGAGGTCAGAAACACATAATCAGAGAGCACTCTGGTAGGGCAGAGACTTCCAGCATCTGTCAGAAAGGAGCGCTGATCATGACACTTTAACATGCCATCAAAGGGAGCCAGAGAGTTGTAGAGAGGTGCAGAGAGGGGAGAGGAGCGAGACACATCAGCTTCAATCAGTCATGCCCTGTCAGCCAGAGGTCAGCCCCCCTGCAGCCGTTTAGACAGTGCCAGCGCAAAGAGAGTAACCTGATGCCTTTATTACTTCCCAGGGAATTGAACCCTGAGAGGCAGGACTTAGTCTGAGGGTTTGATCCTCTCAGAATTGGCAGAAGAGAGACTGCAGGGCATCCCTTACACACTCTCTCTCTCTCTCTCTCTCTCTCTCTCTCTCTCTCTCTCTCTCTCTCTCTCTCTCTCTCTCTCTTTCCTCTTCTCTTCTCTCTCTGTATTTATGTAGTGATTTATACTCTCACACACACACAGACATGCACACACGCACTTAGAAGCACACACGCATACAAACTAATACATACACACACTCGCACACACTCACTCTTGTGTATTTATATAGTAATACACACACATATCTACACCCCAACCTCATACTGAGCTCTGGATCAATGGGAATCCTGTCCCTCTCACCAGCAGCAGGAGAGCCATTCCGGACCCACTTCCTCCGAGAGGCAGAGCGAGGAAAAGGAGCGAGAGAGAGAGGGAAGAGAGGGGAGGACAGAGGGAAAGGGCAAAGAGGGGTAGAGGAGAGTGAGGGAGAGAGAGAGGGGGGGGGCAGAGTGGGTAGGGGAGAGAGATGAGAGAAAGGGAGGGAGGGAGGGAGGGAGGGAGGGAGGGAGGGAGGGCAGGAGGGAGGAGGGAGGGAGGGAGGGAGGGAGGGAGGAGGGAGGGACGGGAGGGAGGGGGGTAGAAGGAAAATGGGCAGGGGAGCAAGGAGAGGCAGAGGGCAGGGTGCAGAGACAGAGAGTACCCATTTATACCTGGGAACAATCCCTGGCCTGTGTATCAGGGACTCACTCTGTACAGGAGAGAGAGAGGGGGAGACAGAGGTGAAGAGAAAAAGAGAGGGAGAGAAAAGAAGAGTGCCAGAGATTCAACCAGAATCTCAGCGATCACTGCCTCATTGCCTGCATCCATAATGGGTCTGCGGTCAAACGACCACCCCTCATCACTGTCAAACGCTCCCTAAAACACTTCAGCGAGCAGGCCTTTCCAATCGACCTGGCCCGGGTATCCTGGAAGGATATTGACCTCATCCTGTCAGTAGAGGATGCCTGGTTGCTCTTTAAAAGTGCTTCCCTCACCATCTTAAATAAGCATGCCCCGTTCAAAAATGTAGAACTAAGAATAGATATACCTCTTGGTTCACCCCAGACTTGACTGCCCTTGACCAGCACAAAAACATCCTGTGGCGTTCTGCATTGGCATGGAATTGCCCCCACGATATGCAACTTCTCAGGGAAGTCAGGGACCAATATACACAGGCAGTTAGGAAAGCTAAGGCTAGCTTTTTCAAACAGAAATTTGCATCCTGTAGTACTAATTTCAAAAAGTTTTGGGACTCTGTAAAGTCCATGGAGAATAAGAGCACCTCCTCCCAGCTGCCCACCACACTGATACTAGGAAACACTGTCACCACCGATAAATCTACGATAATCGATAATTTCAAAAAGCAATTTTCTACGGCTGGCCATGCTTTCCACCTGGCTACCCCTACTCCGGCCAACAGCTCTGCACTCCCTGCAGCAATTTGCCCAAGCCCCATCCGCTTCTCCTTCACCCAAATCCAGACAGCTGATGTTCTGAAAGAGCTGCAAAATCTGGATCCCTACAAATCAGCTGGCTAGACAATCTAGACCCTCTCTTTCTAAAATTATCCGCCAAAATTGTTGCAACCCCAATTACTAGCCTGTTCAACCTCTCTTTCGTATCGTCTGAGATCCCCAAAGATTGGAAAGCTGCCGTGGTCATCCCCCTCTTCAAAGGGGGAGACACTCTAGACCCAAACTGCTACAGACCTATATCAATCCCGCCCTGCCTTTCTAAAATCTTTGAAAGCCAAGTTAACAAACAGATCACCGACCATTTCGAATCCCACCGTACCTTCTCCACTATGCAATCTGGTTTCCGAGCTGGTCATGGGTGCACCTCAGCCACGCTCAAGGTCCTGAACGATATCATAACCGCCATCGATAAAAGACAGTACTGTGCAGCTGTCTTCATCGACCTGGCCAAGGCTTTCGACTCTGTCAATCACCGCATTCTTATCGGCAGACTCAATAGCCTTGGTTTCTCAAATGACTGTCTCGCCTGGTTCACCAACTACTTCTCAGATAGAGTTCAGTGTGTCAAATCGGAGGGCCTGTTGTCCGGACCTCTGGCAGTCTCTATGGGGTTGCCACAGGGTTCAATTCTCGGGCCGACTCTTTTCTCTGTATATATCAATGATGTCGCTCTTGCTGCTGGTAATTCTCAGCTCCACCTTTACACAGACGACACCATTCTGTACACATCTGGCCCTTCTTTGGACACTGTGTTAACAAACCTCCAAACGAGCTTCAATGTCATACAACACTCCTTCCATGGCCTCCAACTGCTTTTAAATGCTCGTAAAACTAAATGCATGCTCTTCAACCGATTGCTGCCCACACCCGCCCGACTAGCAACACTACTCTGGAAGGTTCTGACTTAGAGTATGTGGACAAATACAAATACCTAGGTGTCTGATTAGACTGTAAACTCTCCTTCCAGACTCACATTAAGCATCTCCAATACAAAATTAAATATAGAATCGGCTTCCTATTTCGCAACAAAGCCTCCTTCACTCATGCTGCCAAACATACCCTCGTAAAACTGACTATCTTACCGATCCTTGACTTCGGCGATGTAATTTACAAAATAGCCTCCAACACTCTACTCAGCAAACTGGATGTAGTCTGTCACCGTGCCATCCTTTTTGTCACCAAAGCCCCATACACTACCCACCACTGCGAACTGTATGCTCTTGTTGGCTGGCCCTTGCTACATATTCGTCCCCAAACCCACTGGCTTCAGGTCATCTATAAGTCTTTGCTAGGTAAAGCCCCGCCTTATCTCAGCTCACTGGTCAACATAGCACGCGCTCCAGCAGGTATATTGCACTGGTCATCTCCAAACCCAACACTTTCTTTGGCCGCCTTTCCTTCCAGTTCTCTGCTGCCAATGACTGGAACGAATTGCAAAAATCACTGAAGATGGAGACTTATCTCCCTCTCTAACTTTAAGCATCAGCTGTTAGAGCAGCTTACCGATCACTGTACCTGTACACAGCCAATCTGTAAATAGCACACCCGACTACCTCATCCCCATATTGTTATTTATCCTCTTGCTCTTTTGCACCCCAGTATCTCTACTTGCACATCATCATCTGCACATCTATCACTCCAGTGTTAATGCTAAATTGTAATTATTTCAACTCTATTTATTGCCTTACTTCCCTAATCTTCTACATTTGCACACACTGTACATAGATTTTTCTATTGTGTTATTGACTGTACGTTTGTTTATGTGTAACTCTGTGTTGTTGTTTTTGTCGCACTGCTTTTCTTTATCTTGGCCAGGTTGCGGTTGTAAATGAGAACTTGTTCTCAACTAGCCTACCTGGTTAAATAAAGGTGAAATAAAATAAATATCTTTAATAAAGTAACTCTAAAACACCAATAAGGAACACCACTCACCATACCACAGAGCCTATATCAGGGACGGACCCACGGACCAAAAATAAAAACATAATAATTAAAAACTCTGTCGGGGTCTCAACTTACTGTTGAGAGTTAGAATAATAGAATACACATGGTGCAATTTTGAAATTTGGTTGTGCGTCAGCAGTCACTTAATTAGCCCATGTCAGCAAAAAAGAAAAGAAAAGATTGGTCAGTTAGCTGGCTGCTAGACTATCTAAACTTGTAGAAAGTGTGTTTGATTTACCAACCGGGGTGGGGCCCATTGATCATATTAAAAACTGAAAACATTTGCCTCCACCCTAAGGCAAAATAAAACTGCACATTTTTCTCTCCTCCCCCTGTCTGTCGCCCTGTCTGTGTCAGCCACAGTGCAGCCAGCCAGTCCCTTACTTGGGGTGTTTGTTGAACATGACGGGGAGGAACTCATCAACAGGTAGCATCTTGCTGAAGGCCTGAGCAGCCAGCAGCTTCCTGGCACCCTGCGCTGACAGAGCATAGCCCAGCGTCCAATAAGAGTAGTCCGCCTCCACCAGGTTATTAACCCCTTCCACTGAACGCTCCGGCTGACGCACTTGCATACGCTTTCGCCCCACATAGCTGTATGAGAACAGAGGGAGGGAGAGAGAGACAGAGAGAGAGAGATAGAAAAGAAGGGAGGGGGTGAAGAAGAGTGATTCAATTCATTATACATAAGCTCACAATTAATAATTACACATCATAACAATGCTACTTGTAGACATCGTTCTTACATGAGATCCCAGTCCAGCTGGGCCTTCTCTACTTCCTCCATGATGGTCATCATTCGCCTCTTAAATCTGGGCTCAAATCTCACGTCATCCTCCAACACCAGCACCTTGGAAAGACCACGCTCTGCCAACTGACAACAGCACAGAGAATAGGCCTGGAGTCACGAATATGCAATAGCACACAACCACTATTGGCATCGACAGGCTGCAATGGATAGGGTTAAAAGCTTCAAGTTCCTCTTCACAGAGAACCTGACATGGACCAATCACAGCGACACTGTGGTGAAGAAGGCGCAACAGCGCCTCATGGGCCCTCAATTCTCAAGTTCTACAGCTGCACCATCGAGAGCATCTTCACCGGCTGCATCACTGCCTGGTATGATAACTGCACTGCCCTCAACCGCAAGGCTCTACAGAGGGTGGTGCGGACGGCCCAATACATCACTGGGGGCGAGCTCCCAGCCCTCCAGGACATCTACACCAGGCAGTGTTTGAGGAAGGCTCGTAAGATCGTCACGGACTCCAGTCCCGAGCCATGGACTGTTCACTCTGTTACCATCTGGCAAGCAGTATCGGAGCATTGGGATTCGGTCCAACAGGCTCCGAGACAGCTTCTACCACCAGGCCATCAGACTGCTGAACAGCTAAACCTATACTACCGTTCAAAAGTTTGGGGTCACTCAGAAACGTCCTTGTTTTTGAAAGAAAAGCACATGTTTTGTCCATTAAAATAACATAAAATTGATCAGAAATACAGTGTAGACATGGTTAATGTTGTAAATGACTATTGTAGCTGGAAACGGCAGATTTTTTATGGAATATCTATCTACATAGGCGTGCAGAGGCCCATTATCAGCAACCATCACTCCTGTGTTCCAATGGCACGTTGTGTTAGTTAATCCAAGTTTATTATTTTAAAAGGCCAATTGATCATTAGAAAACCCTTTTGCAATTAGATTAGCACAGCTGAAAACTGTTGTTCTGATTAAAGAAGCAATACAACTGGCCTTCTTTAGACTAGTTGAGTATCTGGAACATCAGCATTTGTGGGTTCGATTACAGGTTCAAAATGTCAAGAAACAAAGACCTTTCTTCTGAAACTTGTCAGTGTATTCTTGTTCTGAGAAATGAAGGCTACAATGAAGTTTCTAAGTGACCCAAAACTTTTGAACGGTAGTGTAGCTGTCTCCCTGCACAGGCCTGCACCTTAGAGACTATCTGCACCTTAGAGACGATCTGCACCTTAGAGACTATCTGCACCTTAGAGACTATCTGCACCTTAGAGACTATCTGCACATTAGAGACTATCTGCACATTAGAGACTATCTGCACCTTAGAGACTATCTGCACATTAGAGACTATCTGCACATTAGAGACTATCTGCACATTAGAGATTATTTTCTCTGACTCTCCACACATCCACAGGCACACACACAACCACCCATAAACAAACACACAAGAACACAGACTCCCACACACACACACACATACACAATCAATGCAGCTGTTCTATTATATATAATTTGTTCAACTGCGTGACCAACACACTACCCACTTTCTATTTGTAAATACAGTCATTCTTGACACATTCATTATCTACACTGCAGATCCTCTTGTGTACATATCAGGCTCCTACTATTTGTTATTTTTTATATGTCTATTATGGATATGGATTATTGTACTACAATGTTGAGGGAGCTGGCACACCTTTTATGCCTGCTATAAACTGTGTATGTGAGTAATAATATTTGATTTGATTTAGTGAGGTTAGTTGAGCACACCTGTACCCAGGTGGAGTGGTGGCTGAGGAAGCAGCCTATCTCTCCTCTGGTTAGACACGGCCAGAGTACGGGTCCTTATAACCTGGAATCATCTCTATACCCAACGCCTGCAGCTGAGAAGTGTTCAGAGCCCTGAGAGAGAGCGAGGGGAGGAGAAGAGAGAGAGAGAGAGAGAGAGAGAGAGAGAGAGAGAGAGAGAGGAGAGAGAGAGAGAGAGAGAGAGAGAGAGAGAGAGAGAGAGAGAGAGAGTGTGAGAGAGAGAGAGGAAGAGAGGGATTGGGATCAATGAACAGAGAACTAATGTAAACCATAGTGTCCCATGCAGCTGTGCAGCCCTGTGTACGTGCATGGGTGAGACCTACTTGCCATCCACTGCATCAGTAAGGGTGGCCTGCAGACCCAGAGAGGTCATGGTGCTCAACATTCTCTGTCTCCTGTCCAGACGACGTTTCAGATTGATCAGGAAGATCTGAGACGGAGGGAGGGAGGGGGCAGAGAGAGGGAGGGAGCAATCAGTAGGAAGGCAGAGTAGGAAGTAGGGGGAGAGCCATGGGGGTAGTGGAGGAAGGAAACAGATGTAAGGAAGAGCAGGAAAGGGAGGGGAAGAAATGAATGTCACATCAAAGAAAGGCGGATGAACTCTCAATATAAACCAATTCCTCTAAACAGTCTGGGCCAGTGTCTTACTGTACCTCATCAAAACCCATCTTGTCCTGCGGCATCTGGGGATTGTACAAGTACTCTGAGGGCGCTATGTTGTGGTCAACTGTTAACACATTAAGAGGAGTCAGAGTTAGAGTTAATACAGGGTTAATACAGACAGAGGAGTCAGAGTTAGAGTTAATACAGGGTTAATACAGACAGAGGAGTCAGAGTTAGAGTTAATACAGAGTTAACACAGACAGAGGAGTCAGAGTTAGCGTTAATACAGAGTAAATACAGACAGAGGAGTCAGAGTTGGAGTTAATACAGACAGAGGAGTCAGAGTTAGAATTAATACATACAGAGGAGTCAGAGTTGGAGTTAATACAGACAGAGGAGTTATAGTTAATATAGAGTTAAAACAGACAGTGGAGTCAGAGTTAATACAGAGTTAATACAGACAGAGAATTCAGAGTTAATATATAGTTAATACAGACATAGGAGTCAGAGTTAATAAAGACAGAGGGGTCAGAGTTAATACAGACAGAGGAGTCAGAATTAATACAGACAGAGGAGTCAGAGTGACTACAGAGTTAATACAGACAGAGAATTCAGAGTTAATACAGAGTTAATACAGACAGAGGAGTCAGAGTTAATACAGACAGAGGAGTCAGAGTTGGAGTTAATACAGACAGAGGAGTCAGAGTTAATACAGAGTTAATACAGACAGAGGAGTCAGAATTAATACAGAGTTAATACAGACAGAGGAGTCAGAGTTAATACAGAGGTAATACAGACAGAGGAGCCAGAGTTAATACAGAGGTAATACAGACAGAGGGTGTCAGAGTTAGAGTTAATACAGACAGAGGAGTCAGAGTTGGAGTTAATACAGACAGAGGAGATCGAGTTAATACAGAGTTAATACAGACAGAGAATTCAGAGGTAATACATAGTTAATACAGACATAGGAGTCAGAGTTAATAAAGACAGAGGAGTCAGAGTTAATACAGACAGAGGAGTCGGAATTAATACAGACAGAGGAGTCAGAGTGAATACAGAGTTAATACAGACAGAGAATTCAGAGTTAATACAGACAGAGGAGTCAGAGTTAATCAGACAGAGGAGATCCAGAGGTTGAGTATACAGACGTTTAATACATAGAGTTAACAGAAGAGAGTCAGCAGTTGGGTTAATACAGACGGAGGAGTCAGAGTTAATACAGAGTTAATACACGACAGAGGAGCAGAGTTAAAACAGAGGTAATTACAGACAGAGGGTGTCAGAGTTAGATATATGAGTTAAGAACAAGACAGAGGAAGTCATCGAGTTAATATAGAGTTAATACAGACAGAGGAGTAGAGTTAATATACGGAGTTACATACAGACAGAGGAGCTCAGAGTTAATACGAGTTAAACAGAGCAGAGGAGTCAGAGTTGAGTTAATACCAGACAGAGGAGTCAGAGGTTGGGAGTTAATACACATGACAAGAGCAGAGTGTAGAGTTAATACAACAGAGGAGTAGAGTTTGGGTAAAAGACAGGAGTGAGTCAGAGTTAATACAGACAGAGAATTTCAGAGTTAATACAGATCGAGGTTAACTACAGAACAGAGGTGTCAGAGTTAGGAGTAGATACGAGTTAATGACGACAGAGGGTGTCAGAGTTTAGAGTTAATACAGAGTTAATCAGACAGAGGAGTCCCGAGTTAGTTAATATCTAAAAGAGTTAATTAAATGACAGAGGCGTGTCAGAGTTGAGTTAATACAGAGTTAGATCTAGTAAAGTTAATCATGAAGAGGGTGTGTCAGAGGGTTAGAGCGTTAATTACAATGAGTTAATATACAACAGAGGGTGTTCAGAGTTAGAGTTAATACGCAGCGGTGGTAAAGGTAGAGAGTATTTTCCCTCTAGGGTCAGTAACTGGTTTATTTCCCTACTGTCGCGATACCTCACAAGTCAGCCGAGAATACTGTGGGAGGGGGTGAGGAGGGTAAAGGAATGAAAGAGAGGGACATAGAGGCATCTGCTAGCAGGTCCCTTAGGGTTAAGGGGAAAGGCGTTCAGGGTTAAGGATAGGTTGTGTATTGTAAAGAAGAGGCTAAATTCAAAAATGGGAGATGTAATCAGATTATGAACAGGATCCTTTTTGAAGGAGAGGTAGAATCTGTACAAAGTAAAGAGGCGTTTATTTTGATTTAAGATAGTAGTGTTGTGTGTGTGTGTGTTGTGTGTGTGGTGTTGTTGTGTGTGTGTGTGGTGTCTGTGTGTGTGTTGTGTGTGTGTGTGTGTGTGTGTTGTGTGTGTGGTGTGTGACTTTATCTCATGGCTCACGATAGTGTGTGTGAACTCCTCTGCTTCCCCGTCAACATTCTGCGAGGCCTTCAGAGGAACCGGCAGGAAACCATAGTGTTCTCTGTTACACACATACATCTGCACATCTGTCAACACACAGTCACACAGAGGTCATCAAAAACACACTGATACACACACACACCTGGACATCTGTCAACACACAGTCACACAGAGGTCATCAAAAACACACTGATACACACACACACCTGGACATCTGTCAACACACAGTCACACAGAGTAAATCCAAAACACACTGACACATCTGGATATCTGGAAAGAAACACTACTACACCCAAAAACACTGTAACATGATTGTACAGTGCCTTCGGAAAGTATTCAAACTCCTTGACCTTTTCCACATTTTGTTACATTACAGCCTTATTCTAAAATGTATGGAATACTTTTCCCTCCTCATTAATCTACACACAATACTCCATAATGACAAACCGAAAACAGGTTTTTTGACATTTTTGCTAATTTATTAAACATAAAAAACTGAAAAATTACATTTACATAAGGATTCAAACCCTTTACTCAGTACTTTGTTGAAGCACCTTTGGCAGAGATTACAGCCTCGAGTCTTCTTGGGTATGACGCTACAAGCTTGGCACACCTGTATTTGGGGAGTTTCTCCCATTCTTCTCTGCAGATCCTCTCAAGCTCTGTCAGGTTGGATGGGGAGCGTTGCTGCACAGCTATTTTCAGGTCTTTCCAGAGATGTTTGATCTGGTTCAAGTCTGGGATCTGGCTGGGCCACTCAAGGACATTCAGAAACTTGTCCCGAAGCCACTCCTGCGTTGTCTTGACTGTGTGCTTAGGGTCGTTGTCCTGTTGGAAGGTGAACCTTCACCCCAGTCTGAGGTCCTGAGTGCTCTGGAGCAGGTTTTCATCAAGGATCTCTCTGTACTTTGTTACATTCATCTTTGCCTCAATCCTGACTAGTCTCCCAGTCCCTGCCGCTTAAAAACATCCCCACAGCATTATGCTGCCACCACCATGCTTCACCGTAGGGATGGTGCCAGGTTTCCTCCAGACGTTACGCTTGGCATTCAGGTCAAATAGTTCAATCTTGGTTTCATCAGACCAGAGAACCTTGTTTCTCATGGTCTGGGAGTCTTTAGGTGCCTTTTGGCAAAACTCCAAGCAGGCTGTCATGTGTCTTTTACTGAGGAGTGGCTTCCGTCTGGCCTCTCTACCATAAAGGCCTGATTGGTGGAGTGATGCAGAGATGGTTGTCCTTCTGGAAGTGTCTCCCTTCTCCACAGAGGAACTCTAGAGCTCTGTCAGAGTGACCATCGGGTTCTTGGTCACTTCCCTGACCAAGGCCCTTCTCCACCGATTGCTCAGTTTGGCCGAACGGCCAGCTCTAGGAAGAGTCTTAGCGGTTCCAAACTTCTTCCATTTAAGAATGATGGAGGTCACTGTGTTCTTGTGGACCTTCAATGCAGCAGACATTATTTGGTACCCTTCCCCAGATCTGTGCCTTGACACAATCCTGTCTCTACGGACAATTCCTTTGACCTCATTGCTTGGTTTTTGCTATGACATGCACTGTCAATTGTGGGACCTTGTATAGACAGGTGTGTGGCTTTCCAAATCATGTCCAATCAATTGAATTTACCACAGGTGGACTCCAATCAAGTTGTAGAAACATCTCAAGGATGATCAATGGAAACTGTTTTTTATTTTTAATAACATTGCAAAAAAAATCAAAAAACCTGTTTTCGCTTTGTCATTATGGGGTATTGTGTGTAGATTGCTGAGGAAAATGGCTGTGTGTATTACTGTGTGTATGTAAGTGTATGTAAGAATTTGTGTTATGTATTTAAAAGTTATGTGTTTACTAGTTCTGTTTGTGCCCTACCGATCACAAGCCACATCAAATAATCCCACACAATCAGGGAAGTCCGAAAGTCACAAATCCGGTGTCAATTACCCAGCCTGCCTTGTCTCCCTCCATTAAACACATGATGGGTTCTATTGTAAAACATGTATTCAACACAAGACACAGAAGTACCCTCAGAACTATTAAAACACAGAGTATTTGTATTTGCAGATCTGAAGCAATCGGATAGGTGTAAAATAATATGGCATAAGCTTCTTACATTTGGGATGGGAGGTAGCCTAGTGGTTAGAGTGTTGGTCCAGTAACCTAAAGGTTGCTGGATCAAATCACCGAGCTGACAAGGTAAAAAATCTGTTGTTCTGCCCCTGAACGAGGCAGTTAACCCAATGTTCCCTGGTAGGCTGTCATTGTAAATAAGAATTTGTTCTTAACTGACTTGCCTGGTTAAATAAATGACCCCCTGGGCCTGAATGGAAGGCTGGGTGGAGCCATAAGGACTTTGATTTCACTGTGTTGATGGTTGGGACTAGGGGTTGTATCTGAACCAGGCTGTATGTGGGTGGGGTGTCTTGTACTCAGGGCTATGTTTTTACAACACATCCAACAACATGAACTAGGGTGTTGTGTCTGGACAGGATCATGGTGATCACACATGGCGGGGGGTGGGAGGGAGTTAAACTCTGACCTGCCTGTCGGGCGGAGAAGGAGAATACCATGATGTCATCGAAGGCCCAGCTGTAATCAGGGTGAGGGGGGTAGAAGGCCAGCTCCCGACTGGCGTCACGCCTCAGGTCTAACAGGAAGGTAGAGTGCACCATGGGTACGGCGAAGCAACCCAGACGCTTCCACTCCCTGATTGGCTGGTAGTCTGGAGTACGCTTATAGTAACCCTGGGAGACAGAGATAAAGAGATGGAGAGAAAGGAAAGGAGAGAAGGTGGGAGAGGGGGACGGGAAATATAGATAGATTTAAAGATGCAATCCGCGATTCTTAAAGATGCAGTCCGGGATCTTAAGCACAACAAATTCGTAAAATATTACATACGAATTGCAAAAAAAATACAATAATTGCAGAACGTAACATATCCTACGATATGAATGACGTAGTACACAATTGGATGACATAGTGCACAAAAAACGGGGACCCGTTTTGGCTCGAGGCAGCACTTTCAAAACAACTGGCTGAAATTATACAAAAGTTCTAGAGCATCACATAAGAGGTGTGTAAGCTTTGTGAAGAACAGAGACCAAATGGTCATAACATTCACTTGCTTGCTGACGGAGAGAGAGGGCACATAAAGAGGAGTGAGGTCTATGTGGGGCTACATGGTTATTGCAGGTTATTTACCTGGGGAGTGATGCCACACCAGAAGTTGGAGTAGAGAGAGCGAGACTCCAGCAAGGGAGCCACCAGAGTCAGGTTCTCAGCCATGAGTAGGTTCAGGATCCTGGGGTTGGTCAGCAGGTTATCACTGTCTGCAAACTAGACACACAGAGAAAGACAACAGAATAATGTATAATCTCACAGAACGTAATTTAACAAACATGTAGTATTGCAGGTATACAATCTAAGACAACCGGAGACGGAGAGAAAGCAGGTATCATCATTCACATACAATTATACCACAAACTAAAGTCACACATAATCTCACAGGTATAATATTATCTCTGTCTCACCAGTATATAATCTGCCCAGCGTTCCCGTGCTGCCTTCAGAGCAGCCTGCCTCAGCTTCATCACATGGTTGAAGCGGGACGGAGGCCAGTGCTTGGGCCCCCACTCATCAGTATAGGACCTGAGGACAGGACAAAAAGCCTTACGATCAGTACCTCATATTCACCATGCCTTAATGAGCAGTGAACTTCAGAGATTCCAAGAATTAAGGAATGTGAACCTGAACAGATGGGGTGGGGAGAGATTCCCTGAGGTTGAGAGTCAG